>NC_041386.1:337736587-337790278 GCF_002162155.2 Triticum dicoccoides
CTAGAGTAAATAGAAAACAACTAAAAGCCAAAACAGAAAAGGAAAAATGGCCACATGCACCTAGTCATCCCACCACAGTCCGATTGGCTTCCAGTCGGCCCGCAACAAGCCGACTGGGACTAATTGGCTTGCAGCAAGCCAATTAGTCCCAGTCGGCTTGCCACGGGCCGATGGTGGGCCGACTAGGCCCAGTCAGCCTACAGCTGGCCGATGGTGTATTATTTTTTAAAATAAAAATATAGGTGTAATATTTATACAAATTAATTAAAAAATGTATTATTTTAAAAAAATTAGCTACAAAAGTGAGATCTAATAGAGATAGATGAAACTAAACAAAGTATAAACTAAATATTATTGGGTTTTTTGGTTTATAGATCGGAAAGTAAAAGATTGCCAAATACTAAATCGGAAACTAATATGATGGAAAATAGTACATCAGAAAGTTATATGATGGAAAATAGGCCCGGCGGCCATAGGTTTCACTAGAGGCTTCTCTCAAGATAGCAAATAATATGGTGGGTGAATAAATTACTGTTGAGCAATTGATAGAAAAGCTCAAAGTTATGACGATATCTAAGGAAATGATTATGAAATATAGGCATCATGTCGGTGTTAAGTACAACGAAACGACTCTGCATCTACTACTATTAATCCACACATCGATCGACTCATGCCTGCATCTAGAGTATTATGTTCATGAAGAACGGAGTAACGCATTAATTAAAATGACATGATGCAGAGGAATAAACTCAAGCAATATGATGTAAACCCCATCTTTTTATCCTCAATGGCAACAATACAATACGTGCCTTGCTTCCCCTACTGTCACTGGGAAAGGACACCGCAAAATTGAACCCAAAGCTAAGCACTTCTCCCATTGCAAGAAAAACCAATCTAGTTGGCCAAACCAAACCGATAATTCGAAGAGAATTACAAAGATACCAAATCATGCATAAAATAATTCAGAGAAGATTCAAATAATATTCATAGATAAGCTTATCATAAAACCACAATTCATCGGATCTCGGCAAACACACCACAAAAGAAGATTACATCGGCTAGATCTCAAAGACCATCGAGGAGAGCATGGTATTGAGAATCAAAGAGAGAGAGGAAGCCATCTAGCTACTAGCTACGGACCTGTAGGTATATGGTAAACTACTCACGCTTCATCGGAAGGGCAATAGAGTTGATGTAGAAGCCCTCCATGATCGAATCCTCCTCCGGCAGGATGCCGAAAAAGGCCCCTAGATGGAATCTCACGGGAGCAGAAGGTTGCGGCGGTGGAGAAGTGTTTTCATGGATGCTTCTGGTGGTTTGAGAATATATGTGAATATATAGGAGGAAGATCTAGGTCAGGGGGTCACCAAGGGGCCCACAAGGTAGGGGGCGTGCCCTACCCCCCTGGGCGCGCCCTCCATCCTTATGACCGCCTCGTGGATCTTCTGATTTGCACTCCAAGTCTCTTGGGTGTCTTGTGGTCCAAGAAAACTCGTCGCGAAGGTTTTATTCCATTTGGACTCTGTTTGTATTACTTTTCTACGAAACTCAAAAACAAGGAAAAAATAGAAACTGGCACTGGGCTCTAGGTTAATAGGTTAGTCCCAAAAATAATATAAAATAGCATATTAATGCATATTAATGCATACAAAACATTCAAAACAAATAATATAATAGCATGGAATAATAAAAAATTATAGATATGTTGGAGACGTATCAAGCATCCCCAAGCTTAATTCCTGCTTGTCCTCCAGTAGGTAAATGATAAAAACAGAATTTTTTATGTGGAATGCTACCTAACATATTTATCCATGTAATTTTTCTTTATTGTGGCGTGAATATTCAGATCCATAAGATTCAAAATGAAAGTTTAATTATTGACATAAAAACAATAATACTTCAAGCATACTAACAAGGCAATTATGTCTTCTCAAAATAACATGGCCAATGAAAGCTTATCCCTACAAAATCATATAGGCTGGCTATGCTCCATATTCATCACGCAAAATATTCAAATCATGCAGAACCCCGATGACAAGCCAATCAATTGTTTCATACTTTTGATGTTCTCATACTTCTTCAACTTTCACGCAATACACGAGCGTGAGCCATGGACATAGCACTATAGGTGGAATAGAATATGGTAGTTGTGGAGAAGACAAAAAGAAGGAGATAGTCTCACATCAACTAGGTGTATCAACGGGTTATGGAGATGCCCATCAATAGATATCAATGTGCGTGAGTAGGGATTGCCATGGAACGGATGCACTAGAGCTATAAGTTTATGAAATCTCAAAAAGAAACTAAGTGGGTGTGCATCCAACTCGCTTGCTCACGAAGACCTAGGGCAATTTGAGGAAGCCCATCGTTGGAATCTACAAGCCAAATTTATAATGAAAAATTTCCACTAGTATATGAAAGTGACAACATAGGAGACTCTCTATCATGAAGATCATGGTGCTACTTTGAAGCACAAGTGTGGTAAAAGGATAGTAACATTGCCCCTTCTCTCTTTTCTCTCATTTTTTATTTTGGGCCTTCTCTCTTTTTTGGCCTCTTTTTTTGTCCAGAGTCTCATCCCGACTTGTGGGGGAATCATAGTCTCCATCATCCTTTCCTCACATGGGACAGTGCTCTAATAATGAAGATCATCACACTTTTATTTACTTAAAACTCAAGAAGTACAACTCGATACTTAGAACAAAGTATGACTCTATGTGAATGCCTTCAGCGGTGTACCGGGATGTGTAATTAATCAAGCGTGACATGTATGAAAGAATTATGAATGGTGGCTTTGCAACAAATATGATGTCAACTACATTGTCATGCAAAGCAATATGACAATGATGAAGCGTGTCATAATAAACGGAATGTTGGAAAGTGGCATGGCATTATATCTCGGGATGGCTATGGAAATGCCATAATAGGTTGGTATGGTGGCTGTTTTGAGGAAGGTATATGGTG
The DNA here is from genome assembly GCF_002162155.2 of Triticum dicoccoides. Taxonomy (NCBI): domain Eukaryota; kingdom Viridiplantae; phylum Streptophyta; class Magnoliopsida; order Poales; family Poaceae; genus Triticum; species Triticum dicoccoides. Next base: position 337,739,552 of record NC_041386.1, read on the forward strand.
GGTGTATGGTACCGGTGAAAGTTGCGAGGTACTAGAGAGGCTAGCAATGGTGGAAGGGTGAGAATGCATATAATCCATGGATTCAACATTAGCCATAAAGAACTCACATACTTATTACAAAAATCTTTTAGTTATCGGAACGAAGTACTAAGCGCATGCTCCTAGGGGGATAGATTGGTAGGAAAATACCATCACTCGTCCCCGGCCGCCACTCATAAGAAAGACAATCAATAAATAAATCATGCTCCGACTTCATCACATAACAGTTCACCATACGTGCATGCTACGGGAATCACAAACTTTAACACAGGTATTTCTACAATCCATAATTACTCACTATCATGACTCTAATATCACCATCTTTATATCTCAAGACAATCATAAGGAATCAAACTTCTCATAGTATTTGTCAGATTACGGGTTCCGGCAAACCCTTGAGGTTCAAACATTGGGTGCGCATGAAGATCTCTCTCCCCGCGAGCCCACTCTCGCAATGATCTTTAATCCTAGCTCACCGAACCCGAAGAACAAGGGACACAAGGGTTTATACAGGTTTGGGCCACCATCGTGGTGTAATACCCTACTCCAATGTGGCGTGGTGGATTGCCTTGTAGGCCGAGGATGAACAAGTACAAGGGATGAACAACCTCCTAAGGTGAGGTGTTCTTGAGCTCGTGTGTGTGTGTGTGTGTGGATGGTCTGGATCCTCTCTCCTTATATGGTGGTGTCTAGTCCTATTTATAGAGGCCCTGGTCCTCTTCCCAAATATTAGGCGGGAAGGGATCCCACAATGGCCAATTTGAAGGGGACAACTAGTACAAGCTATCCCGACAAAAGGTGGTCTTCGCCTGCCAAAGGCTCTGGTGGTGACGCCGTCGTGGGCTCTGCGGTGACCTCCGTCCTGCCATCCTGTTGGTCTTGGTCTCGTTGCACCGATATGGAAACCTTTGCCTAATGCCTCAGGACTCCTCGCCTGCGCTTGCCCTTTTAGCACCAAAGAGGCAATGAGTACTCTACGCCCGTTGGAGCCCGCCGGGCCTTGGTCGTCATGGCTCACATCACGCGCTCCTCACGAGGTGCCCCTTGCATAGATATCTCTGTCCCTCGGGAGCCAGCCTGGGGAGGCTGCCCCTAAGGAGGTCTTGCGTCGTCCGCCTCGAGAGGCTTGGCCTCTCGCGAGGGTCTTGAATGGTTGCTGATGAAGATGGGCTGTACCTGGCCACTGGTGGAGCCACGCCCTGGGCCGCAGGTAGGCAAGTCTGGGTACCCCCGTTCCCAGGACGCCGACAGTAGCCCCCAGGCCCAAGCCATGCTCGAACTTGGCTTCGAGGCGAGGCCAAGGGTCAAGTGCGGAGCGCCACGGGCCCCAATAGCATGCGGCCTTGATTGACGCGTGGCGATTGACGGTCATGGGCGTCTCTGCTTCCCCATGCTGCCTCGGCAACTGCCTGACTTGACGAGACCCTGTTGCATGCAGAAGAAAATCATCATTACCTTAGATCATGGAGGCCAGCAGTTGGCCTCCCTCTGGCTATAAATGAGGAGAGGGGCAGAGCCCCCATCGTTCATCTCTTCCTCCGTTCCGCCCGCTTCTTCTTCTTCCTCTCTGCAACACCCATGGCACCGATACGAAAGTTCTCCACCGCTGAGAAGGGGAAAAACCCCCGCGAAGAGCCAGGGCCAATCCCACCGAAGAAGAGGCCGGTCCGCTCCCGTGACATAGTCGTGAGATCGGAGGTGACAAGGCCTCGACACGAGCTGCCTCCCCTGGGCTATCCGCTGCCCTTCTATGCTCAGGCAGATGGCTCCGGTGGAGGAGGCAGGGGCCGACGCCCCTCGCGCCATGGCCGTAGTGGCCGTGCACTGGTGGCGCGCACCGCCGCCCCACGAACCCATGCTGAGGGCTCCTCGCGAAAACTCGTGGTGTGGGCAGCGATGCCGCCGCGCACATGGATCCGGTTCCCATCGTTCTTCACCTAAGAGATGTCGCCGAGGGGGCCACTAGAGTTGTGGCTGCAGCACGCTGGGTGCGATACCCCGGTGACGGGAGTGGAGGTCGAGGTCGTCTCCCCAGGCAAGATCTTCATGACCCGCGGATGGGGTGAGGTCACTCACGTTTGCCGCGCGGAGGGGGCGCTCGCCATCCATTTCGAGTACGGCGGTGCCTTGACGCTATTCTTCAAGGTCTTCGACGAGGAGGGCAATCGCCTGGAATGCTGCCCTGGAGGGGGCCGTCAGGATGGTGTGGCGGCAGGTGCTTAGCCCGCCCTTGGACCTACCGACAGCTCCTCCAACAGCAGTGGCGGCTCCTGGGAGTCCAGCGACTCTCCCAAGCCTGACGAGACTCCAGAGATGAGCGACGACAGCTATGTGCCCCCGAGCTATCGTCGCGCCCGAAGCACAGCGTGGCGTCCGCTCGTCGCCATCGTCGATCTGGATGAGGTTAGCGTTGGCCTCCCCTGGTCCACTATTGATGATGGCGCTGACGGCGGCGCCTGTAGATGTGATCTCCGATAGCCTTCTTCTTTTTCTCCTTGCGAGAGGTCGAGATGAAACCCGCAGGGGCATGTAAAGACTCTGTAGCGCTTTTTGCAGCAATGTTACTCCCATTATGAAATTCGTGATTGCGCGTCTTGCTCCGGCTCGGTCCCTCCTTTCTGGCCCTGCAGTAGCTTGGTGCTCTACGCTCACAGGTCCTAGTCCACAGGCAGGCTGCAACCGTCGCTGGTATGCCAGGTTGCGATGCCATGGTCAAGGCCAGGAGGTGAGCGGCCCGAGGTCCAGTGAGAGCTCCTAAGGCGCGATGTTCAAGACGTCCCTTTAGTGTACAAGAAACTACCTGAAGGTAGGTAAGGAATGTGGCGTCACTGCAGCAAGGCTGCTGTAGATGGGAATCCTGTCTCATAGTGCCGAGCTAATTCGAGCACGAAACTTATCTTAGTGGTTCGGAGCTGATTCCTTGTGCAGCACCAATTCCGTATGTCAGCTGGGTCAGGCTCGCGTGAGCTTCCCCCTCCTTTCACGCTCTTCTATGTGCTCTACGTCCTCGGGTCCCGGCCCTCGAGCGAGCTTAGCCGCCGCTGGTATGCCGGGGTCGCGATGCCATGGTCAAGGCTAGGGGGTGAGGGCTGGAGAGCCAGTAAGAGCTCCTGAGTCGCGATGCTCAAGAGCCTCCCCTTTAACGCACAAGCCAATTGTGTGAAAAAAGAAGGAACCCACGGTGTCGCCTGCCATCAGCCTCGGGAGATTCCTACAGGTTAGCGCGAGGGAGGAATACAAGCTGCAGTCGTGCTTGTCGGTCTACCACTGGACGTTCCGCAAGAAGATGAAGGCACTGAGGGCCTGGTGAGGTGACGTGCGCAGGGCGTGGCGCGAGCCAGAGCTCGAATGCTCTGATTTGTCAGCATTGTAGGGACGGACCCAAGCACAAGCACCGTGCCAGCATGAGTAGCCCCCATTGGGAGATGAGCAGGGGACTGATTGGCGCTACGAGTGTCCGCAATGGATAGTAGACAACAGGAGATAGTAATGAAATTACTCCAGCAATGGTGCAGGTTAGCTCAGACAGATGCAAGAACGATACATGCCACAGGGATGGACCCATGCGGCTTGGGGATGATGCAGCCCGAGGGGCGACCCCATCAAAGTAAGCTACAGATGCAAAAGGGTACACATAACAGGGACAGACCTGTGCGACTTGGCGATGATGCTGCCCGAGGGGCGCCCCCAACTGAATGAACTAGAAAGAGTAACCTGATACCGTAGCTGGAGCGGTGTCGGAGTAGCTGAAGGTGCACGCCGAAGGGTTGTCCCTCATGAGCCGCCAGGGTCCTGAGCCTCGGGAGGCTCCGTAGGCCCAGGTGGCTCCTGAAGAACCGTCGCGACCTTCTCCAAGACGGCGTGATGCCTAGCCTCCTGAGTCGCCAGGATGCTCCGCGGGTGGCATTGGAGGGTGACAGCCGCGTTTGGCAAGCCAAACGGCATGCGAACATAACTATGAGGTGGACCCTCGCACCGTTGAACGCATGAAGGCCGGAAATGTCCCTGAGTTGTGGCCCTATTGAGCCCCAGAATGTTGATGCAGACGTGCAACCCGCCGTCCTCGCCAGGATGGGGGGGCTGCGCCAGGTGGTGGGCGGCGGTCGCCACGTATGGTCCTTGCCTCTTGAAGCTCCTCGATCGCCTTGGTGATGAACTCCTCCATGTGGTCCCCGAGTGCCTCCCTCGTGACGTTGGCTAGGTCTGAGGCCCTCCATAAGAGAGCCCTCGGGCCCAGCCAGAGGATGGCGCTGGGTGCGCCTTCCTATGCGAGGGAGGAAGGCGCCCTGACCGCAGGCGCAGATCCTGAGGTGGTACTGCTGGGAACGCCGCTATCATGAGGTCCTGGGTGGAACAGCTGCTTCTTCTTCTTGGGGATGGCCTCAGGAGGGTATAAGGTGCCTTAGTTGTCGGGATCTTCAACCGCTGCAGCTTGGAATGCACGCTCAAGGGAGCATACCGTATCTCTTTCTTCGTAGGCAACTGAGATGATGCCACCACTCCCTGGCATCTTGAGGACGTTGTAGCCGTGGTGAGTTACTGCCATAAATTTGGCCAAGGCTGGATACACAAGGATGGAATTATACGGTAGGCGGATGTGAGCGACGTCGAAGTCGATGATCTCGGTGTGGTAGTTGTCACACTGGCCGAAGGTGACAGGGAGAGAGACCTGCCCTATCAGGGTGGAGGAGCCATCTGTCACTCCTAAGAAAGGCTTGGTAGGCTGTAGCTGATCGTATGGCACCTGAAGGCTATCGAACGTCTCGACGGACAGGACATTGAGCCCTGCGCCATCGTTGGTGAGGGTCTTGGTGACTTGAACGTTGCTTCTAACGGGTGAGCAGAGCATCAGGAAGACGCCGACAGTCGCCGCACACTTGAGCTAGTCCGTCGAGCTGAAGGTGATGGCGCACTTGGACCACCTGAGCGGGCGTGTGGCCTCGAGCCTGGGAAGGGCCGCGTTCACCTCACGAGCAAACTACTTGAAGATACGCTGAGAGGCTGGGGATTGAGCATCAGCCAAGATGCAGGCGATGGCACGAGGCTCTTGGAAGCACCCAGTCCCCTCGTCGTGATGATGATCGTCGTTCCTCCTTGGCGGTGATGGCAGCGGAGGGAGGCCGGTGTTGCCCTGAGGGCGGTCCTCATGAGGCTGCACCCTCCAGGCGCCCTTGCGAGGCGGGTCCTGCCAACGGTCCTCACGAGGCCGGTCGTGCCACTCTTGGCGGGGGCCATGGTCGTCCTAGCGCCCTCCACTTCGTCCTCCTCCTCTGCCGTAGCCCCGGTCACCGCGCTCGGGGCGTCGGCCGAAGCGCCCATCACGGATGGCCCTGAACTCCTGACAGTCGTTGGTGTTGTGGCTGTGGACATTGTGGAAGGCGCAGAACGGACGACTGGCCTTGGACGACTTAGGGTGGTCGTGGCCGCGCTTCATCTCTGGCTCTGCCGCAAGAATGGCAACCCCCTTGCGCTTCACGTCCTTAATCTTGGCCTTTCTTGTCTTCTTGGTCTGCAGCTGGAAGCTCGAGGAGGGAGAGGCGCCCTTCCTCAGCCATCGCGCACTTGGTCGCCATGTTGAACACCTCAAGGGCCATGCACATGTCCTTGTGCATGGCGAGCTATTCCTTCATCTTGACATCGTGGATGCCATCGGACAACATGGAGATGATGGCCTCGTCCATTACCTTGGGAATCTTGAGGCGGACGCTGTTGAAACGCTGGACATACTTCTGCAAGGTCGCCCCTGGTTGTTGCTTGATGCACCGCAAGTCGCCCACGGCCGGCAGGCGGTTGCGAGTGCCCTAGAAGTTGGCGACGAAACGCTCGTGCATCTTGCCCCAGGAGGAGATCGATCCAGTTGGCAAGTTCAGGAGCCATGAGCACGCGCCATCCTTGAGGGCCATGGGAAACTAGTTCATCATGACCTTCTCGTCATCGTTGGGCGCCTCGATGCTCAGCTCGTAGAGCTGCAGGAACTCCATGGGATCAAGGGTGCCATCGTAGCATGGAGGCAGGTCTGGCTAGAACTTGTCGGGCCAGACGATGCTACGCAGCTCGGGAGTGAAGGCGCGGCATCCTACTGTGGTCACTGGAGCCCGCCGCGTAGGCGGAGCCTGATCTGGGTGTCCACGCGCCGCCGCCGCAGGCGGCGCGCGGTCTTGCCGCTGCGGTGCTGGGAGTGCAGGGGCGTTCTCTCACGGTAGAGGGACTTCTTGGTAGCTTCCTTCTTCATGCGCGGGCGCCCGACGTGGCGGGTCTCGCTGCGGGGCAGCGTGTCTTGGTGCGAGGGCGCCATCTTGATACGGAGGTGGTGGAGGCGCCCCGTGGGTGATGTCGCTCGCCGCTGGAGGTGGTCGAGGTAGCGAAAGGGACGATGCAGGAGAGCCCCAGCAGCGCTGACGAGCTTGGCAATGCGGTCGAGCCAGTCGTCGACTGGGCGCTAGCGCAGGAGCTCACGCGCCATGAGCAGCGCGGCCTGCGCGTCCGTGGGCACGCCATGAGCGTGGGACGACTAGTCGGCTAAAGTCAGTGACGGGGTGATGGTGCATCCATCCCGCCGCACGGAGGGATGCAGAGATGTGGCCTGCTGCTCGTTCGCTGCCGGGCCAGTGGCGGCGTTGGCAGCAGGTGATGGAGAACGACGGGGAGGTCGGCCAACGGGCGCCTTCTGAGCGACACGGGCGGCGAAGGCCGTGTGGCGCTCAGCACTAGCTCGGCGAGCGTCAGACATGGATGCGATGGAGCAGTGTAACGCGGATCGACATAAGAAAAGGCTTCAGCACACCCCTACCTGGCGCACCAAATGTCAGATTACGGGTTCCGGGAAACCCTTGAGGTTCGAACACTAGGTGTGCACGAAGATCTCTCTCCCCCGCGAGCCCACTCTCACAACGATCTTTAAGCCTAGCTCGCCGAACCCGAAGAACAAGGGACACAAGGGTTATACTAGTTCGGACCACCGTCGTGGTGTAATACGCTACTCCAGTGTGGTGTGGTGGATTGCCTTGTAGGCCAAGGATGAACAAGTACAAGGGATGAACAGCCTCCTGAGGAGAGGTGTTCTTGAGCTCGATGAGCTCGTGTGTGTGGATTGTCTGGATCCTCTCCCCTTCTATGGTGGTGGCTGGTCCTATTTATAGAGGCCCTGGTCCTCTTCCCAAATATTAGGCGGGAAGGGATCCCACAACAACCAATTTGAAGGGGGACAACTAGTACAAGCTATCCTGACGAAAGGTGGTCTTCGCCTGCCAAAGGCTCTGGTGGTGACGCCGTCGTGGGCTCCGCGGTGACCTCCGTCATGTCGTCCTGCTGGTCTTAGTCTCGTCGCACCGATATGGAAACATGCTCACCTGTGCTTGCCCATTTAGCACCAAAGAGGCAACGAGTACTCTGCGCCCGCTGGTGCCCGCCTGGCCTTGGTCATCATGGCTCACGTCACGCGCTCCTTGCAAGGTGCCCCTTGCATAGATATCTCCGCCCCTCGGGAGACAGCCTAGGGAGGCTGCCGCTGAGGAGGTCTTGCGTCGTCCGCCTCGTGAGGCTTGGCCCCTCGTGAGGCTCTTGAATGGTTGCTAATGAAGATGGGCCGTACCAGGCCACTTGTAGAGCCATGCCCTGGGCTGCAGGCAGGCAAGTCTGGGTACCCCCGTTCCCAGGACGCCGACAGTATTCAATGCACTTTATATGAATTTTTTTATTATACCCCTCTTGGATGTCTATCATTTTAGAACTAAATTTATAACCAAAGCAAAGTACCATGCCGTTTAGAGACTCAAAATAATATAAGTGAAGCATGAGAGTTCAATAATTTTTATAAAATAAAGCCACCGCCGTGCTCTAAAAAGATATAAGTGAAGCACTAGAGCAAAATTGCCTAGCTCAAAAGATATAAGTGAAGCACATAGAGTATTTTAATAAATCATGATTCATGTGTGTCCCTCTCAAAAGGTGTGTACTGCAAGGACGATTGTGGCAAACTAAAAAAAGCAAAGACTCATATCATACAAGACTCTCCAAGCAAAACACATATCATGTGGTGAATAAAAATATAGCCTCAAGTAAAGTTACCGATAGACAAAGACGAAAGAGGGGATGTCTTCCGGGGCATCCCCAAGCTTAGGCTCTTGTTTGTCCTTGAATATTACCTTTGGGTGCCTTGGGAATCCCCAAGCTTAGGCTCTTGTCAGTCCTTATTCCATAGTCCATCAAATATTTACCCAAAACTTGAAAACTTCACAACACAAAACTCAACAGAAAATCTCATAAGCTTGATTAGTATAAGAAAATAAATCACCACTTTTGGTACTGTTGTGAACTAATTCTTTATGTATATTGGTTGAATATCTATTGTATTCAAACTTTTCTGTGGTTCATACTCCCCGATACTACCCATAGATTCAACAAAATAAGCAAAGAACACATAGAAAATAGAATCTGCCAAAAACAGAACAGTCTGTAGTAATGTGTAACTCTCGAATACTTCTGTAACTCCAAAAATTCTGAATAATTAGGGAAACCTGGGAAGTTTGTGTACCAATCTTTTGAAAAAAGAATCAGATCAAAATCATGCTTCCGTAAAAAATGAAAATTATTTTCCTGGGCACAAAAGTTTCTGTTTTTCAGCAAGATCAAAACAACTACCACCGTAAGCCATCCCAAAGGTTTCACTTGGCACAAACACTAATTAAAATAGAAAACCACATCTAACCAGAGGCTAGATGAATTGTTCATTGTAAACTAGAAGCAAAAAGCAAAGAACAAAAATAAAATTGGGTTGCCTCCCAACAAGCGTTATTGTTTAACGCCCTTAGCTAGGCATAAAAACACAAATAGATCTAGGTATTGTCATCTTTGGTATGCAATCCATAAGTATCTCTCATAATAGATTCATAAGGAAATTTAATTTTCTTTCTAGGAAAGTGTTCCATGCTCTTCCTTAACATAAATTGAAATCTAATGTTTCCTTCTTTCATATCAATAATTGCACCAATCGTTTTAAGGAATGGTCTACCAAGAATAATAGGACATGTAGGATTGCAATCTATAGCAAGAACAATGAAACCTATGGGCACATAATTCCTATTTGCAACAATAATAACATCATTAATCCTTCCCATAGGTTTCTTAATAGTGGAATCCGCAAGTTGCAAATTTAAAGAACAATCATCAAATTCACGAAAACCTAACACATCACACACAAAGTTTTTGGAATCGTGGAAACACTAGCACCCAAATTACACAAAGCATGGCACTCATAATCTTTAACCTTAATATTAATAGTAGGTTCCCACTCATCATAAAGTTTTCTAGGGATAGAAACTTCCAATTGAAGCTTTTCTTCAAATGATTGCATCATAGCATCAATGATATGTTTAGTAAAAGCTTTGTTTTGATTATAAGCATGAGGAGAATTCAACATGGATTGAAACAAGAAAATACAATATATTAAATAACAATTATCATAATTAAATTCCTTGAAATCCAAAAGAGTGGGTTCATTGCTACTTAAAGTTTTGACCTCTCTAATCCCACTTTTATCAATTTTTGCATCAAGATCTAAAAACTCCGAATCATTGGGACGCCTTTTAACTAAAGTTGACTGATCTCCTGCCCCATCTTTATCAAGATTTATATTGTAAAACAAATATTCAATAGGAGTCACATCAATCACTTTTAAGATCTTCATAATTATTTTCATGGAAACTAGAAGAACACGCTGTTACAAAACCAATCTCGTTTAGCACGCATCTTAGTTGTTCTTTCTTTGCACTCACCAATGGAGATTCTCATAGCCTTTAGAGATTCATTTATATCATGCTTGGGTGGAATAGATATAATTTTCAAAGAGTCAACATCAAGAGAAATTCTATTCACGTTCCTAGCCAAATCATCAATCTTGAGCAATTTTTCTTCAACCAAAGCATTGAAATTCTTTTGTGAACTCATAAATTCTTTAACACTATTCTCAAAATCAGAGGGCATCTTATTATAATTTCCATAGGAATCGTTGTAGGAATTACCATAATTATTAGAGGAATTACTAGGAAACGGCCTAGGATTGAAATTACCTGTATACGCGTTATTACCAAAATTGTTCCTACCAACAAAGTTCACATCCATAGATTCATTATTATTTTCAATCAGAGTAGACAAAATCATATCATTAGGATCAATATAAGCACTCTTGCTAGAAAATAATTTCATAAGTTCATCCATCTTTCCACTCAAAACATAAATCTCTTCAATCGCATCCACTTTTTACTAGTGGAAGATCTTTCGGTATGCCATTGAGAATAACTAACCATAATATTATCTAGGAGTTTAGTAGCTTCTCCTAAAGTAATTTCCATAAAAGTGCCTCCCGCGGCCGAATCTAAAAGATTTCTAGAAGTAAAACTCAATCTGGCATAAAATTTTTGTATAATCATCCACAAATTCGAACCATGAGTATGGCAATTTCGTATCATCAATTTCATCCTCTCCCAAGATTGTGCAACATGTTCATGATCAAGTTTCCTAAAATTCATAATATCGTTCCTAAGGGAGATGATCTTAGCAGGAGGAAAAACTTGGAAATAAAAGGCATCTTTACAGTTATTCCATGAATCAATACTATTTTTAGGCAAAGATGAAGACCGAGTTTTAGCACGATCTCGAAGTGAGAATGGAAATAGCTTCAATTTAACAATATCATTATCCACATATTTTTTATTTTGCATATCACACAACTAAACAAAATTATTAAGATGGGATGTGGCATCTTCACTAGGAAGGCCCGAAAATTGATCTACCATAACAAGATTCAGCAAAGTGGCATTAATTTCATAAGATTCCGCACTAGTGGCGGGAGCAATCGGAGTAATAATAAAATCATGGTTATTAGTATTGGAAAAGTCACACAATTTGGTATTCTCTTGAGCCATCGTGACAAAGCAAGCAATCCAACACACGAGCACACAAAAAGCAAATGAAGAAGACAAATGGAAGAGGGGCGAAGAAAAAGGCAAATCTTTTCGAAAATCGTTTTAGAAGTGGGGAGAGGAAAATGGCGAATAATGCAAGAGATGAGAGTTTATGATGGGTACTTGGTATGTCTTGACTTGGCATAGATCTCCCAGCTACAGCGCCAGAAATTTTTCCTGCTACTTCTTGAGCTTGTGTTGGTTTTTCCCTTGAAGAGGGAAGGGTGATGTAGCAAAGTAGAGATAAGTATTTCCCTCAGTTAGAGAACCAATGTATCAATCCAGTAGGAGACAATGCACAAATCACCAATACCTGCACAAGCAATCAAACAACTTGCACCCAACGCGATAAATGGGTTGTCAATCCCTTCACGGCCACTTGCAAAAGTGAGATCTAATAGAGATAAATGAAACTAAACAAAAGATAAAGTAAATATTTTGGGTTTTTTTTGTTTATAGATCGGAAATTAAAAGATTGCAAAATAGTAAATCGGAAACTAATATGATGAAGAGTAGTATATCGGAAACTTCTATGATGGAAAATAGACCCAGGGGCAATAGGTTTCACTAGAGGCTTTTCTCTCAAGATAGCAAATAATACGGTGGGTGAACAAATTACTGTCAAGCAATTGCTAGAAAAGCGTGAAGTTATGATGATATGTAAGGCAATGATTATGAAATATAGGCATCACGTACGTGTCAAGTAGAACGAAACGATTCTCCATCTACTACTATTACTCCACACATCGACCGACTCCTGCCTGCAACTAGAGTATTAAGTTCATGAAGAACAGAGTAACGCATTAAGTAAGATGACATGATGTAGAGGAATAAACTCAAGCAATATGATGTAAACCCCATCTTTTTATCCTCGATGGCAACAATACAATACGTGCCTTGCTGCCCCTACTATCACTGGGAAAGGAAACCGCAAGATTGAACCCAAAGCTAAGCACTTCTCCCATTGCAAGAAAAACCAACCTAGTTGGCCAAACCAAACCGATAATTCAAAGAGAATTACAAAGATACCAAATCATGCATAAAAGAATTCAGAGAAGATTCAAATAATATTCATAGGTAAGCTAATCACAAATCCACAATTCATCAGATCTCGACAAACACACTGCAAAATAAGATTATATCGGATAGATCTCCAAGAACATTGAGGAGAACATGGTATTGAGAATCAAAGAGAGAGGAGAAGCCATCTAGCTACTAGCTATGGACCCGTAGGTCTGTGGTAAACTACTCACGCTTCATGGGAAGGGCAATAGACTTGATGTAGAAGCCCTCCATGGTTGAATCCCCCTCCGGCAGGATGCCGGAAAAGGCCCCTAGATGGGATCTCACAAGAATAGAAGGTTGCGGCGATGGAAAAGTGTTTTCGTGGATGCTTTTGGTGGTTTGGGAATATATTTTAGTCCATATGAGGAAGATCTAGGATAGGGGGTCACCGAGGGGCCCACAAGTTAGGTGATGCGCCCTACCCCCCTGGGCGCACCGTCCACCCTTATGGCCACCTCGTGGCTCTTCTGACTTGCACTCCAAGTCTCCTGGGTGTCTTCTGGTCCAAGAAAAATCAATCGTGAAGGTTTTATTCTGTTTGGACTCCGTTTGGTATTCCTTTTCTACGAAACTCAAAAACAAGGAAAAACAAAAACTGGCACTGGGCTCTAGGTTAATAGGTTAGTCCCAAAAATAATGTAAAATAGCATATTAATGCATATAAAAGATCCAAAGCAGATAATATAATAGCATGGAACAAATAAAAAATATAGATACGTTGGAGACGTATCAGGATCCCTTCCCGCCTACGTTTTGGGGGAAGAGGACCAAGCCCACTATAAATATAGGTTAGCCACCATCGTGGATGGGGTTGGAATCCTATCCACTCTCACCACCATAGCCCTCACGAGGTTGTTCATCTCGAACCTGTCTAAACTGTCATGTTCATCTTCTTCCTTGCTTGCGCAAATCAGGTTAGGCTGTGGGGAACAAGCTGGTAGGCTGGATAGGTTGAGTTCTTTGCACACGCCCCAGAGTTTGAACCTTTCTTGGGTATGTGGAGCCCCGATTCCTATAGTTAAAGCACTTGTCTTCTGTAGATCAATACATCTCCGCAACCTCTATTTTGATCTTCCTTCGAGTATTACCCTCCGGTGTATCGAGAATATCAAAGAACTGTGCTGCTTCCTACGAGTCCTCATCTAGTATTGCTTCTCACGATTTCATTCCCTCGGGTTCTAAGTTATTAGTCACTCGAGAACACTGATAAGCGAATAAATTCCGCACTCCAATTCAATAACTCTAAGTAATTTTCCTTGCTTACGAGTTTAATAATTCTTAAAGTCATTCCTAGCCTGGTCGGGTATAACATTATTTTGCTAAATTTTAACTGTGCTACTTGGTCCTTCTTCCCGGAGCACAATTTTCGATGATGGGCTAATCTTACGTCGATCTTCCTCTCATCATATCATTTCGCCTTTCCAGCAAGCTTGATTTCGAGTTTGTGTCATACCAGTGGTTCCACTAACCTTGCGCTTCAGCATTCCTTTGACTTGATGTCATCGTCGATCGATTACATCTTCATGAAATCTCTCGAAAAATGTGTCGTGATCATCATCAACATCCTGAGCTCTTCCAGGATATCAATTGAATTCATGATTATAAATACCATCCTTGCCCCTTGATGATTTGTGTTATCATCGACAACATTCTTGCCTTCCTCCCAACACAAACTTGTTCATGTTTTGTGGTGTATCTTGATTTCCTTGCTATCTAGCTTATGTTATGTTCTACCTTGGAGTACTACCATCTTTTATGTCAAGGATTTTCTAAGAATTGCTCCGCCTCTTAAGAACTCTTGATATATGAATAATTCTTGCCATCTCCGTTCATTCCTTCGTCCCTGTGTTGTTTCTAACCAAAATACCGACAATTGAACTACAATGTGTGAATTCAAAACTTCTAGCAACCCCATTGCTTGTAAGTTTGAATGACAGTTTCATTCTTCATGTGTTGGTTATTGAATCATCATCCTAACATTGTTAGTGCTACTTAGTCCATATTTTTGGGTGCACTTTTCAATCAATGTTTAAGCGTGATGTTTTACTTGAGCATACGTTAGTATATCGTTTGATCTGGCAAATGATATATCCTTGTTCATATAATTTTGGGAATACATCCTTTTTGACATGTCGATGGATTGCTGCTCAAACCATCGGCCACATCGTCATCTTTTCCCTAATAAAGTTGCATGAGATGTTCTAAAATTTCCCGATGGGTCCTTTGTGCATCCATAGTCTTACCTTTATCTGATGACCATGTCAATGATATCATGAAGCATGACTATGGTACTCCAAACACCATTGAGAACATTGCAAGCGCAATGCAAAATGTTTCTTGATCCCTTATCCAAACAGAGTTGTATGGATAACATCCTAAATTTCTGTGCCCTTTTCCTTAAATGGTTACATACTTGGAGTCATGTCATGTATATCATGCTCTGCCTTTCCTTGGGAAGGATATACTCCTGATACTCAGGTATAATCACCTTTTCCTTTCCATTTGTCTGATTAATATACTAATCACATTTTCCTTTCTATTGTTTTGTTTAACCTTTCTTGAAATCTAGCTTATCTGAGCAGTGTTAATTCCCTGCTTGTGTAAACACCTCGGTACACTACTCTGTTAGTAAGACCTTATTACTATCGTTGATGACATTCCGGTAACCACCGATGGACGAGAACTTTGCCTATTGGTATGCCTCGTCTCAATGAGCAGGAAAATAGTTCTCTTCGTCCCTCGCCCTTGGTACCAACATTGTTGCCAACATAATTGACAGGCTATCCTCCGACATGCCTTGCTATCATGACCGTGCAAGATGTCCGCATCCTTCCTGCTTTTAACACATATGGTGGGCCCATAACCCATGGTTCCACAGGATCAAATATTATGTCTTCTGTACATCCCTATTTAGAAGGTTATTCCTCACACTTGGCATCGTATGCAAATCACGAGCCACCTTCCTTGGGACCTATTCTGGTATCAGACGTAATACTTATTCTCGTTGCTCTGAACCCCTTTCACACTCTATGTCGGCATGGAAGCACGATCACCTATGGGGCAGGAGTGCCCCTTTCTGATTTGACATGGGGACGGCCGCGTTGCACAAAGAGCAAAGGCAGTGGGGAACAACATGACAATGGACACAATCTATTGTACCCAGGTTCGAGACGCTTTGCATCATAAAATCCTACTCCTGCTTTGGTGCATTGATCTGGAGATGGAAGAAGGCTCGACGCGCTTTGGCCCGGCAAGGATGCCTCGGGGAAAGCAACGCGAGATTACAAATACTGGGGGCTTGAAGTGTTCGAACCCTTTGCTAGGTTGCCTCGGGCCTCCTTTTATATGTTCAAGGGGCGACCACAATGGCAAAACATTCATTTGAGTGTGATTAGATAGCTAACAGTGCTATCATACCTAACTTTGGTAGTTAGGAAAAAGTGAATTAAATGCATTGCGAGGTGTCGTGTCGAGGGCGAATCCTGACAACCTTGCTGCGCCGCTTGCCTGCCCCTTCTTATCAGCTTGACATGCCTCCTGGATGGGTGTCAATAAAGTTAATCCCTTCTCTCTGATGCTGCCATGTGCCTAATAGGATCCACCTGGTTGTTTAGTACCTTGAAACTGCACTGATAAGCAACTTGGGTGCAATGAGGTGGAGCGGTGGCGTCTTGGCGATGATCCTTCAAAGGAGTTTGGCAGGGTTTTGATCTTGGCGACCCCGGCAAACCTGCCGGGGCGAGTCTGAGCTTCGCCCTTGGGGAGGCCTCGACCAGGCCAGGCTCTGCTTCCCGACAAGGGAGGATATCCCAAGGTGGTATCCTTCTGATGCTTGTTCTTCTTAATGCTTTCCTTGATCTCATGAAGAGCGACTTCTCTGGCTTGATCTTGTGTCATACATTGGTGCTGGATGTATGATCATCAGTACGCTTACGCACGAGCTCGGTTGACAAACGTGAATGTTTGTTGCATTGATAGTAACCCTCGGGCCTGGCACGCACGTGCTGCTGGGCATCATTGGGTAGGCCCTAACAATGTGCATGCGGACGCCCTAACCAAGACGCGGTCGAATCCAGGTCTTTGAGATCTTCTTTTCTTCTTCATTAACTTAAAACAAAGTCAGTTCCTAGTTTCCCCGTGAGTCATGCTGGACGACGTGGGTGCTACCCACATAACAGGGCGTGGCCTGCCCACATTCACGGGGAGTTGATTGTAGAGTCTGTGTGGTTCGGGGAGGTAACTGCCATTTTACTCGCCCCACTACACCTGCTGTTTCCACCATGTACGCTCATGCGTTGCGCGGGGTTACTGGAGGATGCGTAGGGAACAATAATGAGTGCCATGGCATAAAGCTAGACACCGTGGATAGGCGCAGGAGGGTGGTCGGCGATTTTGGGCGCCGTTGGTGATGCAGATGCACCGAATTGGTGGAGAGGAGTGGTTGCCACAGGATGATAGGGAGCGCAGAGGTGAACAAGAGGGCTCACCCATGCATCTGCTTCTTCCCCTTGTGCCCTTATTCCATCATGGTGAGAGGAAGAGGGCACGGTCGAGCTCTAGCGGTGACAACAAGGGCTTCCTCTCGGACCCGTGTCCCTGCCCCAGCCGGGGACGCACGAGCAGGATCCAGCGCACAAGGTGGAGTTGCAGGGCGCGAACGTGGCCGGCAAGGTTCTCGAGGACGGGGAGGACGCGGTGGTCCTCCGGTCGCCCCTCCCCCAGCCGCCCTGGCTCCAATGGAGGGCCATGTCGGGGACATGTCATTGGAGTTCATTGTCAGGCTGCGCAAGCCCCCACACAGCCACCTTCAGCTTCCCAGTCCTTTTGCAAGGGTGGTGGAGGTTGAATAGCTGCACGGGTTGAAGTTCCACATGAGGGGTTGCTATAATGGCAACATGCGGGTGGACGTCGAGTTCCCCACTCCTCATGTCATGCTTCTCCGGCATGGTTGGAAATTTTTTGCACATGCCCATAGCTTGGCAGAAAGGCACACCGTCCATTTTAAACTAATGGAGGCAGATATGCTCTCCATCAAGGTCTTTGGTGGTTCGGGTCTTTGCTTAGGGTGCTGTGCGGAGAGCTCAACTGATGACGAAAGCTCCTCCTCGAGCCATGGCGGCGAGGAGGACACTAACGGCGAAGATGACGGCGCCAAGCCCCCGATTGTCAAGCATGAAGTTGATGACTCGGACTCCAGCTGAGCGTCGGATGCACCGTCATTGGCAACTAGGCACCGGCAGCACCATCATCTGCACCTAGCCTTCTCCCCGGCAAAGCGATTTGCCGGGGTGTTGGGTGTAGGTGTCTCCACCTCCTCCAGCTGGACCCCATCAGGCTTCCTCATGGACTCCGGCTTCGTCTTCCCTGCAGGTATCCCTCCAGCTGTGTTCCTCTGGTCCTAGCGGTGGTGACAAGGGCATAGACTATACATTCTCTTCGTCCCTAGCCTCTTCTTCCTTGCCAGGAAGATGCCCTCCCGATCTTGTCAGGCTGCATCCCACTACTCCTGATGGTGTTGGGCTAGGCTTCTGCCTAGGCACTCCTTTTGCCTTATTTCCTTCTTGATGCAACTCCTAGGAGGAGAGGGACAAGAAAGGCATTATGGGGCACTTATCTTTTTTCAAATCAAAAGATGCGGGCATTTGCCAAGCTTTAGTTCAAATCATGTAACCCTCCACCCAATCTTGTATTTTGTATGGTTCCTACTTGCTTATCCGCGTATTAATGGAAAAAGGACTACTTGTCGGGCATTTATGCATGTATCATGTCCATGCTGAGGGATGGCCCCTTAATACTTTCAAGTAAACAAAAGTTCTCTGGCAAAACACCTTGCCAGTCCCTTCTCTCGCTGCCTTTGAACCCTGCCTGGCAGGCTAGGAGCGTCGATGGAAACCGGCCCCTCGTCAACTCCTTCCCACATGCTACTGCAACCAACCTTTTCTAAAGAAACTTTTAGATCAAAGGATCGGAGCACAGACATTGGGAGTGATGAGGTTTCCCTACGCACAAGTTTTTCATACTGGAATACACTGTGGATGGCGAAGAGTACTTATCTGCATTTGTTGTCCTTCTTATCACTCCGATAAGGAGGAGCTGCTGGGGACCAATATGCTATCTTGTTCTCACTTCTTCCTTTCGGCAAATTCATCTGTGGCAGGGGGGTTGTTGTTAGTTCAGGGGAGAAATAGCAGCATATGATCCTCTTTAAATGTATTAATTATCATAGAAAAATCATACTTCAGTAAACATGCATGCAAGTTTTTGTGCCAGCGCTTCATTTTATTCTCTTTGCATAGGGTCTTCTCCTGTCTTTGTGTAAGTGCATCTACTGCCACCCCTAGTTGGTTTTGGAGTATTGACGACAAACATGGTTGAGGGACTTCATATACTATTAGGGGTTCACTACGAAAGAAACTATGACCACCTAATTATGTTAGCCACCATAAGGATGTGTGAAGACATTCACTTGAAGAAATGGAGTGTGAAGACGTAGTTTCTTTCATAGTTTCATTTTCTTATTTCTTGAGTCATAGGAACCACCGAACTGTTAAGTTGGGTCCAAGTGAACAAAGTCAGAAAACTGACACGATGCTCAACCCAAATCCTATGTCTTCGAGTGAAGACAATGAGAGAAAACCTTATACAGATTTGGATGAGTCAGCTTTGCTTGTAGCCCAAGTCAGATTGTCGCGTGTGTTTGAAATCCGACTGTTGGACACGTGTCAGTTTCTTAATTACCCAGGGTCATTTCCGACATATCATGTCGGGTTGCCTCCTGGCTATAAATAGCCCACCCACAACACCATAAATTGGTGGCTGCTCAAAGTTAGTGCATGGCTTTTGTCGTTTGAGAGCAACCGACCTCCAAATCCTTTGAGAGAGAAACCTTGTGAGGAAAAATCCCAAAACATACAAATCCAAAGAGTGTTAGGCATCACAGAAGTCTTTCTGTCTGCGTGATCTAAGACTTGTTACACTTGAAGACTGTGTATCTTCCAGTCGGTTAGCGCGTCGCGTTCTGAGGATCCAAGAGTCATTGTGGATCGCCGGTGAATGAAGTTTGTGAAGGTTTGGAAGTCTACCTTGAAGACTTACCAGAGTGATTGGGCGAGGACAAAGTGTCCTTAGCTCAAGAGGAATAAGATGAAGACGCGATCTTTCAAGTTCAATCTCAGTGTCCCTAACCAGACGTACCATTGTTACAGCAACTGGAACTGGTCACCACTTGTCTTCATCAAGCTACTAGTTCTATCCCTTCACCCTTTACTTTAAGTTTAGCTTCGTGAAGTCATTGCTTGCTTGTCCTATTTGACTTCACTTTGTCAAGATATTCTCTCTGATTGCATATTTGGCTTCACACTATCTTGCTATTCGGATATATTCTACCTAGCAGCTATTTGTCCTTGTTCTTACCTTGCAATGTTCCTTTGACTATGGCCTGTCTAGTCTAGTTTATCTTCTGCTGCTATTGTGTAGGTGTTGTTTGCTTGATTGTCTTTGAAGAAATTTCATGTCTTGAAGACTTTCATTAAAATCGCCTATTCACCCCCCCCCCTCTAGGGTAACTAGCACTTTCAATTGGTATCAGAGCAAGGTGCTCTGCTATTCTGTGTGATTCGGTTTAACCACCTAGAGTTTTAGCTATGTCGACTGCATGGATAATCAAAGTCTCTGATGCATGCCCCATCTTCGATGGCACCGATTATCCCTACTAGAAGAATAAGATGTGCACATCTTGAAGCCATTGACATTGACCTCTGGTATGTCATGAAGAATGGCATTCCCAAAGTCGGTGAAGGCGTCACCGTTGCTGATGTCAACTGATTCACGCAACTGGACTCAACCACCAAGAACATCATCTGTGGTCATCTATCCAAAGGGAAGTATGGCCATGTGAGTGCTTTGTAAACTGCAAAGCTAGTCTAGGCTGGTTGTCCAAGGTCAACGAAGGCATCTCAACACAGACAGACTCAAGAATAGATGTGCTTCGCAATCTCTTCAATCGATTGAATAGGAATGACAATGACAATGTCCAGCTCACTTTCAACCGCCTCACTGATATCACAAATGAGCTTCTCGCACTTGGCACCACTGAAATCACCAAGCATGAAATAGTGAACAAGCTACTGAGATCACTTGACAGCTCATTTGACACTTTGGCCTTGATGATCCAAGAGCGCCATGACTTCAGAGATCTCGATCCATCTGACATACCTGAGAGGCACAACACACATGAATTCCAGCTATCTAGGAAGAGAGATATCTATGGTCCCAATTACGGCCAATCTCTTGCTTTGAAGGCAAAGTTTGTATCCTCATCTGAAGAATCTGACTGCAGTTCTGATGATCTTGAAGACCGTGGAAAATAGCTAGCAATGCTTGTGAGAAAGTTCCAAAAGTTCTCCAAGAAGAATCGCTTCGGAAAGTCTTCAAGATCCAGCTTCAAGAATGATGAGGCTTCCACTCGTGAGTATAAGAAGAGAACACGCCACAAATGCAAGAAGCCAGGCCACTGCATATTTGAATGTCCTCAATGGGACAAGGAAGCAAAGAAAAAGAAGAAGAGCAAGAAATATGACTCCGACGATAAGAAGAAGAAATCCTCGAAGTCGTCTTCAAAGTCATCATCCCACAAGAAGAGCTCGCTTGGCAAGGCTCGTGCATTCATTGGCAAGGAAATGGATTCAAAGAAGGAGTCTGCATCTGAGGAGGCGGAGGTGGAGTCTGAGGAGGAATCTGATTCATGTGTGGCAAGCCTGGCTCTAGCTTCAGCATTCGTCGCCAAGTCCATCTTCAACACTGAAGAAAATGGTCACGACTGATAACCCACAAGTATAGGGGATCGCCACAGTTTTCAAGGGTAGAGTATTCAACCCAAATTTATTGATTCGACACAAGGGGAGACAAAGAATATTCTCACGTATTAGCAGCTGAGTTGTCAATTCAACCACACCTGGAAACTTAGTATCTGCAGCAAAGTGTTTAGTAGCAAAGTAATATGATAGTAGTGGTAACGGTAGCAAAAGGTAACGATAGCAAAAGTAATGTTTTTGGTATTTTGTAGTGATGATAGCAATAGCAACGGAAAAGTAAATAAGCGAAGAACAATATATGGAAAGCTCGTAGGCAATGGATCAGTGATGGAGAATTATGCCGGATGCGGTTCATCATGTAAATAACCTAGGGTGACAGAACTAGCTCCAGTTCATCAATGTAATGTAGGCATGTATTCCGAATATAGTCATACGTGCTTATGGAAAAGAACTTGCATGACATCTTTTGTCCTACCCTCCCGTGGCAGTGGGGTCCTAGCGGAAACTAAGGGATATTAAGGCCTCCTTTTAATAGAGTACCGGACCAAAGCATTAACACATAGTGAATACATGAACTCCTCAAACTACGGTCATCATCGGTAAGTATCCCGATTATTGTCAGTTCGGGGTTTACGGATCATAACACATAATAGGTGACTATAAACTTGCAAGATAGGATCAAGAACTCTCATATATTGATGAAAACATAATAGGTTCAGATCTGAAATCATGGCACTTGGGCCCTAGTGACAAGCATTAAGCATAGCAAAGTCATAGCAACATCAATCTCAGAACATAGTGGATACTAGGGATCAAACCCTAACAAAACTAACTCGATTACATGATAGATCTCATCCAACCCATCACCGTCCAACAAGCCTACAATGGAATTACTCACGCGCGGCGGTGAGCATCATGAAATTGGTGATGGAGGATGGTGGATGATGACGATGGCGACAGATTCCCCTCTCCGGAGCCCCGAACGGACTCCAGATCAGCCCTCCCGAGAGGTTTTAGGGCTTGGCGGCGGCTCCGTATCGTAAAACGCGATGAATTCTTCTCTCTGATTTTTTTTCTCCCCGAAACCAAATATATAGAGTTGGAGTTGAGGTCGGAGGAGCTCCAGGGGGCCCACGAGGTATGTGGGCGCGCCCTAGGGAGGTAGGTGCGCCCCCACCCTTGTGGACAGGTGGTGGGCCCCCTGGTCTTAATCTTTTGCAAGGATTTTTTTTATTATTTCCGAATAGATGTTCCGTGAAGTTTCAGGTCATTCCGAGAACTTTTGTTTCTGCACATAAATAAAACCATAGCAATTCTGCTGAAAACAGCGTTAGTCCGGGTTAGTTCCATTCAAATCATGCAAGTTAGAGTCCAAAACAAGGGCAAAAGTGTTTGGAAAAGAAGATACGACGGAGACGTATCAACTCCCACAAGCTTAAACCTTTGCTTGTCCTCAAGCAATTCAGTTGATAAACTGAAAGTGATAAAGAAAAACTTTTACAAACTCTGTTTGCTCTTGTTGTTGTAAATATGTAAAGCCAGCATTCAAGTTTTCAGCAAAGATTATGACTATCCACATTCACAATAACGCTTAGGTCTCAAGTTTACTCATATCAATGGCATAATCAACTAGCAAGCAAAAATAATAAATCTCGGATGACAACACTTTTTCAAAACAATCATAATATGATATAACAAGATGGTATCTCGCTACCCCTTTCTGAGACTGCAAAACATAAATGCAGAGCACCTTTAAAGATCAAGGACTGACTAGACATTGTAATTCATGGTAAAAGAGATCCAGTCAAGTCATACTCAATGTAAACTAATAGTAATTAATGCAAATGACAGCGGTGCTCTCCAACTGGTGCTTTTTAATAAGAATATGATGACTCAACATGAAAATAAATAGATAGGCCCTTCGCAGAGGGAAGCAGGGATTTGTAGAGGTGCCAGAGCTCGGTTTTGAAATAGAGATGAATAATATTTTGAGCGATATACTTTCATTGTCAACATAACAACCAAGAGATGGCAATATCTTCCATGCTACACACATTATAGGCGTTTCCCAAACAGAATGGTAAAGTTTATACCCCCCCCCTCCACCAACAAGCATCAATCCATGGCTTGCTCGAAACAACGAGTGCCTCCAACTAACAAGAGTCCCAGGGGTAGTTTTGTTTGCAATTATTTTGATTTGATTTTCATAAAGCATGGGACTGGGCATCCCGGTGACCAGCCACTTTCTCCTGAGTGAGGAGCGGAGTCCACTCCTCTTGAGAATAACCCGCCTAACATGGAAGATACGGACAACCCTAGTTGATACATGAGCTATTCGAGCAAACAAAACATGATATTTATTTGAAGGTTTAGAGTTTGGCACATACAAATTTACTTGGAACGGCAGGTAGATACCATATATAGGTAGGTATGGTGGACTCATATGGAATAACTTTGGGGTTTATGGAGTTGGATGCATAAGCAGTATTCCCGCTTAGTATAGGTGAAGGCTAGCAAAAGACTGGGAAGCGACCAGCTAGAGAGCGACTATAGTCATGAACATGCATTAAAATTAATCAACACCGAATGCAAGCATGTGTAGGATATAATCCACCATGAACATAAATATCGTGAAGGCTATGTTGATTTCGTTTCAACTACATGCGTGAACATGCGCCAAGTCAAGTTACTAAAATCATTCAGAGGAGATACCACCCTATCATACCATATCACAACCATTTTAATAGCATGTTGACACGCAAGGTAAACCATTATAAGCTCCTAGCTAATCAAGCATGGCACAAGAAACTATGATCTCTAGTTGTCATTGCAAACATGTTTATTCATAATAGGCTGAATCAGGAATGATGAACTAATCATATTTAGAAAAACAAGAGAGGTCGAGTTCATACCAGCTTTTCTCATCTTAGTCAGTCCATCATATATCATCATAATTGCCTTTCACTTGCACGACCGAATAGTGTGAATAATAATAATAGTGCATGTGCATTGGACTAAGCTGGAATCTGCAAGCATTCAATAAACAGGAGAAGACAAGGCAATATGGGCTCTTTTCTCAGATCAACAATAATGCATATAAGAGCTACTTCAAAAATTTAATTAAGGTCTTCTCCTATCGACCCCAAAGAAAAGAAAAGAAATAAAACTATTTACACGGGAAAGCTCCCAACAAGCAAAAGAAGAACATGAAATCTTTTTGGGTTTCCTTTTTAATTACTACTACAAGCTTGGAAAGTAAACTGATTAAAAGCTACAACTAAATTTTTTTGGTTTTTCTTAAGGTTTATCAAACACACAAGAAGAGAGTCATAAAAAGGAAAATAAACTAGCATGGATGATACAATGAAAAAGTATGAGCACCGACATCTAGCAATGAGTGTGTGAATATGAATGTAATGTCAGTGGGAAATACGTACTCCCACAAGCTTAGGCTTTTGGCCTAAGTTGGTCTATGGCCACGGTTGTCCTGGCGGATATCCATAATAATAGTTGGGGTCGTAATAAGGAGAAGAAGACTGTGAGTGCCACTGGTTGGCAATCATTTCCGGATCCCAATGGTAATTAGACTATCGTGGAGGATCAACTTGTGTTTCCGGCTCTGGCTCTGTGGCTGATGTAGGGTTCCGATAGGCATGAATAGCCTCTAACGGAACAAGGTACTGGCTTGTAGATAAATCAAACAGGGAAGGAGCAGGCAGGGTAATAGTCTCAGGATGATGTTTATCAAAGAACAATTTGTATTTAAGCTCCCCTTCCCTATTCTTAACAATAACATCGTCTGCCACCATACTCTTATAATCTAAATAAACACGAGGCAGCAATTTTTCTTCCTTCTCATAATGCCAAATAGGTATGTTAAAATGTCCAGCTAGGCATGAAGCATAGATGCCTCCAAAAATGGGCACCTTTGTAGGGTTCAGACTTAACCGTTTAGCAATAATACCGCCCATACTAACAGAGTTATCACTGAATAAACCATGGAACAAAACAATAATATCAGGAACACTAAGGTTTCCACAGTTCCCGCGACCAGTTAAGCAACGACTAGCAAATATTACAAAGTAGCGTAAAACAAGAAAATGTATGCTAGTGATTCGTGCATCAGAAACCTTCCTCGTTTCCACTACAGTGATGGTATCAATAAACCCATCCACATCGCCGCGATGTGGTTCCTCTGTCGTGCCCTCGAAAGGGACCAAACAAACCCAACAAAAATCATAAAGTGATATCTCCTTATGCTCATCATATAAATAAAACTCCACCGTAGGTGGTGAGCTCCTAGAATGGAAATGAAAGTTTTGCACAAAGATATTTGTGAGTAAGAGATACTGTTCATGTTGGTCGTGGAGGAAGGAGGTGAGGCCTGCATTCTCAGCCAATTCATAAAAATCTTCATAAATCCCGGCTGCAATCAAGAAATCATTAGAAGGCCATTCACATGGCCGAACCTCCGTGGTGCGAGGCAGATTATACTTGGGCTTCTATGCCTTTTCCTTCGAGCTTCAGCTCGATGAGCCCCTCAAAAATCTCTTCATTATTTTCTGAAAAATTCTGAAATTTTTAGTAACTTCAAAATAAAAGTGAACAAAGCTCAATAATATTGATAACAACTACTCCTACATGTGCCTAGAGCCTATATCATGCATCAAAACTACTTTTGACCATATAAATTTGACATGCAAGCTCAAGAACAGGGTCACCTAAGCAGCACAAATTTGCAATGAATAAAGCACTAGAACAAAAACTAATTGGACCAATGGAGGAGTCACATACCAACGAACAACCCCCCAAGCAGTTTTATGAGAGGTGCTTTGAGCAAGGAGATCGAAAATGGCAGCAAAATGAGCTTGGATTCAGGTATGAACTGGATATTCGTGTTTGTGGGAGGAAGGAGTGTGTGGGTGCATGAATAAGTGGAGGAGGGCCACCGTGGGCCCATGAGGCAGGGGGCGCACCCAGGGGGTAGGGCGCGCCCTCCACCCTCGTGGCCAGGTGGATGCCCCCCTTGCTGTGTTCTCAGTGCCAAATATTCTCAAATATTCCAGAAAAAATCATATTTCAATTTCAGGGCATCTGGAGAACTTTTATTTTTGGGGTATTTTTATAATGCACGAATAAATCAGATAACAGACAGAAAAATACTAATTTTATTTTATTGAATATAAATAACAGAAAGTAAAAGGAGGGTACAGAAGGTTGTGCCTTCTAGTTTCATCCATCTCATGATCATCAAAGGGAATCCACTAACAAGGTTGATCAAGTCTTGTTAACGAACTCATTCCAAATAACATGGAACCGGAGAAATTTCAAATAACACTATGTTACCTCAACGGGGATACACACATCCCCAATAACAAGAATATCATATTTCTTCTTGACAGTAGGAAGAGGAAATTCAACACCTCCAAATATAATCGATGGGATTTTTCCAATAGAGTTGATACTATGAACTTGAGGTTGTTTCCTTGGAAAGTGTACCGTATGATCATACCATTAACATGAAAAGTAACATTGCCTTTAGTGCAATCAATAAAACCCCTGCAGTATTCAAAAAGGGTCTTCCAAGAATAATAGACATACTATCATCCTCGGGAATATCAAGAATAACAAAGTCCGTTATAACGTTTGCAACTACAACAGGCACATCGTCACAAATACCAACAGGTATCAGCCATTTGCAAAGATATTTTAGTAGGTGTCAACTTATTCAAATCAAGTCTACGATATAAAGAGAGAGGCATAACACTAACTCCGGCTCCAAGATCACATAAAGCAGTTTTAACATAGTTTCTTTTAATGGAGCATGGTATAGTGGGTACTCCTGGATCTCCAAGTTTCTTTGGTATTCCACCCTTAAAAGTATAATTAGCAAGCATGGTGGAAATTTCAGCTTCCAGTATCTTTCTTTTATTAGTAACAATTTCTTTCATGTACTTAGCATAAGGATTCATTTTAAGCATATCAGTTAATTGCATACGCAAAAAGATAGGTCTAATCATTTCAGCAAAGCGCTCAAAATCATCATCATCCTTTTTCTTGGATGGTTTGGGAGGAAAAGGCATGGGTTTCTGAACCCAAGGCTCTCTTTCCTTACCGTGTTTCCTAGCAACAAAGTCTTTCTTATCATAACGTTGATTCTTTGATTGTGGGTTATCAAGATCAACAGCAGGTTCAATTTCTATATCATTATCATTACTAGCTTGAGCATCATCATGAACATTATCATTAACATTCTCACTAGTTTCAGGTTCATTACCAGATTGTGTTTCAGCATTAGAGATAGAAATATCATTTGGATTCTCAGGTGTTTCAATAACAGGTTCACTAGAAGCATGCAAAGTCCTATCATTTTTCTTTTTCTTCCTTTTAGAAGGACTAGGTGCATCTATATTATTTCTCTGAGAATCTTGCTCAATTCTCTTAGGGTGGCCTTCAGGATACAAAGGTTCCTGAGTCATTCTACCACCTCTAGTCATAACTCTAACAGCATTATCATTATCCTTACTATTCAATTCATTGAGCAAATCATTTTGAGCCTTAAGTACTTGTTCTACTTGAGTGGTAACCATAGAAGCATGTTTACTAATAAGTTTAAGTTCACCTTTGATGTTATCCATACAATCACCCAAGTATTCAAGCATATCAGAATTATATTTCAATTGTCTAACAAAATAAGCATTAAAGTTTTCTTGTTTAACAATGAAATTGTCAAACTCATCTAAGCATTGTCTAGCAGACTTATAACGAGGGATATCACCTTCATCAAATCTATAGAGAGAATTTACCTTTACTACCTGTGTCGGGTTATCAAGACCACGAGTTTCTTCATAGGTAATGGATCAAGATCATATGTTTCTTCAACAAGCGGTAAATTAAGACCATGTATTTCTTCAATAGGAGGTAAATTCTTAACATCTTCAACTTTAATACCTTTTTCTTTCATAGATTTCTTTGCTTCTTGCATATCTTAAGGACTGAGAAATAGAATACCCCTCTTCTTCAGAGTTGATTTAGGAGTAGGCTCAGGAATTGGCTCAGGAGCTGGCTCAAGAAGTGTCCAATTATTTTCATTTGTCAACATATTATCCAATAGAATTTCAGCTTCATCCGGTGTTCTTTCGCTAAAAACAGAACCAGCACAACTATCCAGGTAATCTCTAGAAGCATCGGTTAGTCCATTATAAAAGATATCAAGTATTTCATTTTTCTTAAGAGGATGACCAGGCAAAGCATTAAGTAACTTGAGAAGCCTCCCCCAAGCTTGTGGGAGACTCTCTTCTTCAATTTGCACGAAATTATATATATCCCTTAAAGCAGCTTGTTTCTTATGAGTGGGGAAATATTTAGCAGAGAAGTAATAAATCATATCCTGGGGACTACGCACACAACCAGTATCAAGAGAAATAAACCATATCTTAGCAACACCCTTTAACGAGAACAGAAATATTTGAAGGATATAAAAGTAGCGAGTTCTCTCCATTAGTGAACAGGGTGTCTATATCATTTAATTTAGTAAGATGTGCCACCACAGTTTCAGATTCATAGCCATGAAAAGGATCATATTCAACCAAAGTAATTATATCAGGATCAACAGAGAATTCATAATCCTTATCAGTAACACAGATAGGTGAAGTAGCAAAAGCAGGGTCATGCTTCATCCTAGCATTTAGAGATTGCTTATTCGATTTAGCTAATAACCTCTTGAGTTTGTATCTATCTTTGCAAGCTAAAATAGCTAAAGCAGCTTCTTTTTCAAAAACATAACCCTCAGGAATAATAGGTGAGTCTTCATCATCACTTTCATCAATATTATCAAATTCAATATTTTCATTCTCTCTAACTCTAGCAAGTTGTTCATCAATAAATAGACCAAGTGGCACAGTAGTATCAAGCATAGAAGTAGTTTCATCATAAGTATCATGCATAGCAGAAGTGGCATCATCAATAACATGCGACATATCAGAACGAATAGCAGAAGCAGGTTTAGGTGCTGCAAGCTTACTCAAAACAGAAGGTGAATCAAGTGAAGAGCTAGATGGCAGTTCCTTACCTCCCCTCGTAGTTGAGGGATAAATCTTGGTTCTTGGATCTTTCAGGTTCTTCATAATGATAAGAAGATATAAATCCCAAGTGACTCAAAGAATAGAGCTAAGCTCCCCGGCAACGGCGCTAGCAAATAGTCTTGATAAACCACACGTATAGGGGATCGCAACAGTTTTCGAGGGTAGAGTATTCAACCCAAATTTATTGATTCGACACAAGGGGAGCCAAAGAATATTCTCAAGTATTAGTAGCTGAGTTGTCAATTCAACCACACCTAGAAACTTAGTATCTGCAGCAAAGTGTTTAGTAGCAAAGTAATATGATAGTAGTGGTAACGGTAGCAAAAGGTAACGATAGCAAAAGTAATGTTTTTGGTATTTTGTAGTGATGATAGCAATAGCAACGGAAAAGTAAATAATCTAAGAACAATATATGGAAACTCGTAGGCAATGGATCGGTGATGGAGAATTATGCCGGATGCGGTTCATCATGTAAATAACCTAGGGTGACACAGAACTAGCTCCAGTTCATCAATGTAATGTAGGCATGTATTCCGAATATAGTCATACGTGCTTATGAAAAAGAACTTGCATGACATCTTTTGTCCTACCCTCCTGTGGCACTGGGGTCCTAGCGGAAACTAAGGGATATTAAGGCCTCCTTTTAATAGAGTACCGGACCAAAGCATTAACACGTAGTGAATACCTGAACTCCTCAAACTACGGTCATCACCGGTAAGTATCCCGATTATTGTCACTTTGGGGTTAACGGATCATAACACATAATAGGTGACTATAGACTTGCAAGATAGGATCAAGAACTCTCATATATTGATGAAAACATAATAGGTTCAGATTGAAATCATGGCACTCGGGCCCTAGTGACAAGCATTAAGCATAGCAAAGTCATAGCAACATCAATCTCAGAACATAGTGGATACTAGGGATCAAACCATAACAAAACTAACTCGATTACATGATAGATCTCATCCAACCCATCACCGTCCAGCAAGACTATGATGGAATTACTCACGCACGGCAGTGAGCATGATGAAATTGGTGATGGAGGATGGTTGATGATGACGATGGCGATGGATTCCCCTCTCCGGAGCCCCGAACGGACTCCAGATCAGCCCTCCCGAGAGGTTTTAGGGCTTGGCGGCGGCTCCGTATCGTAAAACGCGATGGATTCTTCTCTCTAATTTTTTCCCCGAAAACAAATATATAGAGTTGGAGTTGAGGTCGGAGGAGCTCCAGGGGGCCCACGTGGTAGGGGGCGCGCCCTAGGGGGTAGGCACGCCCCCACCCTCGTGGACAGGTGATGGCCCCCCTGGTCTTCATATTTTGCAAGGAGTTTTTTATTATTTCCGAATAGATGTTCCATGAAGTTTTAGGTCATTCCGAGAACTTCTGTTTCTGCACATAAATAACACCATAGCAATTCTGCTGAAAACAGCGTCAGTCCAGGTTAGTTCCATTCAAATCATGCAAGTTAGAGTCCAAAACAAGGGCAAAAGTGTTTGGAAAAGTAGATACGATGGAGACGTATCAACGACGCCGACGCTGAAGAGAATGCTGACGACGATTCTGCTCCCACCTATTGGTTGATGGCACGAGGTGCCAAGGTAAACTCTCGCGTTTCTTACTTTTAGACCTACAGTGAAGATGACTCTGAATGTGAATCCAAACCCAGTTATAAGACTTTTGCTGAAATTGCAACTAAACAACAAACAACCATGGAAAAGATTCAAAAATCGCTAGACAAAAGCGATGACCTATTGGATGACGAAATGAATCAAACTCAGCCCTTAATCGAAGACATCCAAAATCTTCGTGTTAAGTACGAGGAACTTGAAAGTCGTCATGAAACCCCCTTAGCTACTCATGGAAAGCTTTTCTATGATTATCTTCAAAGGAAGCAAGATCTAGAGATACTGAGAGTGTCTCAAGAAGATCTTCAAAAAGAAAATGATTCACTACCAACAGATCCGTTCCGCTCAGGAAGATTTTTTGCATCCTTGTTTAAAATGCCTTGAGCATGACAATGACATCTCTATTGTTGGATGTTCTACTGCTTCTGAAGTTGCAATATCTTCAACTATTGATGTGGTAACTAACCCCTCTTCTGAGGATACCACTACTATTGCTCATGAGAATTCCAAGTTGAAGACATTGCTCAAAGGGAATCAGACGCTATGTGATGTCCTCAAGAAACAGATTCAGAACCAAAACCCTAGGAAAGAGGGTGTTGGTTTCGAGAGGAAAATGAATGTTGATGGATCTTACTAGAAGCCTGAGCAGTACCCCAAAACCACACGGGTGGCTGCAAAGGGCCCTTCAGTGGATCCATCCACCCTATCTGGTTTCACTTGTGCTAACCCTATTATCATTAATGAGTCATTTGACTCAAACTATAAACTGTTCAAGAATCAGAACGGTGAAGTGTTTGCCAGGTTTATTGGAACTAACTGCAGGAATGGGTCACCTATGAAGTAGATCTGGGTTCCCAAAAGTCGTCTTGAGAAGCTTCACGTGAATGTCATCGTGACACCAACAGGGAAGAAGACAAACCCCAAATCAAAGGCTTCATACGGCCCAAAGGCTTCATACAAATAGAGGACCTCACAAGGTCACCATAACACCAATGTTTTGCATGGAAATTATCATCAGACTCATGAATATAAGCGTGTTTCTTCTAACATATGATGAACGATGGCTTTGCCACAAATATGATGTCAACTACATGATCATGCATAGCAATATGACAATGATGGAGCGTGTCATAATAAACGGAATAGTGGAAAGTTGCATGGCAATATATCTCGGAATGGCTATGGAAATGCCATAATAGGTAGGTATGGTGGCTATTTTGAGGAAGGTAAATGGTGGGTTTATGGTACCGGCAAAAGTTGCATGGTACAAGAGAGTCTAGCAATGGCGGAAAGGCTATGTTCACAAATCAAAGAATTTTTTGGCATATTTGTTTGAATACTATTCACCTCCTGCAAAACTATTTGCTAGGGCTCCAATGCCAAAGTTCGCAGATGGTGCACTTAGACTCATTGCTTCTAAGACACCCCTTAAAATGTGAGTGGTTAAGAAGAATTAACTTATTTTGCAGGGTCGGGTCTCCAGCCGAAAATCATTGACTTCTGAAGACAATGCTGGGGACCTAAAACATCTTGTGGGATGCAAGATAAAGTGCCAAAATGGTCTTACCATTTATTTCGTCCCTAGATTTCTTGATGAACATCCCATCTTACCATCCAAGAATCTTAATTTCGATAGTATGCTTGTTCATCAAATGTATATGCTTCACAATACTCTTGGTGAAGCCTATCCTACTAACTGCACTGTAGGGTACAACTCCGAAAGCTACTGAATGGATTATGGACAGTGGATGCACCAACCACATGACCGGTGATCAAAGTCTTCTCATGGATTCAACTCTTAGACCATCTACTAAAAGCCATATCACATTCGCTGACAATGGTAAAAGTAAGGTATTAGGCCTAGGTAGAGTTGCTATCTCAAAGGATCAACACATGGATAAAGTGATGCTTGTTGAATCCCTTGGATACAACTTAATGTCTATGTCAATGCTTTGTGATCTTGAAATGATTATGATATTTGGAAAATATCGTTGCCTTGTGCTTATGGCTTCTCAAAAATCTCTTGTCTTCGAAGGTTATCGAAGAGGTGATCTATATATGGTAGATTTTTCTGCAGGACCACAGCTTGTCGTATGTATTCTAGCAAAAGCTTTAGAGTGTTGGCTTGGGCATCGAAGGCTAGGACATGCGGGCATGAGGAACTTGCACACTCTCATGAAGAAGAGGCACATCATTGGCATCGAGGGCGTCAAGTTCAAGAAGGATCATCTATGTGGTGCTTGCGAAGCCGGGAAGATGACTAGGGCAAAACATCCCTCAAAGAAAATCATGACGACTTCACATCCCTTCGAGCTGGTACACATGGACTTATTTGTCCCTACTCACTACTCTACCCTTACTAACACTACACATCTTTATGGCTTCGTTATTGTCGATGATTATTCTAGATATACCTAGGTGCACATAATTCTCTATAAGACCAAAGTACAGGATGTCTTTAGACGATTTGCCAATCGCGCCATAACTAACTATGCCATCAAGATCAAGCACATCAGGAGTGGCAATGGCATAGAATTCAAGAACACTTATCTTCATACACTGGGCATCACTCATGAACTCTCAACTCCATACACACCTCAGGAGAATGGCATCGTGGAGTGCAAGAACAGAACCCTCATTGAGATGGCTTGTACAATGCTTGATGAGTACAAGACTCCAAGAAAGTTATGGCCTGAAGCCATTGATATTGCATGCCATATCATCAACAGAGTTTATCTTCGCAAATTCTTCAAGAAGACATCTTATGAGTTACTCACTGGTAAGAAGCGAAACGTAAGATATTTCAAAGTCTTCGGTGCTAGGTGCTTGATCAAGGATCCACATCTCACTTCCAAATTTGCACCAAAAGCACATGAAGGTTTTATGCTCGGTTACGGAAAGGAGTCACACACCTACAGAGTTTTCAACCTCTTTCACTCTAAAGTGGTTGAAATTGTAGATGTGTGGTTCGATGAGAGTTACGGCTCGCAAAGACAACACCTGCCAAATGTGATAGATGAAGCTTCTCCTAGTGAATCTATCAAGCTAATGGGTACTGGAGAAATCGTACTCATCGAGGAATAGGCAGAAGAAGAAATTGTCATTCTAGCTCCTACTCAACATGAAGCAATGCTGAAGATGAAGATAACAATCAACAAGAGAAGAGTCTTCGCCCTGTCCATCCTCGGGTCACAAATGAAGTTCAGATTGAGAAGATTCTTGTGACACCCCGAGACCGTTGTGCCAGGTGTCCCCCAGTTATTCGCCGTCCTTGCCATGTCATTCGCTTGCGTGTTGCATCTTGTCATTGCATCATATGCATTGCATCATCATGTTTACAAAACTTGCATCTGTCCGGGTTCCCCAGTTCCGTCCGTTGTTCGGTCTGAGTCTAGACACACTTGCACGCGCCCGCGGCACGTTCGAATATTATTTTAGAAGTGGCCATTTAAATGTTCCCGGAATGGGTTGAAGGTTGGCGTGTGGTCTTATTTTAGTGTAGATAGACGGCCTGTCAAGTTTCATCGCATTAGGAGTTCGTTTGATAGCCCAACTGTTAAACTATAGCGGCATTATAGCCGGTCTAACGTCGGACGTTTTCGGTCTCCGGAAACAGTTGCCGGGCCTCTCCTCTTATCTCTTCTCAGCCCTTTGCCTTCTGCACTACCTACCGCCAGGTCCAACCTAACCTCTCTCGTCAGCCTGCGGCCCTCCTCGCGCGCGTCCGAAAATAGTCCCGGACCCGACCCGAGCAGTCGTCACCGTCGTGTACGGATCATCCCCAAACATCTACAAAACGTCTCATTTTTTCTCTTTAGGCTACCTAACCTATTTTTTCCCGTCCATCCGATTAAGATCGGAGGGACCAAATGCCCCTATCCAAAAATCCACTTACTACATATAGACCAATCCCCTAGGCAGCAACCCTAGAATCTAGGGTCTTTGTCCCGTCGAGCCGCCGCCACCGACCGTATCTTCCTCGGGATCCAGATCCAATCCACCTCCTCGCCTCGATCCAACCGCATCTCGCAGCGCCTGCAGCCTCCGTCTGTCCAGCCACGCCGCCGGCGGACCCAACA
Source organism: Triticum dicoccoides (assembly GCF_002162155.2). NCBI lineage: Eukaryota > Viridiplantae > Streptophyta > Magnoliopsida > Poales > Poaceae > Triticum > Triticum dicoccoides. The sequence continues at coordinate 337,774,224 of NC_041386.1, forward strand.
GATGAGCCTCGCCCCTGCTCCTTCATTCCTCTTCTGATCCTCTCTCTCACTGCTCATCTCTTCCCCCTGTCTCTTCCTCTATAGGAATGCCCGCGCCGGCCGCTCATGAAGGCCACGACCAGACCCGCCGCTTCCCGCGCCTGCCGGACCACCCTGCCACGCCGTACTCCTTCCCCGAGCTCCTCCTCGTCGATCCAGCAGTAGCACCGAGCCACCGGCGAGCAGTAGGGGCTCCTTCCTCCCTGACCGTGGCCATACCGCGACCCTTGCCGGCGAACCCAGCAGTGTTGCCGCCCTCCTTTTCCTGCCTTCCATCTCCTTTCTCTTTGCTTTGCTCTCCCACTCTCAACTCCATGTTTCTTCTGCCCCAGCGGGATTCAAGCCGCCGTAGGAGCTCGTTCCTGGCCGGATCCGCCGCCCTTCACCCGCGTGCCCTCGCCGGACCTCCTTCCTCCGCCAAGACCCGAGCCGCGCCATGGCCGCCAAACCCCTACCTCGCCTCAGATCTCACTTGGGACGCCATCCAGTGCCCGGATCCGCATCTCCTCCATGCCCTGCATCGCCTGAAGCTGACGCGCCTTGCATCGCCGGCTCTTCTGCATCCTTTGCATCGAGCAGCAGCTCGGGATCGAGCACCTCGCCCACTTGCGTTGACTTCGCCTGGACCGGCCTCGCCTAGGCCCAGCGCCCACCTTGTCCTTCCACTCAGCCGGCCTGCTGCAGCCCACCGACCGAGCCAAGGCCCATTATGTGAGGCAACCCCTAGCACCCATGAGATGTTTCGGCCTGTAGCTCCAATTCGGCCCGATGCCTGTTTTTTTTTCACGAATGAATTTGCTAATTAATCAGAGAACTGCAGTTTTTCAGAAAACCCCTTAATGTTCATGCATATTCTAACTCACAAACCGTACATCAATTTAAAATAAGTTATATATGAAACTTGCTTAGTTTTTCATCTAGTTTAATAATTTTTCATTTTCATCCATGGTTAAAATGATTAAATTGTTGTTTGTGTAGATTTACTCTTATGCCATGCTAAAAAGGTTTAATTCATAACTAATTAACCGTAGCTCGGTTTTAATTAATATTTATATGTAAATGGGGTAGAATTTTTGCCTAGTTTAACATGGTGGCATCACTTTGCATGCTTAACAACTCTAAAATTATGTTTAGGGCAGAACAGTACCAAACCTAATATATGCATACGAGGAGTTTCCGGACTTGTTGTTTTGTTGTTCCGGCCTCATTTAAACTTGCCTAGATTAGATAGTTTCATCATGCTTCCCCTCTTGCCATTGTTTAACAACATTTAATAATGTTGGGTACATAAACGAGATCGAACTAAATAACTTGAATGTGTTGTTTCGTCAATATGCAACGGAGTTGCATATTGAGCTCCACTTAATTTGTAGGGTTGTTTGTGCACTTTGCCATGCCATGCCCTCTTTAAACCGGACATGCATCATACTTGTTTGCGCATCATGCCATGTCTATGTGGTGGTTGTTTACTAGGTTGTTTGCTCTTTTTCCGGTGTTGCTTCTTCGGGTTGGTTCCGATAACGTCGCGTTGTGAGGAACCGTTCGACTACGTCCGTTTGTCTTCTTCATGGACTCGTTCTTCTTCCTTGCGGGATTTCAGGCAAGATGACCATACCCTCGAAATCACTTCTATCTTTGCTTGCTTAGTTGCTCGCTCTTTTGCTATGTCTATGCTGTGATACCTACCACTTGCTTATCATGCCACCCATATTGTTGAACCAAGCCTGTAACCCACCTTGTCCTAGCAAACCGTTGTTTGGCTATGTTACCGCTTTGCTCAACCCCTCTTATAGCGTTGTTAGTTGTAGGTGAAGATTGAAGTTTGTTCCTTGTTGGAACATGGAGATGTTGTTCCTTGTTGGAACATGTTTACTTGTTGGGATATCACAATATATATCTTATTTTAATTAATGCATCTATATACTTGGTAAAGGGTGGAATGCTCGGACTTTTGCCTAGTGTTTTGTTCCACTCTCCCCGCCCTAGTTTCCGTCATATCGGTGTTATGTTCCCGGATTTTGCGTTCCTTACACGGTTGGGTAATAATGGGAACCCCTTGACAGTTCGCCTTGAATAAAACTCTTCTAGCAATGCCCAACTTTGGTTTTACCATTTGCCACCTAGCCTCTTTTTCCCTTGGGTTCCGCGGACTCAAGGGTCATCTTTATTTAAACCCCTGGGCCAGTGCTCCTCTGAGTGTTGGTCCAAACTAGAGTCCTGTGCAGCGCCCCCTCGGGGAAACTCGAGGTTTGGTTTTAGTTGTATGGAGCACTCATCCGAGTGTGCCCTAAGAACGAGATATGTGCAGCTCCTATCGGGATTTGTCGGCACATTCGGGCGGTGTTGCTGGTTTTGTTTTACCATTGTCGAAATATCTTGTAACCGGGATTCTGAGTCTGATTGGGTCTTCCCGCTAGAAGGAATATCCTTCGTTGACCGTGAGAGCTTGTGATGGGCTAAGTTGGGACACCCCTGCAGGGATTTGAACTTTCGAAAGCCGTGCCTGCGGTTATGGGCAGATGGGAATTTGTTAATGTCCAGTTGTAGAAAACCTGAAGGTGACCTTAATGAAAATACATCAACCGCGTGTGTAACCATGGTCGTCTCTTTCCGGTGGAGTCCGGGAAGTGAACACGGTTGTTGGAGTTATGCTTGACGTAGGTTCTTCTAAGATCACTTCTTGATCATACTTTTATCGACCGTGCTTTGCCTTCTCTTCTCGCTCTCATTTGCGTATGTTAGCCACCATATATGTTAGTCGCTTGATGCAGCTCCACCTCATACCTTTTACCTTACCCATAAGCTTAAATAGTCTTGATCGCGAGGGTGTGAGATTGCTGAGTCCCCGTGACTCACAGATACTTTCAAAACCAGCTTGCAGGTGCCGTTGAACCGGGCAGGTGACGCAACCAAGCTTAGGAGGAGCTCGACAAAGATCTTGTCCTTTGTGTTGTTTCGTTCTAGTTGATCAGTAGTGGATCCCAGTTGGGGTCGATCGGGGACCTTGTCGCATTTGGGGTCTTCTTTTATTTTGGTTCCGTAGTCGGACCTTGATTGTATTTGATTGTTGTAATGTTGTATTCATGTATTTGTGTGAAGTGGCGATTGTAAGCCAACTATGTATCTCTTTCCCTTATGTATTACATGGGTTGTGTGAAGATTACCTCACTTGTGACATTGCTTTCAATGAGGTTATGCCTCTAAGTCGTGCTTCGACACGTGGGAGATATAGCCGCATCGAGGGCGTTACAAGTTGGTAATCAGAGACTTCCCCGACCTTAGGAGCCCCCCTGCTTGATCGAATTAGCTGATGTTGTTGAGTCTAGAAAATTATTTTGAGTGATTTAGGAATTATATATCGGAGAGTTTAGGAATTCTTTTTACTCCCCAGTCCCTTCATCGCTCTGGTAAGGCATCCTGACATAGAGTTTTGACTCTTCTCTTCTCAAATTTCACTAAAAAAAATTTAGGATCACACGGGTATCTCGGAATCGTTCCGATCGATTTGTGACGAGAACAATGTTCTTGGTGCCTCCTGTCATTTAGGGGTTGTGGCAGTGTCCTGGGGAGTTGAGCTCCAAGGTGTTGTCGTCACAATTTTATCGTTGCAGTTCTGGAATACCTGAGTTTAGTTCGCCGACATCGAAAATCTCTTTTATGCAGTTGTTCGTGAGATAACCTCGATGCCACCCAGTACTAGGGTGGGAGTTCGGGAGTATTGCCATAACTCGTATAACAGATGCTTTTCGAAGGTTGAGGTAGATGATTTCCGAAGGTTTCTTGGTTATGTGTTGAAGGATGGATACAACTGGATGTAGGATTTGCTAGTTTTGGGTGAGATATTATGCTTCCCCTGTATCCCAAACATCTGATTGCATAACCGAAAAATTTCGGGAGTTTGTAAGTGGGAATTCAAGTAGCTCTTAGGATATCTTTCCGACAGATGTATGATATGAAATTGGGGTTCGACGTCTAGTGGTCCACCTATTCACGGTTGGTTTTTACAGTGGTCTCGTTGTGTCTTAAAGAGTCCTTGGCTATGCCGACTCGGGGACGCTTCGTATGTCATGTGCACTACCTTGTACATGATGGTGCTGTACGATCGAGCCCGTGTAGGCCCCACCACGAAAACTTTGGATGAAATCTCTATCATATGTTTGTTCCGGCTTATTTTGCAAGCCAAGCCTTTGTTTTGTTTTGAGTTGTGGTATTCGAGTTGCTACAGAGACAAGTGTTGATTCCATACCAATCCTAAGCGGTGTTCTCATATTTCTACGTGAATACTAATCCTTCTCGATCATCGAGTGTTTCATGTCAATCCTTTTTAACCGGTGTGCTTCTCTTCAAGTCGATCCGATCATTGCAACATCCGCAAGATCAAGTATCAGTTCTCTTCAACGGTGCTCATTTCATTCGTCCCAAGCTGACTTTGTTTTCCCACCCTCCCACCCTTTTTCTTCAAGGGCTCATATATCTTAATCGAGTATCCATTTTATTCATGTGAAGACTCTTCATTCTTGTCTTTGAATGTTCTTATCCGGTGATGCTCATGAAGATACTAACGGAGCCTCAAGTTCATCATTATTCATTCTTTTCTTCTCTGGTGGATTCAAATCAAGCTTTTGGTGTTGATCATATCATTTTCCTCGTTTCAGAAGTTTTATCATACCGGTGCACCTCATAATCTTCCACTCTTTGCTATTCTTTTGTTCCGGAGTGCTAAAGATATCTCAAAAGATTCGTGTTTCCACTCTTCTTTCATTCAAGCTATTTCGAGGATGTTATATCATTCAAGCCATTCAATTAAAATCGGCCCAATCTATCTTTTAAATCATTCTATCGGTGTTTTCGTTTGAGTGGGCCCTAACCCACAGGTCTTTTCCCAGGATCTTACCTGACTCTTCTTATTTTCCCGGAGCTATCCTAAATTCGTTTCAAAGTTTGACGTAAGAATGAGTTATCATTAGTCAAATGCCTTTCTCCAAGATCTTTCAATTTCTTTTCATCGTTGGTTCAACCTCTTCATTTTTTTGGGATTCTCCCGGAGTGCCTCAATAATTCATGGTGGCGTTTCTCATCGTCATTCTCAGATTTTGGAAGACCGAAAAAGAGTTTCTCTTTAATCTTGCTCCATTCTCTTCAAGACTCGTGATTCTAGCTTGTTGTCATCCTCTCATAATTGTTTTAATTGTCAGAATTCTTTTCACCCACCCGGAGCATTTCATGAGTTGTTTTCCATTTATTTCCTCCGAAGGCCATCTTTTCAAATATTATTCGTTCTCAGCTTTCAGCCATCATTCTCCAAATCTTACTGGTGGGTCATTCAACTATATTCTCTATTCAGTTCGTGATCCCTTCGTTCTCATGTATCTAAATCCTCTCAAGCATCTTCGTTCATTTTATAATTCTTCCCGGTGTTTCTTTATCTTCTCTGTGTTCATTTTCAATTCTTACCGGTGGTTCGTTAAAGATTTCTCTTCCTTTGTTATTGTATCGATTCATTCGTTCTTACATCCTACCGGTGGTTCGTCGAAGACCTTCTCAAATTTATGCAATATCTATCTTAATCCTCTCTACAAGAATAAGTGGTGTGCCAAATCCATTGTTTTTGTCATCAATTTAACTGGTGAAGGATAAAGCATAATGTAATTCTTATTCTTGTTTCATCAAGTTTACTCAATTTCTCTTCCGGAGTGGTTCATCGTATCACATTCTCAGTCAAGATGCTTATCTTTTCTTTTCCGGAGTTCCATGGTTTCCGCATTACATCATCACGAAGATCCATCTAAATCATTGCAAGGATTCACCTTGTGTTTTCAATTTCTCTTTCTTTTTATTCTTTTGTTACCGGAGTTTCTTCATGGAGGCTATACATGATGGTTCATCAAAGAAATAATTCCTTCTCCAAGTGTTCATTGAGATTCTTTTCAAAGGAGCTCAAGCTTTCTTCATCTTGCTATCCGGAGTGCAATTCTTTCTTCCATATTATTGGAGGTGGTATTATGTCATTCTTGATAATTTGAGTTCATGTTTTCATGATTCACATGTTGTCAAGAATGAGATATTTAAAATCCATCAACCTCTTCATTGGAGTTATCTTGGGTTATTTTCCACCTAAAGTTTTCCCTAAGGATTGTTGCTATTAATGGTGATAATATATGGTGCTTATTTACTAGGTTGTTTGCTCTTTTTCCGGTGTTGCTTCTTTGGGTTGGTTCCGATAACGTTGCGTTGTGAGGAACCGTTCGACTACGTCCGTTTGTCTTCTTCATGGACTCGTTCTTCTTCCTTGCGGGATTTCCGGCAAGATGACCATACCCTCGAAATCACTTCTATCTTTGCTTGCTTAGTTGCTCGCTCTTTTGCTATGCCTATGCTGCGATACCTACCACTTGCTTATCATGCCACCCATATTGTTGAACCAAGCGTCTAACCCACCTTGTCCTAGCAAACCGTTGTTTGGCTATGTTACCGCTTTGCTCAGCCCCTCTTATAGCGTTGTTAGTTGCAGGTGAAGATTGAAGTTTGTTCCTTGTTGGAACATGGAGCTGTTGTTCCTTGTTGGAACATGTTTACTTGTTGGGATATCACAATATATATCTTATTTTAATTAATGCATCTATATACTTGGTAAAGGGTGGAAGGCTCGGCCTTTTTGCCTAGTATTTTGTTCCACTCTTGCCACCCTAGTTTCCGTCATATCGGTGTTATGTTCCCGGATTTTGCGTTCCTTACACGGTTGGGTAATAATGGGCACCCCTTGACAGTTCGCCTTGAATAAAACTCTTCCAGCAATGCCCAACTTTGGTTTTACCATTCGCCACCTAGCCTCTTTTTCCCTTGGGTTCCGCGGACTCAAGGGTCATCTTTATTTAAACCCCCGGGCCAGTGCTCCTCTGAGTGTTGGTCCAAACTAGAGTCCTGTGCAGCGCCCCCTCGGGGAAACTCGAGGTTTGGTTTTAGTTGTATGGAGCGCTCATCCGAGTGTGCCCTGAGAACGAGATATGTGCAGCTCCTATCGGGATTTGTCGGCACATTCGGGCGGTGTTGCTGGTTTTGTTTTACCATTGTCAAAATGTCTTGTAACCGGGATTCCGAGTCTGATCGGGTCTTCTGGCTAGAAGGAATGTCCTTCGTTGACCGTGAGAGCTTGTGATGGGCTAAGTTGGGACACCCCTGCAGGGATTTGAACTTTTGAAAGCCGTGCCCGCGGTTATGGGCAGATGGGAATTTGTTAATGTCTGGTTGTGGAAAACCTAAAGTTGACCTTAATTAAAATACATCAACCGCGTGTCTAACCGTGATGGTCTCTTTCCGGTGGAGTCCGGGAAGTGAACACAGTTGTTGGAGTTATGCTTGACGTAGGTTGTTCTAGGATCACTTATTGATCATACTTTTATCGACCGTGCTTTGCCTTCTCTTCTCGCTCTCATTTGCGTATGTTAGCCACCATATATGCTAGTCGCTTGCTGCAGCTCCACCTCATACCTTTTACCTTACCCATAAGCTTAAATAGTCTTGATCGCGAGGGTGTGAGATTGCTGATTCCCTGTGACTCACAGGTACTTTCAAAACCAGCTTGCAGGTGCCGTTGAACCGGGCAGGTGACGCAACCAAGCTCGGGAGGAGCTCGACAAAGATCTTGTCCTTTGTGTTGTTTCGTTCTAGTTGATTAGTAGTGGAGCCCAGTTGGGGTCGATTGGGGACCTTGTCGCATTCCGTAGTTGGACCTTGATTGTATTTGATTGTTGTAATGCTGTATTCATGTATTTGTGTGATGTGGCGATTGTAAGCCAACTATGTATCTCTTTCCCTTATGTATTACATGGGTTGTGTGAAGATTACCTCACTTGCGACATTGCTTTCAATGCGGTTATGCCTCTAAGTCGTGCTTCGACACGTGGGAGATATAGCCACATCGAGGGCGTTACAATTCTTGATAGCATCAATACACCTGGTCCCCTTACTCGATCAAAAGCTACACAACTAGCAAACTTCTGTGGGCACTTTGCATTCGTCTCCATATCTGAACCCAAGAAAGTTGATGGAGCATTTATGGAACCAGAATGGATTCAAGCTATGCAAGAAGAGCTTCAACAATTTTAGCTCAACAATGTCTAGGAGCTAGTCAAATGTCATGACCCTCACCAGACAACATTATTTGCACCAAATGGATCTATCGGAACATGCAAGATGAACTTGGTCAAGTTATCAGAAACAAAGCTCGACTCATTGCTCAAGGTTACACACAAGTAGAGGGAATTGACTTTGATGAAACCTTTGCTCCCGTGGCTAGGCTTGAAGACATTCGTATACTGCTAGGCTACACTAACCACAACAACATCCTCATGTATCAAATGGATGTGAAGAGTGCTTTCCTCAACGGTAAAATTGAAGACGAAGTATATGTAGCTCAACCACCTGGTTTTGAAGATACAAAGAATCCTGATATGGTCTACAAGCTCAACAAGGCACTATATGGCCTCAAACAAGTTCCTCAATCTCGGTATGACACACTCAAAGACTTCCTGAAGAGAAAAGGCTTCAAACCTGGTTCTGTAGATCCCACTCTCTTCATGAAGGCATATGACGGAGAACTATTTGTATTCCAAATCTATGTGGATGACATTATCTTCGGTTGCACTGACAAAAGATACAGTGATGAGTTCGGCCATATGATGCAAGAGCAATATCAAATGTCCATGATGGGGGAGCTAAAGTTCTTCCTTTGTCTTCAAATGGGTCAACAGAGAAATGGCATCTTCATATAACAAGAAAAATACCTCAAGGATTGTGTGAAGAAGTTTGGAATGCAAGACTTCAAAGGTTAAAATACGCCAATGCCAACCGAACACTACTAGAAAAACCCCTACTAATGGCGCACCTAGTATGGCCATTAATGGCGCATCTGTGGTGCGCCATTAATAGCACGCCATTAGTAATTTTTACTAATGGCGCACCACCTGGTGCGCCATTAGTATCTGGTATACTAATGGCGCACCGCGGGTGCGCCATTAGTATAGGCCAGGGTGCGCCATTAGTATGCCTCCCAGGGGCCATGTATATCCAGGTGCTTTGGCATACTAATGGCGCACCACCACTGGATGCGCCATTAGTAACCGCGGCATACTAATGGCGCACTACCCAGTGATGCGCCATTAGTATGCACTGTCATACTAATGGCGCACTGTCATGTGATGCGCCATTAGTATGAATATTAGGTTTTTTTTGTTTTTTATTTTCTGTTTTTTGCACAGGTTACAAAATGTATAATTTGACAAAATATAGACAGCACACATCAACAACAGATTCATCGAATACAATAGAAGATTAGTCTTTGAATACAATTCATCATATTAGTCTCCGAATTCAATTCATCATATTAGTCTCCGAATTGAAAAGACCGAACAAAGATAGAACATTATATTACAAGTCTCGAGACCGCGAGTAGCGAGTTTGTCTTCACATTACAAGTCGATATCGATCATCTAAACTACCATCACATAGAAGAGAGCTGCGGTCATCACGATGAAACTCGTCTTCATCCGGTTCCTCCAACGCTCCCTCCCCTCTCCCGCTAGATAGCGGGCATATCTAGATTCGGCCTCGGCCCTAGTGCTGTACCCTTTGTAACTGTTACAGCTGAATCGGTGAACCTATCTCCGACACTCCTCCCAGTCATCGTAGACTCCGGGAACCTTACCCTTGTACACGACATACGTCGGCATCGCTATGCACTAGCCAAACGAAACGTTAGTACCAATTCACAGACAATACATAAGCAATATATAAGTATGCAACAGAACGATCGGAAGAGAAAAGCAAGACATTAATAGCATCGATTACATCTAAGTTGAACGACTCTCGAAACCAAAGAGACATACTACAAGTTCATTAAAGTTTAATTACAACATGAGCCAATCGATGTTGACACAGCATAACTACTTTCGACTCAACTCAAGGGACCGGAGCGTGGATGAAGCCGCCGTCTATCGTGGGAGTCATGAAATAACGGTCGTTGTCAGCCTGCATTTGTAGCATTGTGTCGATGTCACTGTTGGACGATTGATTGTTGAGGTAGAACTGCCCCGAGGTACGAAGGACATCTTGATGGATGATTTCCGCAAACTCCGAATGGATGCGAAAGAATTCTTGTCGGAGGTACGCGTCCTGGATTGCCGACACGCTCTTTGCCCAATCTTTGAGTTTACTCGGTAGCAGAAGTTGATGATGGTCCCGTACGATCGCCCGCATGTGATGGATGGCGTAGTAGGCACCCTTCTGACCGCCAGGCGGCTGCTTGACGCAGCAGAACGTCGTATTGTGGGAGAACACATGCTTGCCGTACTTACGAATAGGCCTGGTGAAGGTGCCTCCAGATTTGGCGTAGCCGGGGAGAACATCATCAAGAACCTTCTTGACATTTGTGTAGTCTACGTTCGACTGACGGTCCGGGTCGAAATACGTGGCCATGGAATATTTGGGGCTTAGGAGGATGAGCGTGCAACGTGTGTCACTGCAGAAAACACGGAATATTAAAAGAAAAATGATCGAAATGTAAGAATTCATATGTTACGGGCCGGTTGAGGGGAGGACTTACTCGGGAAAGTAAGGCACGAGGAAGTTATCCTTATCTTGGTTTGCCAGAATGACGCCTTCGAGGTAAGAACTCGCGACTTGCCGGTCCCCAGCGCTGCCGAAGATCTTGGCACGCATGTAGAAGGGGTCGACTATCACGATGTCCGGGGTCTTGTCGCGAATGATCCGCATCTCCATACTCAGCGAAAATAGCCGAACGAAGGTGTAGTGCAGCGGATGAAGGTTCAACATAGCGTGGATGTCATCAAAACGCAGGACGATCGTACGCCCGATGGAGTTATCCACAAAGCCCTTGCCCTCTGGCACCTTGGCCGCGAAAAACGGGTATGCCACATCCTTCTCTCTGAGACGCCGCTTCTCCAAAGCAAGAACACTGTCATGCAGACTCCGCATAGCACCGGTTGCAGCATTGAGCATATTTGTCGGTAGCATCGCCCTACCCGCCACATGCACCCTCCTCGAGATATCCTGCGGTGAAGGTGGCCCGTCCTGAGCACGGATCATACTCGGTGCCGGCTGGCTCGCACCCTTCTTAGTCTTTCTTTTGCGTGCCTTCTTCTTCTCCTGTAATGGGACCGAGTTCTGCTCACAGACCGCCTTCTTGAGTGTGTTGGGGCTGATAATATTTCGCACCTCGCCTATCTGAGGCTCAGTGAAGTCGGCAGCTGGAGGCGTCTCCTGAGAGCTGAACACCAGACGGCGCCTGTTGCAACTTGGCTTCTCCATGGTACCAGCTAGATCGCACACGTCTTTTGTTGGGTTTGGTTCTTGAGAAGGAGGCCCCATGAAGTCGCCATCGTACCCATGATCGGCAAAGTACTGATCGACGTTGCCAAATGTATCATCGTCGTCGTCGTCGTCTTTCTGAGCCTGTGCCATATGCATGTTTGGATCCAGTGGCATAGGGATGTCCGGCACCGTTACGGCGGTCTTGCCATGGGGCCGACTTGGCGCCGGCACGACTGGCGGTGTTGTCTTTGGGGTGGTGTCCCCCGCCCCCAAACGAATCTGGCTCTTCAGCCAAAGCAGGGGCCAGCTCAGGCCGGCGCTGAGGGTCATCACGTCTTCATCATTGGCCCCGACGGGTCGAATCGGAGGTAACAAGTCGTCGCAGCCTGGCAGCACCCGAACCAGTTGAACCCTAAACAAGTTGGGTGGCATCTGGGTACCGTGGAACAAGGGGTTGCCCGGTTGAACGATTTTGCCCTTGGCGACATCAACCAACTCGTTGTTCACGAAGTGGAGGAGAGTGCACGGAACGTCGGCGGCGCCCTGCGAAAACATGTAGGGCGTCAGGGATGCCCAGTCAAAGGCAAGGAGATGAAGTCCTCGGCCGAGAGAGGCTTAATTAGTTACCGTGATGATGGCGTCGAGCTCGGCTAATGTCGACGCACCGCCAACGGCGGCGTGCAGTTGACGGAGGGGCCGCTTGCTGAAGAGGTGCCGGCCGGCGTACACCCGGGTGCATTAAGCTCCCGTGCCGGCATCGGAGACACCAATGCCGCCTCCGCCGGAGGCACCAATGGCCCCGCCATCGCATTATGCGAGTTGCTGGCCGTGAAGCTAGGAATCGGGGGCGGCCCCTGTTGGCCGCCCGCAATCCACGCACTCAACCCCGAGATCAAGGTAGGCACAAGGGCGGTGATCGTCGCTCCGAGTCGTTGTTCCACTTGCTCTTGGACAATCTTCGGAATTCGCGCCACCTGTGCCTTGAGTTCTTGAACCTCTCGCGCATGGCTTTCTGAGCTGGTCTTTTTCTCCTTCCGCACACCAGCGGTATAGTATGACCCCCATTTTGTCGACAAGCCTTTGCCGGCCACACGACCAGCTGACGTTGGCTTACTGAGCTTATCCTTGTTCTTCATTACATCCAACGCCCTATTTAGAGTGGTGTCCCAAGGGTTGCTCTTAGTCGACCCCGCGCTACTGCTTTTAGTCGCCTGCGGAAGGAATGTGAACCATTTAGAAATTTGGCTTCATTAATTAGAATGCAACCATATGGAGCTAATTACGCGGGGGTGTATTCCTTACCAGAACAAGCTCAAGCTGCCTGGTCTTCGGATCCATGGTAAGCTCCTTTGTTTTCGGGTCCTTCTTGTACCGGGCCCTGACAAAGTTCCTGGTCTGCTTGTTACCGCTGTATTTCTCGAAGAGGGGCGGTAGGCCTTGCTCGGCACGGTCCGCCTCCTCCTTGTCCCATATAGGCTCCGCCACTCTGTAACCGCCGGGACCGAGTGTGTGTTCCCCTATGTTCAGCTCCCGCATTTGTTTCCCCCACTCACTTGATTGGGAGCTTGCGGTGCTCGAGCAATTGATCTTGAAGTCGTTGTAGTCATCTTCGGTGATCGAAGGATTTTTCTCCTTGATCTTCTGATAACTCTCACCTTTCTCGATCATTTTCTTCACATTGCTTTTCCAAGTAGACAGGGCCTTGCTCATCTTCGTGAGGGCAGCATTGTTCACTTTATTCCCTTTGAGGCTTGTGTTTGCAAATTCAGCGGGGAACTTGTATCGTTTGTGCAGCTTCGTGAAGAGGAGGTGGCGCAAATTCCCTCGGTCAGGATGCCTCAGGTTCTCGGTGTTGATCGAGACGGTGCTCCGGACAATGCACCCGAGCTGAAGCGAGTACCCCTTGACTATTCGTTCGGGCGCCGTTGGATTCCCGTTGGAGTCCACTTCAGTAACTTCCTCCTTGAGGGTGAGGAGCACGATCGGGCGCCGGTCCTTCCGTTGCCTCTTCGGTTGGCTGCCATCTGTGCGGGCGCCGCCATCATCAGTGGTGGCATCCTCGGCGGCACCATCAGTGGTGGCATCAGTGTGGTCATCCTCGGCGGCACCATCAGTGGTCTCAGGATCAGTGGGGAAGGCGGCGGCCTCATACAAGTGAGGTTGTTCCTCCATCTCCTGGGACAGCTCCCAGAATGCCTTGCCGCCCGAACCCCCGGCCTCATCGTTGTGGGCCATGTTTCTCTCTAAATAGAAACAAAGTTTGGTCAAAAAGTTGGTTATTGTCAAGGAACAAGATCTCTAAGTTGACCAAATAACCTAATTCTCGAGGAATGTCGCCAAAAAGTTGGTTATTGTCAAGGAACAATTGAGAGATGTTTGTGATATTGCCTAGGTGTTTTGGGATAGAACCTGTTAGTGTGTTGTTGCTAAGGTCCAAGTCCACGTTCTCAGGGTAACCTAGTTCTTGAGGGGTGTGTCTAGAAAGTTCACTCTTCTTTTTAGAAGACAAGCGTCTGAAATGGTATTGCCTTTCCTTAATTTGTACTATTTTTTCATTGTGTTGAATACTTATGTGGGTGAGTGTATCTGTAATTACTTTTTACTACATCGCAGGGTGTTCAAACACGCGGAGAGGATAAACGCTAGCAGGCTGATCATTGCATATCATTCATAACCATGAATGAAGGCTCAATGGACCAAGGAAAGAAAACCTACACAAACACAAGGATGACTATTGGAGACACTCAGGCCTGCTGCTTTGTGTTGATTGTTCAGAAGCTAGGGAATGTCCATTATATATAGATGCAGAGAAGCTTCGGCCGTGGTGAAGGTCAACCCCTATATTTTAATTGGAGGGCCAAGAGATAAGCTAAGCTGCAAATTATGAATCTGCGTCGAAAATTGCACCACATTCAGCATAGGGCAGGAGACGCCTACCCTAATGAATATGTTATTCTCACAGCTCATCACTTGCTGAACTTGTAAATCATTTCCGTGAAAACAATCAAACGGTTTTCAGCGACAAGTGATACAAGGAACTAAAATGGGTTTCAGCTCTACATGGGCCAGAGTGGACTTGAGCAAATGTGTGTATGTGATGTGCCCCAACAGGGTAAACTTATTAAGATATACTCCAATCTTCATCAAGTTGCAGTTTTGAAACGTTGGCAGTTTTTCTAGCTGATGAAAGGAAACGATTTCCTTCCTGGACCATCGAGTCATGCACACGTTGGGTTAATGCGTAGTCGAACTCCAATGAAGAAAAATAGAAAGTATATGGCATAAAGGGGTCTAGACTTGTGCAATTTTGACATTTAGGGTTACCCAAATGCATGTGTTATGACTTCTGAAGCCAGACAGAAACTCCGATTATTTTTGGTTCTGTACATGATGCAAAATGGATGGATGGATGAATATAATGAAGCAAGTAATTGTCCTGCCTTGGAAATTAAGCTGGTGCCTACAGGTATATGTATGTATTGTTCGGTTGGTCCTGAAAAACAAAAGCTATCTAGCTAGTATGCAATGCAAATTAAGCTGCAGATAGCTTATTGTCTCCTCTCACTATCTCTCTATCACACATGGCAAGCAAGGGTGTCTGAGTGTGTGAATAAAATACTAAACTAATCCAACCACTAAAGCAAATTAATTTTTATTTCGGTTGAGAATCGGGCACCTTCTAGGTCAAGAAAAATGGGCATGACCTTTGCTAATTTTCTTGACCTAGGAGTGCCCCATTTCTCAACCGAAACGGAAATTAATCAACGTTTCAGGAGAAAGGGGTTATTTTAGAAGATCACAAGTAGCAGCAGCATCACTTGACAAAATCACAACTAGCAGCAACAACTCGCAGATAGCAGCAGCAGCATCACTTGACAAGTAGTACAGCAGCCGCGTGGGCTGGATTAGCAAGAAAGCTGATGTACAAAACCTCAAAACAATGCAAAGTGTTGTGGGCTAAAAAACAATTACAGTAGACTAAAAAACAGGAATCATTATCTTCTATATGAAGCTGCTGATGATGCAACTTTAGTCTTCACTAGATAGAAATACTGTTGGCTGTTAGTACGACAGTGCAAGATTAATTCAGTAATAGGTGTTGTTGTGTTCTCTGTGATTGTGTTGTTGTTAGCAAGAAACTGCAATTGCTTTACTGTGAGCCCTAATTGTGTTGTTGTGTTCTCTGTTGTTGGTGAAATGGGTGTTGTATCCACAACTTAACTGTAATTGGGCCCCTGGACATTGAACAAACATAGAGCAAGCAAGACTGAATGTTCCAGACTATGAACCAGTGTGATGCACACAAGAACCAAACTGGAGTGTACAACAAAAAGAAACCACCTTGGCTGCTCCTAAACGCAGATCTCATGTTCCATAGTTTGAGACAGCATATTCCACAAGTTATAATCACTCAAGAAAGTCAACCGCTGATGCAAATTTAGCACCGAAGCATGCAACCCTCAAACATTACTACTACTACATGTACCAGGGCCAAAATCAAATTGCAATGCTTGTTTAGAGAATTTTCAGAGAGAAAATACAGGTACACCAAGCCACCAAGAGCTGCCATTTCTAAATTTAATTGCAACAATATCTTACACTAATAATTACAGTGTAAAAACCATGGAAATACACAGTAATTCCACTAAAAATGCCACTTGCAAATACAGAGCAAAAATCCACTAGAA
>NC_041386.1:337792507-337799285 GCF_002162155.2 Triticum dicoccoides
CTCCTCGATCCTTCCGTAGTATCTGTCCTTGTCGTTACCGGTGTAGGATTCCATCGTTACCCCGGAGTTCTGATAACCATCGCTCTTCATGTCCTTGGCCTCGGTGTAGAATGTGTAGCCGTTGATATCGTATGCCTCATAGGTCATCAGGTTGTGCTCGGCGCCCTGTGACAAGGCGAATATGAGTTGTTCTTCCGCGGAAGAATCCTCATGTAAAGGGTACGACAGAAGCTTCTGCTTGAACCAACGCGTGAAACATGAGTTGTGCTCTTTGAGTATATCTCCGTCCGTCCTCTGTTGGCCTCGGTCATTGTACGTATTCTTAATAAAGGTTTTGTGCTCTACCACCCAAGGATCGACCACGTCTATGTGTTGTAGTGCGACTAGGTTTGCTCTTTCAAAGTCGGCGAGTCGACCCTCGAAGTCGACATGCATTTCGCGGCGACCCTCACGGTGACCCCATCCAGCGAGCCTGCCGAGGTGCCTATTGACGGGCAGACCAACGGGGTTCTCGATGCCTAGATAATTCGTGCAGTAGGAGATGCACTCTTCGGTCAGAAAGCCCCTGGCTATGCTTCCTTCTGGACATGACATGTTGCGAACGTATCCTTTGATGACACCATTCATCCTTTCGAACGGCATCATGCTGTGCAGGAACGTCGGCCCGAGTTGGATGATATCCTCCACTATATGGACCAGCAGATGCACCATAACATCGAAGAATGCGGGCGGAAGTACATCTCAAGCTCGCATAGTATCACCACGATCTCTTCCTGTAGCCTTCTGAGTTGCCTCACGCCAATCGACTTCCGAGAGATGATGTCGAAGAAGTGGCATAGGCCAAATAGCGTTTCACGGACATGCGCGTCCATGATCCCACGGATTGCAACTAGAAGTATCTGCGTCATCAGCACGTGACAGTCGTGAGACTTCATCCCGCTGAACTTCTGCTTCGCTGGGTCTAGGTATCTGCTTATCTTCCCCGCGTAACCGTAAGGAAGTTTTACTCCTAGGAGGCAGGTGAAAAACTGCTCGATCTCCTCCTGACTTAGAGTGAAGCACGCGGGAGGGTAGTCATTTCCGGTCTTCTTGGCCTTTTTGCCTTTGCGACGACTTTCTGTGTCCTGCTCCGCCTCATCATCATCATCATCTTCATCATATATAGCGTGAAGCTCCTGCCTGATGCCCATTGATTTCAAGTCTGCCCTTGCTTTCGGCCCATCTTTGGTCCTCTCTGGCATGTTGAGCAGGGTACCAAGCAGACTCTCGCACACGTTCTTCGTGATATGCATGACATCAAGGCTGTGAGGCACACGGTGGATCTTCCAGTACGGCAAGTCCCAGAAAACAGACCTCGTTTTCCATACCTTCAGCAGCGGCTCTGGCGCCTTTCGCTTCTTTCCCGGCTCTGGCGCCTTTTGCTTCTTTCCCGGCAGTGGGCAGTCTTTCCAATTTTTCAACAGCTTGTCTATTTCCTCGCTGCTCCTCGTACACGGGCGTTTTCGGGGTTCGGTTTCACCATCGAACAGATCCTTGCGTTTCCTCCACGGGTCATTGTCGCGAAGCCACCTTCGATGTCCCATGAACACGGTTTTCGAAGACCCGGGATCTCTATCTAGCTGGCGATACGTTGTGTCATCCATGCACCTTACGCATCCAGAAAATCCGTGGACTACCTGCCCCGCAAGATATCCGTAACCGAGATAGTCGTGCACCGTCGTGAGCAGTGCAGCTCTTATAGGGAAATATTCTTTCTCTGCGGCGTCCCACGTATTGGCTGGCGTTTTCCACAGTGTGTCAAGCTCCTCTTTCAGCAGCCCCAGATACAGATTGATGTTGTTCCCTGGTTGTTTCGGCCCTTCAATTAGCATACTCATGTAAATGTACTTCCTCTTCATGCACAACCAGGGGGGAAGGTTGTACATCCACACAAACACAGGCCAGGTGCTATGTGTGCTTCTCTGGCTGCCAAACGGATTGACTCCATCGGTGCTCGCGCCCAGCACGATGTTCCTTGGATCGTTCCCAAATTCTGGGTATTCGAAGTTCAACGCTTGCCACTGGCTCGCATCCTTAGGGTGACTCAGCATCTTGTCTTTTTTATCTATCTCCGAATCATTTGCGTCATCTTCTTGCTTCTTCTCCTCCCTATCCGCGTGCCAACGCAGGAGCTTTGCTACCTTAGGATCCGCGAAATACCGCTGCAGACGAGGAGTGATCGGAAAGTACCACACCACTTTTCGAGGAGCTTTCTTCCTCTTCTTGTATCGAGTGACACCGCACACCGGACATATGGTAGACTCCGCGTGCTCGTCCCGATAAATGATGCAATTGTTCATGCACACATGGTATTTCACGTGCGGTAAATCCAGAGGACACAAGATTTTCTTCGCCTCCTCCAAACTGGTCGGGCACTTGTTCCCCTTGGGAAGACGTTCGTGCCAGAATGACATGTTCTCGTCGAAGCATGCGTCGGTCATTTTGTGTTTTACCTTCATCTCCAGAGCCATGAGCGTTACTTTCAGGCGGGTATCCTCGGGCCTGCATCCTTCATACAATGGAGTAACCGCGTCTAACTCAAGTTGATCCATCTTGGCTTTCTCTCGGGCGGCAGCTCTTGCGTTATCCGTCTGCTTGAGAAGCAGCTCTTGAATATGAGGGTCCTGCACCCAGCCCATCGATGGTCCAGCGTCGTCTGCTCCGCCGGCATCATCATCATGTCCTGCATCTTCTACATGATGACTGTGTACAGCATCACCGTCGTGATCATCTCCTAGGGATTCTTCGTCTTCTCGCCCCCCCGAGCCGCGGTGGTTGTCTTGCTGCCCTTCCTCATTTCTTGCCCGGCCCCCATGGACGACTTCGTAGTCATCTTCATCACCTTGCCACCGATAGCCATCCATGAAACCATGCAAGAGCAGGTGGTCCCGCACCTGCCCGGAATCCGGGTCCGCAATAAGGCTATTCAGCTTGCATCTTCGACACGGACATCTTATCTCCGTCTCGTTCTTTTGAAGCATCTCGGCCTACGCGGACCTCAAAAACCTATTCACGATGCCTTCGGTCATCGTGCGGACCATGGTCGCCTGCGGGGTAGAGCAAAACGATATTTTAGAACCAAGAAAAAATTTGGCATGACTTTCCCTAAAAATAGGACCAAAAAGAATGCTTAATGCCAAAATTCTTGCCGAAATGGAAATGAATCAACATTCCGGCAAAATATTGGCAACTATCGCATTTCAAATACCGGTACACCTCCAAACACAAACAAATATGCAACACCACAAACATATGCAACACCACGAACATACATAGATCTAGCTAGGCCATAAAAAGTGCATGTGCACATTGTTGTAGGGAGAACAACATAAATATAGCTTCCCCCCTTACTTACCTAGCAAAACAAGGTAACGTAACCACTTAATTTGAATGAATCTATGGTGGAAATGAGGTGAAAAAGAGGAGGCACCCGAGACAAGGAGGAGGCGGTGGAGAGAATGAAGTGGGGAGAAAGTGAGTGTGGGAGGAGAGGCTGTCCAAAATATCTTGTTGCTGCCCACTTACTAATGGCACACCAGCAACAAATGCGCCATTAGTAATCCAGGTTACTAATGGCGCACCCCCTGGTGGTGCGCCATTAGTAGTTTTGCAAAAAAAAACACACACTAATGGCGCACTCTGCCACGGTGCGCCATTACTAGTTTGAACTAGTAATGGCGCACCGCGTGCGAGTGCGCCATTAGTACTT
The DNA here is from genome assembly GCF_002162155.2 of Triticum dicoccoides. NCBI lineage: Eukaryota > Viridiplantae > Streptophyta > Magnoliopsida > Poales > Poaceae > Triticum > Triticum dicoccoides. The sequence continues at coordinate 337,796,256 of NC_041386.1, forward strand.
TTGCAAAAAAAGGAATAAAAACAATAATAAAAAAAATAACATTAGTGGCGCACCTTCTGGCTGGTGCGCCATTACTAGTTACAACTAGTAATGGCGCACCACCAGTGGATGCGCCATTAGTATGTTTGGACAGGCGCACTAGTTCAAAAAAAAATTGGTACTAATGGCGCACCGTGGGCAGGGTGCGCCATTAGTAGTTTCAACACTAATGGCGCATCAGAAGGTGGTGCGCCATTAGTAATGGTGCACCACATGTCTGGTGCGCCATTAGTGTCAATTCCATCTATAGCCCTTTTCCTAGTAGTGAAAGGTCAACTGGGCTCCGATGACAATGGTAAAGAGTTTGATCAAAAGGTATACCGCTCCATGATTGGTTCTTTATTGTACGTATGTGCATCTAGGCCAGATATAACTCTTAGGATTTGCATGTGTGCCCAATTCCAAGCGGCACCAAAGAAATCACATCACCTCGTTGTGAAGCGAATACTTCAATATTTGGCTCACACCCCAACACTAGGATTATGGTATCGAAGGGGCTCAGAGTTTGATCTAGTTGGATTCTCAGATGCTGATTATGCTGGTGACAAGGTTGATTGCAGGTCCACATTAGGCACATGTCACTTTCTTGGATGATCTCTTGTCTGTTGGTCTTCAGAGAAGTAGAACTGTGTATCACTCTCCACTATTGAAGCTGAATATATTACTGTTGGATCTTATTGCACTCAGCTTCTATGGATGAAGCAAACCCTCAAGGACAATGGCATCAACATGAAGAAGGTGCCCCTCTACTGCGACAATGAAAGTGCCATCAAGATTTCTCACAATCCAATTCAACACTCGAAGACAAAGCACATTCAGATCTGTCATCACTTTCTCAGAGACCATGTGTTGAAGGAAGACATTGATATCATTCACGTCAACACTGAAGAGCAATTGGAAGATATCTTCACAAATCCCTTGGATGAGAAAAGGTTTTGCAAGCTGCGATGTGAGCAAAATATCTTAGAATCCTCGAATGTCCTGTGAATGGACACACATCCTAACGCTTATGCATATTGATAACTTAGGTGCGCAACACACGAAGTAACATATGTCTTCAATTCATGAAGCCATGCACTCTGAGTGTGAATACATTAATGTGGAAATTGGCTTCAGAGCGCCACGATAATTGTGCGCCGTGTCTAGGTCTAGTACTTCCTATACGGTGGGTGACGCCACTACCAACTTTTCTTGAAAAATTTTGTTTGGCATCATATTGAATGATCTTCACAGTTGATTTGTCTTCAAAATTGATTTATGTTCATGGTTTATATTCACAATGTTTGATTTGGACTTTGTTCTGTGTGTGTGTATCTCTGTGTGTGTACGGTGGCGCTAAAGTAAGCCCGAGCATAAATCGCTAATTATGCGCTCCAGTCAGGCTGCGCTCACTGCTTGGCCAAATTGGTGGTTCTCTCACGTCCTAGTAAAAATTCTAATAAATAAAGTAATAGGATTAAAAGTGTTACTGTGTGCATGCATGCATAGGCCCATGCCATGCATTCTCACTCCGCATGTTAGTAAAAAACTGCTAAATAGAGTAACAGAATTAAAAGCATTACCACGGACCTGCTACACAGAAAACAAAGTAATAATTGAATTTAAGACTCCTACTAAAATCCTACTAAACCTGGTAATGAAATTAAATGGTTACCAGATGCATGTGTACTCAATTAGGCCACCCTTTTTACTGCCATGGTTTCCAGCAAAAGTTCAGTTTACCATAAAAACTTTACTATTTACTGTCAAGACACGTGGGCCTCAAAGACTTAATTATGTTAGTGTCGTGGGAAACCATGGCCAGCTATGGAACCAAGAGCCCCTTTTGGTTCGATGGGGGGATGGGCAAATTGCACAAAGAGTGGAGAAGCGTAATGCAACATGGCAGAGATCACGCGGGCAGTTTTACCCAGGTTCGGGCCGCCGCGAGGCGTAAAACCCTACTGCTTCTTTGGTGGACTGATGGTGGAAAATGGTGGAGAAGCGTGGTGCTCTTGCCTGGCAAGGTTGCCTCGGGGTGAGAGGAGCTACGCGCATATGAGTGTGAGGGGGTCCGAATCTTTTCTACGGTTGCCATGGGCCTCCTTTTATAGATAAAGGGGTCACCATAGTGGCAAATCAGTCTTTACATACAGATTAGACAGCAAACAGTGCTATCATACCTAACTCTGCAGACTGACAGAGCGCATTAAATGCACCGCTCAATGTCACATCACGGCTCGCCCAGCAGGCCCTGTCGGGCTGTTTTGCCAGCTTCACGCCTGCTTGCTTGACACGTCTCAAGACAGGTGACACTTGGAGGTATTTCCATAGGAAGTGGCTGCCATGTGGCAAACAACAACCACTTAGTCACTTTGCGGCTTGACACCACACTGATCGATGACTTGTGTCACACGTAAGGTGGAGCGGTGGAGCTGTTTGCCTCCGTAAGCCCCAGCAGGCCTGCCGGGATGATTTGGGGCCTCGCTTCCGAGGGTAATCCCATCCTCGCCAGGCTTGGCTGCCCGGCAAGGCAGGTTCTTCTCATAGTTGTATCTTGCCTCTTTGCTTAGTCTTGGTCTTCTCGATCTGCACTTTGGTCCTTCAAAGAACTGAGTTCTCATGCTCTGATCTGATCTTGGTGCTGAAACCTTTTTCTTGTGCATGTGCACTGATACGTCTCCAACGTATCTATAATTTTTGATTGTTCCATGCTATTATATTTTCTGTTTTATATGCATTAATATGCTATTTTATATTATTTTTGTGACTAACCTATTAACCTAGAGCCCAGTGCAGTTCCTGTTTTTCCCTCGGTTTTGAGTTTCACGGAAAAGGAATACCAAACGGAGTCCAAAAGGAATAAAACCTTTGTGATGATTTTTCTTGGACCAGAAGACAACCAGGAGACTTGGAGATGAAGTCGGAGGAGCCACGAGACGGCCACAAGGATGGAGGGCGCGCCCCCAACCCTTGTGGGCCCCTCGTGCACTCCCTGACCTAATTTCTACG
>NC_041386.1:337799477-337811160 GCF_002162155.2 Triticum dicoccoides
CATATATCCCCAAACCAATAAGGGCATCCACGAAAACACTTTTCCACCGCCACAACCTTCTGTACCCATGAGATCCTTCTAGGGACCTTTACCGGCACCCTGCCGGAGGGGGATTCGATCACGGAGGGCTTCTACATCAACTCTATTGCCCTTCCGATGAAGCGTGAGTAGTTTACCATAGACTTATGGATCCATAGCAAGTAGCTAGATGGCTTCTTCTCTCTCTTTGATTCTCAATACCATGTTCTCCTCAATGTTCTTAGATATCTATTCGATGTAATACTTTTTTGCGGTGTGTTTGTTGAGATCCGATGAATTGTGGATTTATGATCAGCTTATCTATGAATATCATTTGAATCTCCTCTGAATTCTTTTATGCATGATTTGATATCTTTGTAATTCTCTTCGAACTATCAATTTGGTTTGCCTAACTAGATTGGTTTTTCTTGCAATGGGAGAAGTGCTTAGCTTTGGGTTCAATCTTGCGGTGTCCATTCCTAGTGACAGTAGGGGCAGCAAGGCATGTATTGTATTTTTGCCATCGGGGATAAAAAGATGGGGTTTTCATCATATTGCTTGAGTTAATTCCTCTACAGCATGGCATCTTACTTAATGCATTACTCTGTTCTTTATGAACTTAATACTCTAGATGCATGTCGGATAGCGGTCGATGTGTGGAGTAATAGTAGTAGATGCAGAATCGTTTTGGTCTACTTGACACGGACGTGCTGCCTATATTCATGACCATTACCTTAGATATCGTCATAACTTTGTGCTTTCCTATCAATTGCTCAGCAGTAATTTGTTCACCCACCGTATTATTTTCGATCTTGAGAGAAGCCCCTAGTGAAACCTATGGCCCCTGTTCTATTTTCCATCATATAAGTTTCCGATATACTATTTTACAATCTTTTACTTTCTGATCTATAAACCAAAAATAGCAAAAATATTTACTTTACCATTTATCTATCTCTATCAGATCTCACTTTTGCAAGTAACCGTAAAGGGATTGACAACCCCTTTATCGCGTTGGGTGCAAGTTATTTGATTGTTTGTGCGTATACGATGACTTGTGTGTTGTCTCCTACTGGATTGATACCTTGGTTCTCAAACTGAGGGAAATACTTATCACTACTTTGCTGCATCACCCTTTCCTCTTCAAAGGAAAAAACAACGCAAGCTCAAGAAGTAGCATGCACAGTCTGGGCAATAGACCTAGGGTTGGTTGCACCCACAGGAGCCCCCGGGCCTAGCCCGAACGCGCTGTTGGGAGTCGTCGGGGTAGGCCCTAACCAATGCACAGGCAGGGGCATAGAGGTGGCTGGCCCCTTGAGATCTTGTTTGCTTCTTAATTAACTTGAGCCCGGGCCAGTTTTCGGTTCTTCTGCGCGTCGCGTAAAGACAATTATGGTGGAACCACTCTTGCAATGGCCCATGAATGACTTTAACGCATGGGCGTGTAACTGCCAATTCACTCTTCCCACCACGCCCTTATCCTTAGCCACATATGATGCATGCATCGAGTGGGGTAGGTAAGGGAGGCGTATGGTGCGGGAGAGTATCAAGGCAGGCGCCCGATCTTCTCAGATTGGTGGAGGAGGATGGCAGTTACCCATTGAGGGATCGACTCTCTTCCACAATCCTCCTATAAAAGGAGGGGCGGGGGAGAAGTGAAGGCATTCGTCCTCACATCCCTTCTCCTCCATTCTCTGTTTTTTGTTGGTTATGTTGAAGGAAAGAGCCTGGGGCCAGGCCCAGGCAGTAGCTTGAGGTTGGCGATGTCGAATGCTTGCGCTGATGTTTGAGGAGTGAGCGTGGTTCAAGCCTAGAGGAGGTGTGGTGGCGCCTTTGTTGGCGCGAGGATCTTCCCTAGTCCTCCCGCAAGTCTTGGGAGGGTGCGTGGGCGGTGCGGCGGTAGCACCGGAAGTGGCGACTCCGGTGTGCTCATCGCCGGGCCGCCTGTGGCTTCAATTTCAGTGAGGGGCAACACAAGAGACACCACGCCGAAACCCGTAACGGACTTAAGGTGTGGTAGTCGACCGTGACCTTTCCCCCTTCTTCTCACGATGCCGGAGGGAGGTTGTAGAACGGGCTCGCCATCGATAAAGGCGGACCTAACCTCCCCGAACACTGTCCTCTCGGCATGTGGGAGAGCTCCTTGTTCCCATACACGCTTCCTTAACGTGTGTTGGCTCCTAATCTTCGGGCCGTTGGGGACGACCATGCTCTTTGTGGGATCACCCGGAGAGCATGGAGCCCGATTTGGGTGTCGTGACGGGGGCTTCGAGCGGCAGCGGTACGGAAGGTGGTGGCAGCCCATGGCGCGTCAAGAATGGGGCGACCATTCCAACGAGTCATGTTTGTCGGTGATTCCGTCGCCATCGTCCGGGCTTCTGGCAGCGTCATCATCCACCTCTGCCCTCTAGTTTCTTCCTCCTAGCTAGGGGACAGCGCCACCCTGATCCTGGGGAGGCGCCGAATCCCAGCCAGGCCTTCCCTCCACCCTCTTCGTCTCTCCCTATAGTTTCGAAGAAGGAGGGGGGAAAGTGAAGGCATCACGACATTTTATCTTTCTTAATCTTAAATCTGTAGGCACTTGCCAAAATTTTAGTTCAAATAATGTAATCTCTTTAATCCATGTTTGTGTTCTATAAGGTCTGTACCTGTTTGATCAGCACGATAATGAAAAAGATAAACCTTACCGGGGACCCGTGCATGTATATGTCCATGCAGAGGTGGGATGCCTCTATATTTCAAATAAACGAGTTTCCCCCGGCAGGCTATCCTGCCAGCACCCTCTGTTTCGCTATCGGGGAGTTAGGCCTACTGGGCACAAATCATGAATTGGGACCAACCCCCCACCAACCTTTTTTCACGAAAGGTTACTACGACCATCCCGGGCGAAGCAACGTTTGAGTCAAGGGATGGGAGCACCTAAGTTTCAAAAGGTGGCAAGGTTTTCTTATGCACGAGTCTTTGCTTACAAAACACGTATGGATAAGAGAAAGAACTTATCTGTTGGGCTTGCCGGAGAACGTCGTATAGGCTTCATCTTTCTATCTTGTTGTAGGGTGGAACCCTATGGAGAGATCTTTCATGAATTGGAGGGGGGATCCCCAAGAACAAGATGAACACAAGGAGGGAAACCAAGAAGAACACTCAAGAACAAGCCCAATCACACATCCACTAGACCAACAAACACACAGGATCCACAAGGTACATGAACAATCAAAGGGAAACAAGATACATGGTAGAGTTCATCCCAAATCCTATGAAGGAGATGAGGGCTTGATGATTCACTTGGGGAATCCATCTCCCTTTGGAGGTCTTGATGATCCTAGGGATCCTTCTCCCTTAGGAGGCCTTGCACTCCAAGGGAGTCTTCTCCCTCAAGAGGAAACCCACAAGGGGAGATACATGAGCTAAGCTCTAATGTCTAGATCTATTCTTAGCTAAGTTTAAATGGAGGAGATGAAGGAGTATATATAGGTCCAAGGGATGAATGGGTAAGTAGGGACGAGATGGGGATACAAGGGCCAAGCCCAATCAGCCATGCACAGGGGGCCCCGTGTGCACGAGGTAAGTGGAGCCCGTGCGCATGGGTATCCAGAGACCTGACACATGAGCCCGTGCACACAGGGTCCGTGAGGCCCATGGACACGAGGGTCTCGTGGGCACGGTACATGCCTGTGCGCACGGGGTCGCCTGGGAGCTGCTGCCTTCTTCTTGGCGCTTCTTTCTCCGCTTCCAGGCTTCCTCCTTGGATGGTGTAGATGTTCTCTTCTTATTGGACTCCTTCTCGATGAATGTGTAGCTCCACTCACACCTATGTAGGCACACGAGAGAGGGGTCAAGTAGTATACCATCCTCGAGATGTACAAGTGGACACGTGTAAATGAGATGATTCACCTTTGTATGTATGAAGTAGATGTGACACGTGTCACTTGCCAAATGGACTCTTGACATGGTGATGTCCGTAGGATGCTCCACATCATCCCCTCCCCCTTGGGAAAGATCCAACCTCGGATTGAAATCCAAATCACCATGGGAAAGAGATGATGTTGCCATGTAGGATTTGATGATCACCAAGCATGCATCATCTTGTAGTTCCAAATGGGCACTCTCCAATGTCGCACCATCTTGTAATTCCTTCAAAAGGCGCAAAGATAACAAGCACTTGGAAAAACAAATGTGGTTGGCGTAAGAGCATAACCAAGCATTCAAGAGGAGATTCACCCAACAAGTGTTGTCATCAAGCATAGCATATGGTTTGACAAAGTGTGGCATGGCATTTAAGCATATAAGTTTAGCACAATCACGGACATCATGGAAACAAGTATGCAAATGGGAGGTTAATATGCTAATATGTGTGACAAGTGAATAAGCATCTACCTCATGGTCATAGCAAGCATGCATAAAGCACTCAACAAACGGTCTATGGTATGCATAGGAATCATTCACAACACCAAATATAGTGAGATGTCTAAACACATGGGACAAGTGCAAGACAATCCAAGCATAATGTGCATATGGTGTAGTGAAGATATCGTGGCACTCGACACAATGGAAAGAGAAATTGTTCAACATGTGTGATGCAAACAAGTCAATCTTGGTAATCATGTCGTGCAAACTAGTGGAGCGAAGATGCAACACACTAGAGCAAATGATGGCAATCATGTCATGTGAGAAAATACTGGATATAGGCGATCCACATGACATATCGCAAGCACGAACACAATGCAAGATCATAGTATCATCATAGGTATGGGGCAGAAAGCAAACATGGCAATAACAAGTGATATCTCCACCAAGCTTGCAAATACACATACAAGTATGAGAATCAAGAAACATGTGTAATGCAAAGCATGGGTAACAAATGCATGACAAAGGCATATGAATGATCATATCAAGCATAGTGAACATGGAAATATGGGCATAAAGTGTGTAATGGACAATAACCCATAACCATGTCAGGGCCGTGTAGAAGAGATGTGCGAAGTCTTTGCACGAAGGGAGCGGTTGTAAGGACAATCCACGGGATCCCAAGTCATCGTTGCTCTCTAGAGCTCGTTTTGTCAACTCATGGGATTGTGAGGTTTACAAGTATTCATGGGTACCTACACAAAAGAGACACAAACGAAAGAATGTGTGTGCATGGCAAATGTACACATCATCCATCCTGATGTGTATGTGCATGTGTGAGTTAGCACAAGATAAGCATCACTCAAAGAAATTTAATGCATGGTATAAGAACATGTCATCCATCATGAAAGAATAGTTATTGTGTATGACACGATGGTGATGCAAATTTAACATACACGTACATGGCACATGAATAGCATGTTTATTCATGGGGAGCATATGGTGCACACAAGTAGTGGGATCATGCAATGGATAGGATGAATCAAAATCTCCTTAAATGTATGAGAAAACTATGGGGGTATCCTCATGAGCAATATCAAAAACATCATATGGAGAATATGAACAACATCCAAAACAATGCATATCCGAAGGTAGGTGGTCATGGCATGGCATATGAGATAAATGATGCATAGGGAGCATATCAATATCGTCACAAGAAAAACAAATGCCAATAACCATGGGCTTGTCATCTATGCCATATGTGCAAATTAGATTATTTAAGGGCATATGCATAGTCACTATGATGAGATTGCAAATATGACATATTGTTGATCTCATGCATGGGAATTGTCACAAGAAATCCTATGTAACATGGCATCACAACTAGGCAATTCAACATGCTCATCATCATAGTCATCATAAAGTGGTAAGTCATGACATGAGGAAGTCGCACTAGCATGAGGCATGGTAATAGGTGGATCAACATCATGCCAGCAATCAATGTAAAGAATGTCCACTAGTGGGACAAGAGCATCACCTTCACCTTTGTTACCTTGTTCATTCCACTCAAGTGGTGTAGGTGAGGTGGTAAATACCAAATGGTGGTCATCTTCATCTTGATGGAACCATTTGGGGGTGCATCATATTCCACCATGGCCATCGTCTTGTCAAAAGGAAGGACGAAGTCATCGAGGATCGGCGCGTCATCATATATGGTACCTAGCACCAAATGAGAAGACACAATAGAGGTAGAGGTTAAGTTGTTAGAAATCGAAATGGCCTCATATGCCTCATCAACTATCTCACTCTCTCTATGTGGTGGTTCACTCACTCCCTCAACATAGGTGCACTCAAACTCACATATGGTGGAGTCACTCAAATTACTCAAGTGGTGGTGGTGGTGGCTCTCCTCACATGGGAATTGTGGCAACTCATGAGATATGGGGCTAGTGGTGAAGTCACTCTCAATCTCAATATGGTGGCTAAAGTCACTAAAGTCATCGTACGTCACCGTGGTCGAAGGGAGAATCCCATGCTCAACCTTCTCGTAGTCGTCGCCGTGGATGAAGGCCGAAGATGGCACATCATCACTCTCGCCTCCTAAGATGGAAGCATCATCCTTGCTCGTCACCATGTCGCTTGCCTCCAAAGCTTGGTCCTCGAAGGTCTCCGTAGTCGTACTCGTTGCCGCACCATATTGAAAAAGAGTCGTTGAGTACTCGGCATCATCAATGCCACAAAGAGGGATGGCGGTGAAGTCAAACTTGGGAGGATCATCTTGGAGCTCATCGGGATTGGACATCTTGGTGCTACTATCCTCATGCTCGTGGTCATAGAGCTTGGTCGTCGCGAAGTGTGCTTGGGGTGGAGAAGCCTTGGCCTTCATGAGTTCTTGTTTCGCCTTGAGAGCACCAATGTGGTTGTCTTCGAGGGACTTGTAGTTCTCGAGGAAGATAGTCTTGGAGATGTCGTTGTTCAATCCCATCATGAAGTGGAACTTCATTGACATGGGGTCGTCCACGCTGGCACGTCGCAAGGCATGCTTCATCTCCTCGAAGTACTCGTCGATGGACTTGGATCCTTGGATGGTGTTCTCCAATTGGCGTAGAAGTTGTTCCGTGTAGGTTGGAGGCACGAACTGTCGCCGCATAGCTTTCTTCGTCTTGGGCCAACTCATGTCGTAGCTCTCCGAAGGTGTGTGAAGCCACCATGTGGACGTGTAGTCGTAGAAATTTCTTGAGGCGCACTTCACTTGATCTTCGGGAGGGACTTGATGTAGCTTGAGGTAGTCGTCCATCAAACGCTCCCACTCGAGGTACCCATCGGGTTCTAGAGTCCCATAGAAAGGAATCTCGTTGTTGGTGTCAAGGTCGTAGTAGCTCGAGGGAGTAGTGGACTTGAGCTCGTGGAGTAGGCGAAGATGACGTACGTCCGAAGGCGAAGATGCCTTGAAGTCACTTGGTGAAGATGCCAAAGGTGTTTAAGGAGCCGCAGCCTTGTAGTCGAAGTTGCTGTACTGTATGGCCCGTGCGCACAGGTGTGCTGGAGGCCGTGTGCATGGGGTCCCGTGTGCACGGGGGTCGAGGGCCCGTGTGCACGGTGTGGCAGAGAAGCCAACTCTCATCTAGTAGGTCGCTCTTCATGGTCTTGTCGATGTCGATGCTTGTGTGTACTTGCCATAGATGGTAGCTCGGGAGTCTTTGCACTTGAGCGTCTTCTCGAAGATGAGGAAGACCGCTTGCTGTTCTTGATGAGGGCCTTGAGCTCCTCCAATTGCTTGTCCATCTTGGCGTCGATGACGTTCTTCATAGCATCGAACTCGTTGTCGTGGTTGTAGACCGGAGATGATGTGCTTTGCCTATCATCACAAGACTCAAGCAAAGGTGAGTAGGAAATGACATAAACAATACCAAGCTACCTTTTCCCAAAGTTGAGGATGTATCTCGTATCACTCAATGTTAGATGAAATAATAGTGGAATTGGTACCGGACTTGTTCACTCACACCTACAAGTAAAAGCTTATTGAGTGGCTTGGTTAGGACAAGTGGCACAAATTTCATGCAAATTGAAGTCCAAGATATTGTAAATGTTGAAATAAAATCCAAAGGACTCAAAATGCAAAGCAAGTGATCACAAATATAGAGGAGAGAAACACACACGGTGGGATAAAGGGGCTTGTGCAACTATAGGGATGATCAATACAAAATTGCCTAACGAAGACTAAGCTCGTGTTGCACAAACACTAGGAGAGAACTAGCTTGATTGCACACTTGGGCATGATTCACCACTTGGCACCAACCTATATGTATGCAAACAAAATGTTTCCTATTCCATGTATCCTCATGCACAAGTATCTCTTATCATGCTCAACTCTTTGCTTATAAGCTTATGATCATTCTCTTTCTTGCGTAAAAGCTTTTTTTTCTCTTATTGAGCCTCAACCACGAATATGGGACAAGTATCACAAGAGATGCATGGTAGTAAACAATGGCACTATATGATATAACCAATGATGCAACAATATGATATTGTATCACTATGGTGCAAAAGTTTTCGCGAAGCCCGGCAATACTCGGATAGCCAGTCTCAAATAGGTATGAAGGTATGCGCAAAGATGGTGGGGCTATCAAGATGTAATGTCAAGGAAGGAAAAGTTTATGACAGAATGGATACCTTCGTCACACTTAACAGGGCCGTGCCAGCAAAATTCGGGGCCCTGTGCGAAACAAAAAAATGGGGCCCTATTTCACTAGACAAAATGAACTGCTATACTATGATCTTCAACCAAGAAGGCAAGAACCGATCACTAACAATGTAACGATCATTGCCAAAAGTTAATTATGATTTAGAAATTAGTAGTGGGACTGTAGGACTGTACGAGCCGAAGTTTATCAACAGGAGAAGCCAGTGGCAGCAGGAGCCACAGAAGTATCAACAGCAACACCAACAGTTTGACCAGGCGCAAGAGGGAGACGGCTCGCTCGACGGAGGTCTGTTTCGTGACGTGGAGGTAGTGGTCGTTGCTGTTGTTGTTGTTGTTGTTGTTGTTGTTGTTGTTGTTGTTGTTGTTGTTGTTGTTATTGTTGTTATTGTTGTTATTGTTGTTGTAGAGGTGCGTTAGGTGCAGCCGGTGGTGGTGGTGGAAGACGCGCGAGGAATTCATTAAACTTGTTATCGAGCTTTGTTTTGAACGTCTTCTCCATGCCATCTATCTTCTCCATGGCCTCTTCAAATCTGTTTAGCACATCTTGCACTTGACCACTCATCATTTGCTGAAATTTATCATGCAACTCCTTATTCGTCATGTTCTCCCAGTCAGTCTCGTCGGCTTGTGATCCTGCCATGGTTAGCAGCAGAAACACAGAAGAATATGATCCTACAGACTACTAACAAGAGATGGTGGTGGGTGTCACAAATCCGTCAAGAAAATGTCAAATTCTTACCAGTTCTTACCCAGTAGCAGGCGGTGATCGGCAACCGTCGTAGTCAAAAACTCTCAAAGCTTGGATAGAGCGATTACCAGGGAGAGTCAAACGCACAACGTGGATGTATGTGGAGCTGGGAAGGCTTATAATATGGTAGGAAAAAGGGTCAGCAATAATCAATTCAGAGATGCAAAGTTGAATAAATGCTCAACAACGGTACTGTGCTGGTCCTAGGCTAGACCGTGCTATAGACGCGAGCCTAGAACACTAACAAAATCACGATGCTGCACGGAAACAAGGGAGGAGCACGCTCTGAATTTTTTTCTTTTTTTTCACTTTTTTTTGCACTTTTTTCTCTTTTTTTTGCTCCGCAACAATTTTTTTTCGAAAATTTCTACAAATGGTCAAAAAACTGCCTAGCCAGAATTTTCAAGACTTAGTTTTTTTTAAACTGGAACTATTTTTTCTACTGCGGGTAGCACGGAATCTCGGGAGTCCTACTCTGTCATGACTCGAAGTATCGCGTGATCTAGAAGTCGAAAGCAAGGCAACAAATACTGGACTCGGACTAGGAGTGGTGGCGGAGATGAATCTGGTGGAACTCGGATTGGTGGCGAATATATGTAGGGCGGTGGAACACGGACTGGTGGCGAATCTGTGATGGAGGTGGATTCGGATTATCGTGATGGCGGTGGATATGTGATACATGGCAGCGGCGATGATGATGGTGGTATATGGCAGCGGTGATGATGATGGTGGTATATGGCAGCGGTGACGATGATGGTGGTATATGGCAGCGGTGATGATGATGATGCGGCGGCGGCGTGACTACTTCTGAACAGAACTCGAAACGTGAACAGAACTCGAAACTCTGAAGGACTACACACTAAGACCAACAACTAGACACGATGATGCAACCGCAAACTCAACAATGCAAAACCCTAAAAAGATTATGCAAAGGCTTAGATTGCTTTCGATATGATGAACTACCCTAATTTTTTGTGGCTTTTTCGTGGACTGTAGGTATGAAGAACAGACTCGATCTAAACTGCGAAAAACTGTAAAATCTCACCGAGCAACCTGAAAATATGATACCCCTTGATAGAGGCAAAGGTGTCCTGTCTTTCGATGAGATGGTGGCTATCATTTTGGAGGAAGTCGACGTTGACGGTCCGACTATGAACGTGTGAGAACGTCGCGCCTTAGCAATCGCTAAACCAACTCCGAGAGGTTAGTGACCACGCCGGAGCACGATCAACCTGACCATGACGGTCTGTTTTCTGCAGGAAAATGAAGAGCAAGCAAAAAACTAAGATTGCAATTTGGATATTGCGAATATAATATGAAAGCTTTATTGATCAAGGTGGGGTTCTGTGACGCCTTTGTCTGGTCGTTGAACACAAACGAAGTATGCGATGTTACAACTATGGCAAACTTTAATCTAAACAAAACCAAAAGTCTAAACGACGCCCTAAGGGCTGTATATATGGAGGAAGAGGGGGGAATTTCGTGGCCCTTGGGGGAGGGGTCCGAAACCAACCCTAACTCTAGTTTCCCCACACATAAGGTGTAACACCCCGGATATGACTTTCCCAATATGTACTCCAACTCTTGCTGTTTCCAGCTTTAAGTTATTTTATTTTCTCGGGTTCGGGTTTTTGTCTCCATGTGTTGTTGTCATTGTCATGCATCTCATATCATGTCATCATGTGCATTGCATTTGCATACGTGTTCATCTCATGCATTCGAGCATTTTCCCCATTGTCCGTTTTGCATTCCGGCGCTTCGTTCTCCCTCGGTGGTCATTTCTACCTTTCTTTCGTGTGTGGGGATTAAACATTTCCGGATTGGGCCGAGACTTGCCAAGCGGCCTTGGTTTACTACCGGTAGACCGCCTGTCAAGTTTCATATCATTTGGACTTCGTTTGGTACTCCAACGGTTAACCGGGGGACCGAAAAGGCCTCGTGTGTGTTACAGCCCAACACCCCTCCATTCTGGCTCAAAACCCACCAAAACCCTCTCCATCATCTAGAGCGTTTGATCACGATCGCGTGGCCGAAAACCGCACCTCATTTGGACTCTCCTAGCTCCCTCTATGCCTATTTAAAGACCCCCCATTCCAAATCTCGGATCCACCGCCGCCGGACACGTCCGGACGGAGCCGAACGCATCCGCCCACCGCCGCCGACCAACCGCCTGCCGCCACATGGCCTGGCCACCTTCCACCGCCGATGGCGCGCTCGGGCCCGAGGCCGCCCCCCGCGGCCCGCCTCTCCACCGCCGGAGCCCGCGGGAGACCGCCTCGCCGCGCCGCCGCTCTCCCTCGTCGCCGGGCGCCGTGCTTCACCCCGCCGCCTCGCGTCTTCCTCCCTCCGCCGCCCGACTCACCGGTGCC
>NC_041386.1:337811757-337821199 GCF_002162155.2 Triticum dicoccoides
GCCCGCCGCCTCCATCGCGCCGCCCCGCGCCGCCTCGTCGCCGGTGAGCGCCACCGCGCCGGCGCCGCCTTCTCCTCGCCGCCACAAGCTCCGGACGGCCCTACTCCCACGTCCTCGACAAGCTCCGGCCAGCTACAGTGCATCTCCGGCGAACCTCGGGAAGCGTGCCATCGGATCTCAGATCTAGATCTGTTTGGGTTGACTTTTTGCCCGAAACCCTAGCTCATATGCTCATGTTCATCGCATTGTAACTTTGCATCCGTAACTCCATTTTTGGCATATAGTATATCAAAATGTTCGCCTCAGAGAGTACATCATTTCATTCCATTGCATCATTTTCATTTGAGTTCATCTTGATGCGCGAAAAGCTGTTAGAAGAGAGCTACTTGAGATAATTGTCAGATCTGCTACTCCATTTAGATATTTGTCATTTTTGCCATGATTATTTTGTGCATGATATGCCCATGAGCTCTACATATATTTTGTTAAGGGTTTTGCCATCTTTCCAGAGGTGCAACCCATGTATTTTTTGATGTGTGTGGTGACTAGCACAAGCTTGCAAAGTGAGGCACTTGGTAGTGCTGATTTCAGGGACTTAGCATTTCCACTAAGTCCTTGAGCTGTTTATCTCATATGGCCATATGTTCATGTTGTTTCCTAGTGATCTGTGCCTCTTTTGTGGATGATCAGTAAGGATGTTTTGTTAATCTTGTAGTACTCTTTCCATCCATGTCTTTGTTTGCAATTATGGAGCACCCTAGCTTGAGTCAATCGAGCTCTACTTTTGCTACTTCGTGAATCTGGGCAGATTGTCTACTTGTTAGCGATTTTGCCGATGATGTTGTAGTTGATCCGTGCATGCTATGCTATTGTTCTTGCCATGTCTAGCTTGAATTTTATGTATTCTTTATGGGTGTATGCTTATCTTGTCATGACTTGCTCCGTAGTGAGTGCATCGAGCTCGTAAACATGCCTACTTGATATCTGTTTTCAGCATGCTCCAGTTTTCACTAAGTCTGAAAACTGATTATGTTTTTGCCATGTTCACATGCTTGCAATTGTATTTTATGATCCCTTTTGGCTCAAGGTCACTAAGGGACTTTTGTTAAGCTCTTTGAGTATCTCCATGACATGCTTTACTTTGCCATGTTCAGGTCCTGTAGCATGCAGTTTCGTTACTCCGAAGAGTGCTACCTGATCTGAAATTCCAGACAAGTGTTAATTTCAGTAAGTCTGAGATCTGTTTGTCATATGCATTTTTGCCATGCTTGTTTGAACCTGTTAATGGATGATTTGGCCGTAGCTTAGTGCTAGACTTTTGTTATGAATCATGAATGCATCCCTGCCATGTATTTTGATGCCATGTTTGAGTGCTGTAGCATGTTCATCTCATTGCATTTAGATGGCTACTTGCTGTAAATCGCAGACCGGTGTCATATTTGAATTGCTTGCCATTTCCAAACCGTAACTCCGATTCCGGCGTTCTTTATATCGTTTTCAAGCGATTTCATCTCATCTTTCCAGTGACACACTTGGATTTCCAAGTTGAGGCCAGATTCATGCATTCCTTGTCAAATCTTGCATATGCATCCCGCATCGCATCCCGCATAGCATACCATCCTTGCATCATATTGTTTAAGCTTTGCACGTGGTTGATTGTGTTCTGTTTGCTTGTTTGTCTTATTTGGGTAGAGCCGGGAGACGAGTTCGCTAACGAGGAGCCCGTTGAGTTTGCTTTTGAGGATCCAGTCAACTCTGACAACTTTGCAGGCAAGATGATCATACCCTCGAAATCACTACTATCTTTGCTTTGCTAGATGCTCGCTCTTTTGCTATGCCAATGATACGATGCCTACCATTTTCTTTAAGGACTCCCAATTTCCATGTCAAACCTCTAACCCACCATGTCCTAGCAAACCATTGATTGGCTATGTTATCGCTTTGCTCAGCCCCTCTTATAGCGTTGCTAATTGCAGGTGAAGATTGGAGACCGTTCCTTGTTGGAACTTTTATTTACTTGTTGGGATATCATTATATTGCCCTGTTATCTTAATGCATCTATATCCTTGGTAAAGGGTGGAAGGCTCGGCATCCCGCCTAGTGTTTTGTTCCACTCTTGCCGCCCTAGTTTCCGTCATATCAGTGTTAAGTTCCCGGATTTTGCGTTCCTTACGCGGTTGGGTTATAATGGGAACCCCTTGATAGTTCGCCTTGATTAAAGCTTTTCCAGCAATGCCCAACCTTAGTATTACTATTTGCCAACTAGCCTCTTTTTCCCTTGGGTTTCCGGAGCCCGAGGGTCATCTTATTTTAAACCCCCCGGGCCAGTACTCCTCTGAGTGTTGGTCCACCTGTCAGCTGCCGGTGGCCACCAGGGGCAACTCTGGGCTGGCCTACCCGTACCTAAGACAATCTGAGTGTGCCCTGAGAAAGAGATATGTGCAGCTCCTATCGGGATTTGTCGACACATTCGGGCGGTGTTGCTGGTCTTTTTTTAACCTGTCGAAGTGTCTTGAAGAACTGAGGTACCGAGCTGATCGGAACGCCTCGGGAGGAGGTCTATTCCTTCGTTGACCGTGAGAGCTTGTCATGGGCTAAGTTGGGACTCCCCTGCAGGGATTTGAACTTTCGAAAGCCATGCCCGCGGTTATGGGCAGATGGGAATTTGTTAATGTCCGGTTGTAGATAACTTGAACCTTAACTTAATTAAAATGAATCAACGGTGTGAGTTACCGTGATGGCCCCTTCTCGGCGGAGTCCGGGAAGTGGACACGATGTTGGAGTAATGCTTGTGCAGGTTGTCCTCTAGTTTCTCGCTCGCGCTTTGCCTCCTCTTCTCGCTCTCTTTTGCGAACAGGATAGCCACCATATTTGCTAGTCGCTTTCTGCAGCTCCACATATTTACTTTGCCTTACCTATAAGCTTAAATAGTCTTGATCGCGAGGGTGCGAGATTGCTGAGTCCTTGTGGCTCACAGATTACTATTACACCAGATGTAGGGCCTGATGATTCCGCTCCAGGTGACGCGCTCGAGCTCAAGTGGGAGTTCGACGAGGACTCTCAACGATACTATGTTTCCTTTCCTGATGATCAGTAGTGGTGCCCTGTTGGGGGTGATCGGGACCGTGTCGCATGTTGGGTTATCTTTTATTTTGGCGCCGTAGTCGGGCCATGAGTGTTTGGATGATGTAATGTTATTTATGTACCTTGATTGACATGGCGAGTGTAAGCCAACTATGTTATCTCCCCTTTATTATTTATATTACATGGGATGTTTGTGAAGATTTCCTAACTTGTGACATATGCCTTCAATGCGATTATGCCTCTAAGTCGTGCCTCGACACGTGGGAGATATAGTCGCATCGAGGGTGTTACAAGTTGGTAATCAGAGCCTTCCCCGACCTTAGGAGCCACATTGCTTGATCGTTATTAGCGGCCGAGTTGTGTGTAGAAAAATGTTTTGAGTCATTTAGGAATCATATATAGGAGAGTTTAGGAATTCTTTTTACTTCCCAGTCTCCTCATCGCTCTGGTAAGGCATCCTGACGTAGAGTTTTGACTCTTCTCTTCTCAAATTTCACAAAAAAAAATTAGGATCACGCGGGTATCTTGGAATCGTTCCGATGGTTTTATGACGAGAACATTGTCTTGGTGCCTCCTGTCAGGGGTTTTGTGGAAGTGTCCCGGGGAGTTGAGCTCTGAGGTGTTGTCGTCATAATTTTATTGTTGCAGTTCTGGAATACCTGAGTTTAGTACGCCGACATCGAAAATCTCTTTTATGCAGTTCGTTGGTGAGATAACCTCGACGCCACCCAGTACTGGGGCGGGAGTTCGGGAGTATCGCCATAACTTGTATAACAGATGCTTTTCGAAGGTTGAGGTAGATGGTTTCCGAAGTTTTTCTTGGTTATGTGTTGAAGGATGGATACAACTGGATGTAGGATTTGTTAGATTTGGGTGAGATATTATGCTTCCCCTGTATCCCCAACACCTGATTGCATAACTGGAAAGGTTCGGGAGTTTCATAGGTGGGAATTCTTGTAGCTCTAGTTCTTCTTCCACGGATATTGGTTTGAGATTGGGATTTCTTACCGATTATTCGTTCTTGATCCGTACCTTGTTGATTTATTTCTCTACCTAAATTCTAAGTGGCTTCTCAATTTACGGATATGTGACCATTTCAAGAGGAATGCATTCGTTCAATTTTGTTCGGATGTGAAGACTATATGTTGTAATTTTCATTCCGTTGGATTCAGCTTCAATATTTGTCTATCAATGTGCTAATGGATGTCAACCTCTTCAGGATGGCTCCTCCAACGCGCACGACTCTGAATCCTGATCCGCCACCACCTCCACCTCCTTCGGAGGCATGGCAAGCTGTGATGGCCGCAACCAATGCAAACACACAGTTGATCATGCAAATTCTCCAAGAGCGCAATCAAGGCAACCAAGGGAACCAAGGCAACAATCAGAATCACTTTGCTACACTCAACCAGTTCCTTACTAACGGGCCAAAGACTTTCAGCAATTGTGTTGAGGCAACCGATGCTGACGATTGGCTCATGAATCTGTGCAAGCATTTCGAGTGCAGTAACGTCAGGCCTGAGGACTTCGTCAAGTTCGCTTCCTTCCAACTCAAAGATCAAGCTGCAGAATGGTTTCAGCGGTACAAGGATTCCAGAGGTGGACGTGCGATTACCTGGGATGAATTTCGTCTAGATTTCAGAGCTCACCATATCCCTCAGAGCGTGGTTGAAAGCAAGCGTGAGGAATTCCGCAACCTGAAGCAAGGTTCTTTGTCTGTCTATGACTACAACAAGTTGTTCCAGAAGCTCGTCCGCTTTGCCAAGAAGGACGTGCCTGATGAGAAGAGCATGATATACCAGTTTAGGGGTGGTCTCAGAGAAGAAATTCAGCTCGCTCTTGTTCTCTTTGAACCCGTGAGGTACGATGAGTTCTACAACATGGCATTGAAGCAAGAGGCCGCTCAACTGAGGTGTGATGCTTCCAAGAAGCGAGTCACAGATGTTACTCCTTCTTCCTCTACTCAAGTGGCCAAGCAACAGAAGTATTGGCTTCCTCCTCCTCTGTTCCGTCAGCCGTATCAGCAGAAGAGCAAAGGTGCCAGTGGATCTTCCCACCCACCCAACCCTGGCTTTCAGAACAAGACTTCGTCTCAATCTCCAAGATCGAGTGCTGCGTATCACCGTCCGCTTTCAGAGGTCACGTGCAACAAGTGCCAACAGAAGGTTCACTATGCCAACAAGTGTTTCAACCAGAGGCGTCTTCCTCCTCCTCCTCCTGTCAGATCGGAAAGTACAGCTGTGGTCAAGCATAACCCCAAGCACGCCAAGGTCAATTTGATGAACGCAACTCAGGCAGAGGATTCGTCAGATGTCATCATGGGTAACCTTCTTGTTAATGATGTTCCTGCAAAAGTTCTTTTTGACATGGGTGCATCACATTGTTTCATCTCAAGACCGTTTTCATCTAAGAATGGTTTGGCTCTGCAAATTTTGCCTAGTCCATTAGTAGTTGTCTCTTCCGGTAGGCTCATGCATGCTAACTCCTTTGCTCCGTATGTTACTATCACCTTGGGTGACTACAAGTTTCTATCTTCTCCTACGGTTCTTGGTGACTCGGATATTGATCTTATTCTCGGGATGGATTGGCTTTCTAAGCAAAAGGCTCAGCTTGATTGTGCAGCAAGGCAGATCCAATTGACTCATTCGTCTGAGGATGTAATTGTCTTTGCCGCTTGGGATAATACCATCCGTCTGTTTTCTCTCAATGAGAAGGGTGAACTGGATGCTATCTCGCAGATTCCAGTCGTTTGCGAATATCAAGACGTCTTTCCAGAAGAGCTTCCAGGAATGCCTCCGCACCGGCCAGTTGAATTCGTCATTGATCTTGAGCCCGGCACGGAACCTGTGTGCAAGCGTCCTTACAAGCTCGGACCTGAAGAGTTGAAGGAGCTGAAGAAGCAACTCGATATTCAAGAGAGAATGGGTCTCATCCGGCCTAGTTCTTCTCCATGGGGTTGTGGTGTTCTTTTTGTGAAGAAGGATGGAACGGACCGACTTTGTGTTGATTATCGTCCATTGAACAAGAAGACCATCAGGAACAAATACCCACTTCCCAACCTCAACGAGCTATTCGAACAACTCAAAGGTGCCCAAGTATTCTCCAAGCTTGATCTTCGTATGGGTTATCATCAGATTCGTATCCGTGAGCAAGATATTCCCAAGACAGCTTTCAGGACAAGCTATGGTTCATATGAATACACTGTCATGTCTTTTGGCCTCATCAACGCTCCTCCGACGTTCTCTCGCATGATGAACTTCATCTTCAACGCCTACACCAATGACTTCGTTTTGGTCTATCTCGACGACATTCTGGTTTTCTCGAAGAACAAGGAAGATCATGCCAAGCACTTGCGTTTGGTACTCGATAAGTTGAGGGAACACAAGTTCTACGCCAAGTTTTCCAAGTGTGAATTTTGGCTCGATGAGGTTCTTTATCTTGGTCATATCATCTTTGCCAACGGCATTGCGGTGAATCCTGAGAAAGTGTCTGCAATTATGAATTGGGAACCTCCTCAGAACGTGAAGCAACTCTATAGCTTCCTCGGTCTCGCAAGCTACTATCGAAGATTCGTTGAAAACTTTTCTAAGATCGCGAAGCCTCTCTCTAACCTTCTCCAGAAGCACGTCAAGTACGTTTGGTCTCCGGAGTGTGACATTGCTTTCAACACTTCGAAAGAGAAATTGATCACTGCTCCAGTTCTGACTCCGCCTGATGAATCCAAGCCGTACGATGTCTTTTGTGATGCCTCTCTCCAAGGTCTTGGCGCAATGTTGATGCAAGAGAAGAAAGTTGTTGCTTATACCTCTCACCAGTTGAAGCCCAATGAAAAGAACTACCCCATTCATGATCTCGAGTTGGCGGCAGTTGTGCATGCTCTTTTGACTTGGAGACATCTCTTATTGGGAAGAAAAGTGGACATTTTCACTGATCACAAGAGTCTCAAGTACATCTTCACTCAGCCTAATCTCAACCTCATGCAAACTCGATGGGTCGAAATGATTCAAGAGTATAATCCGAGTATCGAGTATACTCCAGGCAAGGCCAATGTGATTGCTGACGCATTGAGCAGAAAGGCTTATTGCAACAGTCTGATTCTCAAGCCTTATCAACCCGAGCTTTGTGAAGCTTTCCGCAAACTTAATCTGCAAGTTGTTCCTCAAGGATTCCTTGCCAACCTTCAAGTCTATCCTACCTTAGAAGACCAGATTCGCCAAGCCCAGCTTCTTGATGCTATGGTGAAAAAGGTGAAGATTGGGATTGCCAAGAGTCAACCCAAGTACAAGTGCTACCGCCTAGATGACAAGGACACTCTCTTCTTCGAGGATCGTATTGTTGTACCCAAAGGTGACCTCCGTAAAGTGATCATGAACGAGGCTCACAATTCTCTCCTCTCCATCCACCCTGGGAGCACGAAGATGTATCAGGACCTCAAGCAGGCTTATTGGTGGACTCGAATGAAGCACGAGATTGCTCAGTTCGTGAATGAATGTGATGTCTGCAGAACACCAAAGGCCAGCTGGTCTCCTCCAACCTCTTGCCATTCCAAAATGAAAGTTTGACCACATTGAAATGGACTTCGTGACTGGGTTTCCAAAGTCCAAACGTGGCAATGATGCTATATTCGTTGTCATCGACAAACTCACCAAAGTGGCTCACTTTCTGCCCATTAAAGAGTCAATCACTGCAGCTCAATTGGCGGAACTCTATACCTCTCGAATTGTCTCTCTGCACGGTATTCCACAAGTGATCTCTTCAGACCGTGGCAACATCTTTACCTCCAAGTTTTGGGATTCTTTTCAGAAGGCCATGGGCACCAACATCCGCTTCAGCACAGCTTTCCATCCTCAAACTAGCGGTCAAGTCGAGCGTGTCAACCAGATTCTTGAAGATATGCTTAGGGCTTGTGTGATCTCCTTCGGCATGAAGTGGGAGGATTGTCTTCCTTATGCTGAAATCTCCTACAACAACAATTTTCAAGCAAGTTCGGGCAAAGCCCCATTTGAAATTCTGTATGGCAGGAAGTGCCGTACCCCTCTCAACTGGTCTGAAACCGGTGAACGTCAGCTTCTCGGAAATGACTTAATCACAGAGGCAGAGGAAATGTGCAAAGTCATTCGAGATAACCTTAAAGCAGCCCAATCCCGCCAGAAGAGCTACTATGATAGTAAGCACCGTGATTTGGCTTTCGAGTTCGGAGATCATGTTTACCTCCGCGTCTCTCCAATGAAAGGTACTCGTTGCTTCGGTATCAAAGGGACTTTCCCCCAGATACGTGGGACCTTTCAAGATTGTCAGCAAGAGAGGCGATCTTGCCTATCAACTAGAGCTTACTTCAAACTTTGCAAATGTTCATGACGTGTTCCATGTCTCTCAGCTCCTGACCGCACTGTCAACTTCGAGGACATTGAGCTCCAAGAAGACTTCTCTTACCGTGAGCACCCAGTTGCTATTCTCGAAGAGACTGAATGCAAGACTCGCAACAAGTAAATCAAATTCCTCAAAGTCAAGTGGTCACACCATTCTGACCGTGAAGCTACCTGGGAACGCGAGGATCACCTCCGTTCTGAGTACCCGACGTTCTTTCAGTCCTAGATCTCGGGACGAGATCCTTTCATAGTGGTGGAGTGTTGTAACACCCCGGATATGACTTTCCCAATATGTACTCCAACTCTTGCCGTTTCTGGCTTTAAGTTATTTTATTTTCTCGGGTTCGGGTTTTTGTCTCCATGTGTTGTTGTCGTTGTCATGCATCTCATATCATGTCATCGTGTGCATTGCATTTGCATACGTGTTCATCTCATGCATTCGAGCATTTTCCCCATTGTCCATTTTGCATTCCGGCGCTTCGTTCTCCTCCGGTGGTCATTTCTACCTTTCTTTCGTGTGTGGGGATTAAACATTTCCGGATTGGACCGAGACTTGCCAAGCGGCCTTGGTTTACTACCGGTAGACCGCCTGTCAAGTTTCGTACCATTTGGACTTCGTTTGATACTGCAACGGTTAACCGAGGGACCGAAAAGGCCTCATGTGTGTTGCATCCCAACACCCCTCCATTTTGGCCCAAAACCCACCAAAACCCTCTCCATCATCTAGAGCTTTCGATCACGATCGCGTGGCCGAAAACCGCACCTCATTTGGACTCTCCTAGCTCCCTCTATGCCTATTTAAAGACCCCCCATTCCAAATCTTGGATCCCCTCCCCGAAACCCTAAAAATCTCAGATCCGCCGCCGCCGGACACGTCCGGACGGAGCCGAACGCGTCTGCCCGCCGCCGCCGACCAACCGCCTGCCGCCACGTGGCCTGGCCACCTTCCACCGCCGCCGGCCCGCTCGGGCCCGAGGCCGGCCCCCGCG
>NC_041386.1:337821814-337832020 GCF_002162155.2 Triticum dicoccoides
CGCCGCCGCCCGCAGGAGACCGCCTCGCCGCGCCGCCGCTCTCCCTCCTCGCCGGCCGCCGTGCTTCGCCCCTCCGCCTCGCGTCTTCCTCCCTCCGCCACCCGAGTCACCGGTGCCGGCCGCCGCCTCCATCGCGCCGCCCCGCGCCGCCTCGTCGCCGGTGAGCGCCTCCGCGCCGGCGCCGCCTTCTCCTCGCCGCCACAAGCTCCGGACGGCCCTACTCCGGCGTCCTCGACAAGCTCCGGCCAGCTACAGTGCATCTCCGACGAACCTCGGGAAGCGTGCTGCCGGATCTCAGATCTAGATCCGTTTGGGTTGACTTTTTGCCCGAAACCCTAGCTCATATGCTCCTGTTCATCGCATCGTAACTTTGCATCCGTAACTCCGTCTTTGGCATATAGTATATCAAAATGTTCGTCTCTGAGAGTACATCATTTCATTCCATTGCATCATTTTCATTTGAGTTCATCTTGATGCCCGAAAAGCTGTTAGAAGAGGTCTACTTGAGATAATTGTCAGATCTGCTACTTCATTTAGATATGTCATTTTTGCCATGATTATTTTGTGCATGATATGCCCATGAGCTCTACATATGTTTTGTTAAGGGTTTTGCCATCTTTCCAGAGGTGCAACACATGTATTTTTGTGATGTGTGTGGTGACTAGCACAAGCTTGCAAAGTGAGGCACTTGGTAGTGCTGATTTCAGGGACTTAGCATTTCCACTAAGTCCTTGAGCTGTTTATCTCATATGGCCATATGTTCATGTTGTTTCCTAGTGATCCGTGCCTCTTTTGAGGATGATCAGTACGGATGTTTTGTTAATCTTGTAGTGCTCTTTCCATCCATGTCTTTGTTTGCAATTATGGAGCACCCTAGCTTGAGTCAATCGAGCTCTACTTTTGCTACTTCGTGAATCTAGGCAGATTGTCTACTTGTTAGCGATTTTGCCGATGATGTTGTAGTTGATCTGTGCATGCTATGCTATTGTTCTTGCCATGTATAGCTTGAATTTTATGTATTCTTTATGGCTGGATGCTTATCTTGTCATGACTTGCTCCGTAGTGAGTGCATCGAGCTCGTAAACATGCCTACTTGATATCTGTTTTCAGCATGCTCCAGTTTTCACTAAGTCTGAAAACTGATTATGTTTTTGCCATGTTCACATGCTTGCAATTGTATTTTCTGATCCCTTTGGCTCAAGGTCACTAAGGGACTTTTGTTACGCTCTTTGAGTATCTCCATGACATGCTTTACTTTGCCATGTTCAGGTCCTGTAGCATGTAGTTTTGTTGCTCTGAAGAGTGCTACCTGATCTGAAATTCCAGACAAGTGTTAATTTCAATAAGTCTGAGATCTGTTTGTCATATGAATTTTTGCCATGCTTGTTTGAACCTGTTAATGGATGATTTGGCCGTATCTCAGTGCTAGACTTTTGTTAAGCATCATGAATGCATCCCTGCCATGTATTTTCATGCCATGGTTGAGTGTTGTAGCATGTTCATCTCATTGCATTTAGATGGCTACTTGCTGTAAATCGCAGACGGGTGTCATATTTGAATTGCTTGCCATTTCCAAACCGTAACTCCGATTCCGGCGTTCTTTATATCGTTTTCAAGAGATTTCATCTCATCTTTCCAGTGGGACACTTGGATTTCCATGTGCAGGCCATATTCATGCATTCCTTGTCAAATCTTGCATATGCATCCCGCATCGCATCCCGCATAGCATACCATCCTTGCATCAGATTGTTTAAGCTTTGCACGTGGTTGATTGTGTTCTGTTTGCTTGTTTGTATTGTTTGGGTAGAGCCGGGAGACGAGTTCGCCAACGAGGATCCCGTTGAGTTTGCTTTCGAGGATCCAGTCAACTTTGACAACTTTGCAGGCAAGATGATGATACCCTCGAAATCACTACTATCTTTGCTTTGCTAGATGCTCGCTCTTTTGCTACGCCAATGCTACAATGCCTACCACTTGCTTTCAAGCCTCCCAATTGCCATGTCAAACCTCTAACCCACCATGTCCTAGCAAACCGTTGATTGGCTATGTTATCGCTTTGCTCAGCCCCTCTTATAGCGTTGCTAGTTGCAGGTGAAGATTGGAGACCGTTCCTTGTTGCAACTTTTATTTACTTATTGGGATATCATTATATTGCCCTGTTATCTTAATGCATCTATATACTTGGTAAAGGGTGGAAGGCTCTGCCTCTCGCCTAGTGTTTTGTCCACTCTTGCCGCCCTAGTTTCCGTCATATCGGTGTTATGTTCCTAGATTTTGCGTTCCTTACGCGGTTGGGTTATAATGGGAACCCCTTGATAGTTCGCCTTGATTAAAGCTTTTCTAGCAATGCCCAACCTTGGTTTTACCATTTTTCACCTAGCCTCTTTTTCGCTTGGGTTTCCGGAGCCCGAGGGTCATCTTATTTTAACCCCCCCCCAGGCTAGTACTCCTTTGAGTGTTGGTCCACTTGTCAGCTGCCGGTGGCCACCAGGGGCAACTCTGGGCTGGCCTACCCGTACCTAAGACAATCTGAGTGTGCCCTAAGAAAGAGATATGTGCAGCTCCTATCGGGATTTGTCGGCACATTCAGGCGGTGTTGCTGGTCTTGTTTTAACCTGTCGAAGTGTCTTGAAGAACCGAGGTACCGAGTCTGATCGGAACGCCTCGGGAGGAGGTCTATTCCTTCGTTGACCGTGAGAGCTTGTCATGGGCTAAGTTGGGACTCCCCTGCAGGGATTTGAACTTTCGAAAGCCGTGCCCGCGGTTATGGGCAGATGGGAATTTGTTAATGTACGGTTGTAGATAACTTGAACCTTAACTTAATTAAAATGAATCAACGGTGTGAGTTACCGTGATGGCCCCTTCTCGGCGGAGTCCGGGAAGTGGACACGGTGTTGGAGTAATGCTTGCGCAGGTTGTCCTCTAGTTTCTCGCTCGTGCTTTGCCTCCTCTTCTCGCTCTCTTTTGCGAACAGGATAGCCACCATATTTGCTAGTTGCTTTCTGCAGCTCCACATATTTACTTTGCCTTACCTATAAGCTTAAATAGTCTTGATCTTGAGGGTGCGAGATTGCTGAGTCCCTGTGGCTCACAGATTACTATTACACCAGATGTAGGGCCTGATGATTCCGCTCCAGGTGACGCGCTCGAGCTCAAGTGGGAGTTCGACGAGGACTCTCAACAATACTATGTTTCCTTTCCTGATGATCAGTAGTGGTGCCCTATTGGGGGTGATCGGGACTGTGTCGCATGTTGGGTTATCTTTTATTTTGCCGCCGTAGTCGGGCCATGAGTGTTTTGATGATGTAATGTTATTTATGTACCTTGATTGACGTGGCGAGTGTAAGCCAACTATGTTATCTCCCCTTTATTATTTATATTACATGGGATGTTTGTGAAGATTGCCTAACTTGCGACATATGCCTTCAATGCGATTATGCCTCTAAGTCGTGCCTCGACACCTGGGAGATATAGTCGCATCGAGGGTGTTACATAAGGACTCTAAAAATAGCCTATACTTAAGTATTTTGAAAATACATGGGCCTGGCCCAGTAATAAGGTGACGCAGCACCTAGAATAGCCTCTGGACGAAATTTATGAAGTGGCATCTTGTATATTTCATCCAAGGCTTCATGCACTCCTTATGGTGGCTTCAAAGTCCTGAAATCATCACTTGTAACTCTGTTCTTGATCCCCTTGCGCATGCCATCATCTCCATGCTTGGTCTTGCTCCCATGTTCATCCTTCTAATCCATGCTAGGCCCTTCATTTGTAAACAAAACAAATGTATTCAATTTAGGCAACATCATATTCTCATGAATATTAGAATCATTACCAAGAAATGTAAGTACCTGGTAATTCAATTGGCGTGCGCGAGCTCTAGTAATTGGTCCACTATGTATAGCAGCAGGAGCTGTGGGTGTAACAATGGTATTGATGTCCTCATCACTATCTGTTTTGGCGAGAGGAACATGTCGATCAGATGAAGTTAATCGGAAGTGGCAGGCTCGTTGCCCCGCCTATCACCATGTCGCCTGTCGCCAATTCCGGATGCGATCGATTTTGATCTGGTCTAGATGTGCCATCTCACCTGCCTCTGAATGCGATAGATATCTGCTACCATCTCGATGCCCCTACATGGTTTCGATCAGAGGCGCCCACACGGTTGCCATATATATGAATCAATAGCATAGTAGATCACACAATCAAAGATAATAAATACTTGGATGTACAATTCGCTAGTGCTAAACCTTGACTAGTTGGCTTGACCATCGAACAATTGGAGTGCGGTACGAAGAATTTCCCAACACAGTGTTGCCTAGTTTAATCAGACTAAATCTAATCAGGACTAGTGAGCAAGAAGCAGCAGCGGCGGCCGGCAGCCTCCAATAATGCGTTAATCACGCTGGGGCCTAACCTATTCTTTTAGGGTAACATCCTGGCTAGTAGTTAACGCATCGAGCGGCCTGTGAGGCTGGGACGCTCGACTCAGCACCCAAAGGACCAGTGGCCCAGCACCATGCACGGCCCAGCGCACAGGAATACACACATAGGCTTATAAAAAAATTTGGGGCCCCTAAAATTGATGGGCCCTGTGCGGGCAGCACACTCTACACCACTATGGGCCCGTCCCTGACACTTAACCTTTCATGAAGTCGGGGGTAACCGGCCTTGCTTCCGGTTGAAGATGGTCTCAAAGGATGGATGGTCTTCGTCGATGTGGAATCTCGTGGTGGATGTAGTCGATGGACCGATACAAGTCACCGGTGGTGGATGAAGATGTAACCGTCCCCAAGTAGCCAGAACACCTTGGGAGACTCAAATCCCATCTCAAACAACCAGAAATACCAAAGGAACCAAAATGGGTTAGTTGGCGGAATTTGTATGTGGTGGTGCGGAAGTTATGGCAGAGCCTATGCAAAAGATATAAAAATGGAGAAAATTTGATGGAGGAAAATGGTGGTAAAACCAAGATGAGCAGCTCGGACACGCCGCTAGCTTTTCAACGAGCCAAAGAACACCCAAATCGGAGTTCGCGAGTGGAAGTTATGGGCAAAAACGTGAAATGCTCACGGCTGCTGTCGGGGGGTCGTGCGCACGGGGTCGAGGGCCCGTGGACACGGGTTCCCATGTGCACGGTACACGTACCGAGCACAAGGGGTCACCAGATACTGTGCGGGGGCCTGTGGGTATGGGGTAGGTGGAAAATTCGTGATTTTCTTGTCAAATTCGATGGGGGAAGAAAAATTGGGGTATGGGGATGCAATAGGAGTTAGATCTACTTGCTAGACACCAGATCCACGGATCAAAATCAACAAAAACTCGCAAGGAACTTCAAATCACAAAATATTTGTTATGGCTCTTTTTGTGGGGAATTTTCGAAATTGGGTAAGAACAAGCAAAATTAGGCTAGAAAACTAAGAGGGGGGCTCCAATTTCATGATCAACGTGGTTCTAGATACCAAGATGTTGTAGGGTGGAACCCTATGGAGAGATCTTTCACGAATTGGAGGGGGAATCCCCAAGAACAAGATGAACACAATGAGGGAAAACAAGAGGAACACTCAAGAACAAGCCCAATCACACATCCACTAGACCAACAAACACACAAGATCCACAAGATACATGAACAATCAAAGGGAAACAGGATACATGGTAGAGTTCATCCCTAATCCTATGAAGGAGATGAGGGCTTGATAATTCACTTGGGGAATCCTTCTCCCTTTGGAGATCTTGATGATCCTAGGGATCATTCTCCCTTAGGAGGTCTTGCACTCCAAGGGAGTCTTCTCCCTCAAGAGGAAACCCACAAGGGGAGATACATGAGCTAAGCTCTAATGTCTAGATCTATTCTTAGCTAAGTCTAAATGGAGGAGATGAAGGAGTATATATAGGTCCAAGGGATGAAGGGGTAAGTAGGGACGAGATGGGGATACAAGGGCCAAGCCCAATCAGCCATGCACAGGGGGCCCCGTGTGCACGGGGTAAGTGGAGCCCGTGCGCATGGGGTATCCAGAGACCTGACACATGAGCCCGTGCGCACGAGGTCCATGAGGCCCGTGGACACGGGGGTCCCGTGGGCACGGTACATGCCCGTGCGCACGGGGTCGCCTGGGAGCTGCTGCCTTCTTCTTGGCGCTTCCTTCTCCGCTTCCAGGCTTCCTCCTTGGATGGTGTAGATGTTCTCTTCTTATTGGACTCCCTCTCGATGAATGTGTAGCTCCGATCACACCTATGTAGGCACACGAGAGAGGGGTCAAGTAGTATACCATCCTCGAGATGTACAAGTGGACACGTGTAAAGGAGATGATTCACCTTTGTATGTATGAAGTAGATGTGGCACGTGTCACTTGCCAAATGGACTCTTGACGTGGTGATGTCCGTAGGATGCTCCGCATCATCCCCTCCCCCTTGGGAAAGATCCGACCTCGGATCGAAATCCAAATCACCATGTGAAAGAGATGATGTTGCCCTGTAGGATTTGATGATCACCAAGCATGCATCATCTTGTAGTTCCAAATGGGCACTCTCCAATTTCGCACCATCTTGTAATTCCTTCAAAACGAGCAAAGATAACAAGCACATGGAAAAACAAATGTGGTTGGCATAAGAGCATAACCAAGCATTCAAGAGGAGATTCACCCAACAAGTGTTGTCATCAAGCATAGCATATGGTTTGACAAAGAAGTGCGGCATGGCATTTAAGCATATAAGTTTAGCACATTCACAGAGATCATGGAAACAAGTATGCAAATGGGAGGTTAATATGCCAATATGTGTGACAAGTGAATAAGCATCTACCTCAAGGTCATAGCAAGCATGCATAAAGCACTCAACAAACGGTCTATGGTATGCATAGGAATCATTCACAACACCAAATATAGTTAGATGTCTAAACACATGGGGCAAGTGCTAGACAATCCAAGCATAATGTGCATATGGTGTAGTGAAGATATCGTGGCACTCGACACAATGGAAAGAGCAATTGTTCAACATGTGTGATGCAAACAAATCAATCTTGGGCTTGCCGGAGATCGTAGTGTAGGCTTCATCTTTCCATCTTGTTGTAGGGTGGAACCCTATGGAGAGATCCTTCACGAATTGGAGGGGGAATCCCCAAGAACAAGATGAACACAAGGAGGGAAACCAAGAAGAACACTCAAGAACAAGCCCAATCACACATCCACTAGACCAACAAACACACAAGATCCACAAGGTACATGAACAATCAAAGGGAAACAAGATACATGGTAGAGTTCATCCCAAATCCTACGAAGGAGATGAGGGCTTGATGATTCACTTGGGGAATCCTTCTCCCTTTGGAGGTCTTGATGATCCTAGGGATCCTTCTCCCTTAGGAGGTCTTGCACTCCAAGGGAGTCTTCTCCCTCAACAGGAAACCCACAAGGGGAGATACATGAGCTAAGCTCTAATGTCTAGATCTATTCTTAGCTAAGTCTAAATGGAGGAGATGAAGGAGTATATATAGGTCCAAGGGATGAAGGGGTAAGTAGGGACGAGATGGGGATACAAGGGCCAAGCCCAATCAGCCACGCACAGGGGGGCCCGTGTGCACGGGGTAAGTGGAGCTCGTGCGCACGGGGTATCCAGAGACCTGACACATGAGCCCGTGCGCACGGGGTCCGTGAGGCCCGTGGACACGGGGGTCCCGTGGGCACGGTACATGCCCGTGCACACGGGGTCGCCTGGGAGCTGCTGCCTTCTTCTTGGCGCTTCCTTCTCCGCTTCCAGGCTTCCTTCTTGGATGGTTTAGATGTTCTCTTCTTCTTGGACTCCTTCTCGATGAATGTGTAGCTCCGCTCACACCTATGTAGGCACATGAGAGAGGGGTCAAGTAGTATACCATCCTAGAGATGTACAAGTGGACACGTGTAAAAGAGATGATTCACCTTTGTATGTATGAAGTAGATGTGGCACGTGTCACTTGCTAAATGGACTCTTGACATGGTGATGTCCGTAGGATGCTTCGCATCACATCTCCTCTTGGAGGCCAAGTCTTCGGCAGGAGCCTGTTGTTTATGTAGATGGAAATGATGCCAGATGCGATCTTATCTACATGAACATGCGATGCTCATGAAATGCTTATGCATGCATGCAACTTGTTGGGGGCCCCCAGTGCTTCATTTATTTTTCTGTTGCTCAGGGTCTGCGCCTAGCTTTGTACAAGGGGTTACATGCAACTGAGGCAAGGCATGTACAAAAGGGTGGCTGCCGGGCAGGGCCCGACAGCTGCGCCTTATGGGTAGCACTTGCGGAGATGCTTAATATTCCATGAGTTTTGCAATTGAATGCCATTTCCAGGCTCCAGACGAACTGTGCCAGGACTGGTAACTCGTACTACCCGATAAGGGCCTTCCCACTTCGGTGTCAACTTGTTTGCACCGTTGGTAGACTAAATGCACCTAAGGACAAGGTCGCCTTCCTGAAAACACCGGGCATGAACCCTGCGGCTATGATAACAACGCAGGGCTTGCTGGTAGCGTGCAGCATGTGTAGCAGCCCAGAGACGGTTCTCCTCGAGAAGCACAGCGTCGTCACGCTGGTGCTGATCATGCGCTACTTCATCATAGGCAAGCACTCGGGGAGACCCGTAAATGAGTTCCATGGGGATAACTTCTTCTGCCCCATAGACTAGGGAGAAGGGAGTCTGCCTGGTGGCTCGATTTGGTGTCATTCTGAGGGACCAGAGAACCACCAACAGCTCATCGATCCATCACCTGCCGCACTTCTACAGCTTATCAAATGTTCTTATCTTGAGTCCTCGCAACACTTCAGCTTTCACCCCTTCAGCTTGTCCATTTCTTCTGGGATGTGCAACAGAGGCAAATGAGATCTTGCTTCTGAGGGCTTGAACATATTTCATGAAGGCGCGGCTCGTGACTAGGTGCCATTGTCGGTGATGATCCTGGCTGGGACCCCTAAGCAGCACACCAATCCTTTCAAGAACTTGATAGCTGACTGAGAAGTCACCTTTCCCGTGGAATCTACTTCCATCCATTTTGTTAACTTGTCGATGGCAATGAACAAGAAATCAAAGCCCCCGGCAGCTCGGGGGAAAGGGTCGAGGATATCGAGCCTCCAGACCAAAAACGACCATAACAAAGGGATTGTCTGATGTAACGCCCTCGATGCGGCTATATCTCCCACGTGTCGAAGCATGACTTAGAGGCATAACCGCATTGAAAGCAATGTCGCAAGTGAGGTAGTCTTCACACAACCCATGTAATACATAAGGGAAAAAGATACATAGTTGGCTTACAATCGCCACTTCACACAAATACATGAATAAGGCATTACATCATCCAAATACAATCAAGGTCCGACTACGAAACCAAAATAAAAGAAGAACGCCAAATGTGACAAAGGTCCCCGATCGACCCCAACTGGGCTCCACTACTGATCGACTAGAACGGAACAACACAACGGACAAGATCTTCATCGAGCTCCTCCTTGAGCTTGGTTGCGTCATCTGCACAGACTCATCGGCACCTGCAAGCTGGTTTTGGAAGTATTTGTGAGCCACAAGGACTCAACAATCTCGCACCCTCGCGATCAAGACTATTTAAGCTTATGGGTAAGGTAAAGGTATGAGGTGGAGCTGCCGCAAGCGACTAACATATATGGTGGCTAACATACGCAAATGAGAGCGAGAAGAGAAAGCAAAGCACGGTCGATAAAAGTATGATCAAGAAGTGATCCTAAAACAACCTACGTCAAGCATAACTCCAACACCGTGTTCACTTCCCGGACTCCGCCGGAAAGAGACCATCACGGTTACACACGCGGTTGATTCATTTTAATGAAGTTAAGGTTCAAGTTATCTACAACCGGACATTAACAAATTCCCATCTGCCCATAACTGCGGGCACGGCTTTCGGAAGTTCAAATCCCTGCAAGGGTGTCCCAACTTAGCCCATGACAAGCTCTCACGGTCAACGAAGGAATAGACCTCCTCCCGAGACATTCCGATCAGACTCGGTATCCCGGTTCTACAAGACATCCTCGACAATGGTAAAACAAGTCCAGCAAAGCCGCCCGATGCGCCGACATCCTGATGGGAGCTGCACATATCTCGTTCTCAAGGCAACACCGGATGAGACATCCTACGAGTAAAACCAGCCCTCAAGTTTCCCCAAGGTGGCCCCGCAGTCTACTCAGTTCGGACCAACACTTAGACAAGCACTG
>NC_041386.1:337832257-337890605 GCF_002162155.2 Triticum dicoccoides
AGGTGGCGAATGGTAAAACCAAGGTTGGGCCTTGCTGGAGGAGTTTTATTCAAAGCGGACTGTCAAGGGGTTCCCATTATAACCCAACCGCATAAGGAACGCAAAATCCGGGAACATAACACCAATATGACGGAAACTAGGGCGGAAGAGTGGAACAAAACACTAGGCATAAGGCCGAGCCTTTCACCCTTTACCAAGTATATAGATGCATTAATTAAATAAGATATAATTTGATATCCCAACAAGTAAACATGTTCCAACAAGGAACAACATCTCCATGTTCCAACAAGGAACAAACTTCAATCTTCACCTGCAACTAACAACGCTATAAGAGGGGCTGAGCAAAGCGGTAACATAGCCAATCAACGGTTTGCTAGGAAAAGGTGGGTTAGAGGCTTGGTTCAACAAAATAGGAGGCATGATAAGCAAGTGGTAGGTATCGCAACATAGGCAAGCAAAAGAGCGAGCATCTAGCTAGCAAAGATAGAAGTGATTTCGAGGGTATGATCATCTTGCCTAAAATCCCGCAAGGAAGAAGAACGAGTCCAATGAAGAAGACAAACGGATGTAGACAAACGGCTCCTCACAAACGTGATGTTACCGGAATCAACCCGAAGAAGCAAACCCCGGAAAGAAGCACACAACATAGTAAACAACCAACACATGAACATGATATGATATGCGGGATGCGGTATGCGATGCATATACATGATTTGACAAGGAATGAATGAACCTGGCCTCAACTTGGAAATCCAAGTGTTCCACTGGAAAGATGAGATGAAATCGCTTGAAAACGATATAAAGATCACCGGAATCGGAGTTACGGTTTGGAAATGGCAAGCGATACAAATATGACCACGTTCTGCGATTTACAGCAAGTAGCCATCTAAATGCAATGAGATGGACAAGCTACAGCACCCAAACATGACAACAAAATACATGGCAGGGATCCATTCATGATGCTTAACAAAAGATAAATACTGAGCTACGGCTAATTCATCCATTAACAGGTTCAAACAAGCATGGCAAAAATGCATTTGGTAAACAGATTTCAGACTTGGTGAAATTAACACTTGTCTGGAATTTCAGATCGGGTAGCACTCTTCGGAGCATGAAAACTATATGCTACAGGACCTGAACATGGCAAAGTAAAGCATGGCATGGAGCTACTCAAAGAGCTTAACAAAAGTCCCTTAGTGAACTTGAGCCAAAAGGGATCAGGAAATACAATTGCAGGCATGTGAACATGGCAAAAACATAATCAGATCACAGACTTAGTGAAAAACTGGAGCATGCAAATCAGATATCAAGTAGGCATGTTCACAAGCTCGATGCACTCACTACAGAGCAATTCATGACAAACTAAGAATACATCCATCAAGAATACACAAAATACAAGCTAGACATGGCAAGAACAATAACATAGCATGCACGGATCAACTACAACATCATCGGCAAAATCGCTAACAAGTAGACAATCTGCCCAGATTCACGAATGACAAAAGTAGAACTCGATTGACTCAAGCTAGGGTGCTCCATAATTGCAAACAAAGACATGGATCGATAGAGCACTATAAGATTAACAAAACATCCTTGCTGATCATCCTCAAAAGAGGCACGGATCACTAGGAAACAACATGAACATATGGCCAAATGAGATAAACAGCTCAAGGACTTAGTGGAAATGCTAAGTCCCTGAAATCAGCATTACCAAGTGCCTCACTTTGCAAGCTTGTGCTAGTCACCACACACATCACAAAAATACATGGGTTGCACCTCTGGAAATATGGAAAAACCCTTAACAAAACATATGTAGAGCTCAGGGGCATATCATGCACACAATAATCATGGCAAAAATGACAAATATCTAATTGAAGCAACAGATCTGACAATAATCCCAAATAGCACTCTTCTAACAGCCTTTCGGGCATCAAGATGAACTCAAATGAAAATGATGCAATGAGATGAAATGATGTACTCTCTGAGGCGAACATTTTGATATGCTATATGCATGAATCAGAGCTACGGATGCAAAGTTACGACACGATGAACATGTGCATATGAAACGTGGAAATCTCGGGGACTTAGTAGAATTTACCACCTCTCAGGGAAAATGGACGAAGTGGTACGGGACAAGGAGTTCCGGGCTCGGGCGACGTGTTTGGTTTGGTGGACGTGGCCGTACAGGAACGGAGCCGTGCAGATCTGGCAGGGACGAAGTCAACAGCGACGTCGGCGCTACTCCGGCGATGAAGGAGGTCAGAACTCCGGCGTGGTGGTGCAGACGGCCGGATCCGGCGACCGGCCGCCGGATCGGGGCGCGGGTGACGCGTGGCGTGGGCGATCGAAAGAGCTCGACCCGGGGTCGCTGCGTGGAGAGGTTGAAACTCCGGTCACCGGGGTTGACGAGGTCGGGCTCCGGCAGGTCGCCGGCCGACGAGAAGACGAGGCGGCGAACGAGCGCGAAGAGGCGGGGCTCGGGCCTCTGGGCAGAATGGCGGCGTGCGCAGATGCTCGCGGGCTTCGGCGGCGCGAGAGAGTGGCCGGTTAGCGGCGATGGTCGGCGTCGGCGAAGGTGGTGGAGTCCGGCAAGCGGCGGGGGCCGGCCGGCGTTGGGCGAGACGAAGCGGGTCGGGCGGCGGCGAGATCCGGGCTCGCGCGGGCCCCGGATGGGCTCCACAGGCCGCGGCGGCGGCGCGAGGAGAGATAGGGTGCGGTGGTGATGTGGCACGTCGTGAGTGGACGAGAGGGGTGGCCGCACTGACGTGGCAGCCTCTAGTTGGCCGAAGTGATGTGGCGCCGGGGTGGACATGTCCGGGCGCGGCGGGATGTGTCCGGCGGCGCGAGGAAGGGGGAGACTAGGTTTTGTACCGCGAATATTTCGCAGGGGATCACATATATATAGGTAGAGGGAGCTAGGAGAGTCCAAAAGAGGTGCGTTTTTCGGCCACGCGATCGTGATCGAACGACCGAGATGATGGAGGAGGTTCAAGTGGGTTTTGGGCCACTTTGGAAGGGTGTTGGGCTGCAACACACACGAGGACTTTTCGGTCCCTCGGTTAACCGTTGGAGCATCAAACGAAGTCCAAATGGTACGAAACTTGACAGGCGGTCTACCGGTAGTAAACCAAGGCCGCTTGACTAATCTCGGTCCAATCCGGAAATGTTTAATCCCCACACATGAAAGAAAGGTAGAAATGACCGCCGGAGGAGAACGAAGCGCCGGAATGCAAAACGGACAACGGGGAAAATGCTCGGATGCATGAGACGAACACGTATGCAAATGAAATGCACATGATGACATGATATGCAATGCATGACACGCAAGCAATGTCAAGGCAACAACAGCGAATGACTGGACGACACCTGGCACATCGGTCATGGGGCGTTACATCTGAAGATAGGCATATGGTTGTTCTTGGAATGGAACTAGCAGGCTTCACATTTGGTGACTAGCTCGACCGCATCTTAGAGGGTTGTGGGCCAATAGAATCCTTGCCGGAATGCTTTCCCAATGAACGCCCTTGATCCAATGTGGGAGCCGCACATGCCTTTGTGTATTTCTACCAGCAGTTCCCTTCCTACTTCCCGGCAAATGCACTTCAATTTCACATTGTTGGGTCGTCTTCTGTATAGTGTGTCATCGACAAACTGATACATACTGGCCCTCCAGGCTACTCTTTCAGCTTCTTCTTACTCTTCAGGAAGTTCTCTAGTTTGGATGAAGTGGACTATGTGCCCTGCCCTAGTTGGAGCCTGGGGCTTGGCAACAAGGACAAACGGCACCTCCCCACGGGGGCACGTTCCTAGACCACGGGGACTAGTGGCCCGGTAGGAGGGTACAGCCCGGCAAGTGATAGGGAGTTGTTTCCGGCAGGGCCCCTACTAGGAGCCCCAGAAGGCTATATCAGGAGAGGCTTACCGGAGTCCAATTTCCTCCTCTTTTGGGCTATTGTTATTGGGGATACGGAGGGCTGAGTAAGATGGAGAACAAAAGTTCCTAGTTCCACAGGAAGTTTTTGTGCAACACACTTTGACAGATGATCATCAATGTTGTTTTCCGCACAAGGTATGTGCTCTCTTTGCAATCTGTCAAATTGCTCCACCAATCTTCTCACTTCCTCAACATATGCCTCCATCAATGGACTTTGGTCATCCTCGTTGACTTGTCTCCCCGTGAGTTGTGAATATCCTCGAATGATCAGCTTCTTGATCCCCAATTCTATGGCAATCCTGAGCCCGGCAAGGAGCCCTTCATACTCTGTTGTATTGATGGTCGCCTCTTCCCGATAAAAATGCATTTGGATGACGTACTTCATGTGCTCTCCAGTGGGAGCAATGAAAAGCACGCCATCGCCTACACCTTGTAGGGAGAAGGCACCATCGAAATGCATAATCCATTCTTCGGGTGCTTCCTTGCTGGGAGTAACTGTTTCCAGCACCTCTTCATCCGGGGTTGGCGACCATTCTGCAATAAACTCTGCCAATGCCCTGCTCTGGATTGTTGATGTGCTCTCAAACTTTAAGCCAAAGCTGTAGAACTCCAATACCCACTCCACTATTCTTCAAGTAGCCTCAGGGTTTTGGAGTATCCTGGATCTAGCCCCCTGCAAGAGGGAGTTGACGAAGTACACTGGGCGCTGCACCACTTTCTTCTTTGCCACGTCCTTGGGGTTTTCTCCGTTGTCGTGCCCTTCTTTGTCTTGATCCATATCTGGCCTTGTTGGGTTGTTCTCACTCTCTATCTCTTCTACTTCCCGCTGTGCTACAAGAGCTGCACTAACCACTTGATTAGTTGCCGCCAAGTATAGTAGCAATGACTCTTGTGGTTTGGGCGCAACCAAAGTAGACATGGAGGACAAGTAGGTCTTCAAATCTTGCATGGCTGTATCTGCTTCCCGGGTCCACTTCATGGGTCCTACCTTCTCCAAGATTTGGAAGAACGTCAAGGCGCACTCGGCAGACTTGGACATGAATCTACTAAGCGCGGCAACACACCCTGTCAAACGCCTCACATCCTTAACCGTCTTGGGTTCCTGAATCTGCTCGATAGCCTTGATTTTATCAGGGTTGGCTTCTATCCCACGATGGGACATGAAGAACCCGAGTAGCTTGCCGGAGGGAACACCAAACACACACTTCTCCGGGTTTAGCTTCAAGTTGATCTTGCGTAGATTAGCAAATGTCTCTTCCAAATCCTGAATGAGGTTTGATCTGTCCTTGGTCTTGACCACAATATCATCCATATAAGCCTCAATGTTCCTGTGCAACTGTGAGTCAAAACCAATCTAGACTGCTCTTGCAAAAGTGGACCCGACACTCTTTAACCCGAAAGGCATGCGCAAGAGGCAGTATGTGCCACATGGGGTGATGAATGAGGTCTTTTCTTCATCTTCCTTGGATATAAAGATTTGATGATATCCAGAGTATGCATCCCGAAAAGAGAGCAAATCACAACCTGAAGTGGAGTCCACAATCTGGTCGATGCGCGGCAAGGGAAATGGGTCCTTCGGGCGGTCCTTGTTGAGATTTGTGAAATCTATACAAAGCCTCCATTTCCTGTTAGCCTTGTGTATGACCACTGGGTTTGCTAACCATGTTGGATGCAACACTCCTCTGACCAAACCAGCTGCCTCAAGTTTCTTGATCTCTTCTGCAATGAATTGTTGTCGTTCCAAAGCTTGCTTCCGAACCTTCTGCTTGACGGGTCGGGCATGTGGGTAGATAGCAAGGTGGTGCTCGATTACCTCCCTGGGAACACCGGGGATGTCAGATGGTTGGCAAGCAAACACATCGACATTCGCCTGCAGGAAGGCAACGAGTGCACTTTCCTGTTTGTCATCAAGGGTGGCACTAATAGTAAAGGTACCATCAGTGCCGGCCAGCCCTGCCGAGACCTTGTTCACATGAGGTGCAGCAGCTTGGGATCTCTAACTGTTGGAACTCTCCGGCAAGTCATCAATAGGCGCAGCACACTCCGAAGAGGTACGCTCCCCGGACTCGTTGCTGGTTTCCCTACTAGCCTTCTTCTTTCTTTTGGTTTTCTTGGCAGGAACTGTGGCTTTTGCAGCCTCTGCCGCAACAGCGTCCCGGTACATCTTTTCCACGCAAATAATTGTGTCCTTCTCGTCTGACGGAATGGAGATGACTCCCACCGGCCCTGGCATCTTCAAAGTGTTGTAGGCATAGTGGGATGCCACCATGAACTTTGCTAGAGTTGGGCGTCCAATGGTTCCATTGTACGGCAGGGGGCGGTCAACCACATCAAACACAACCTTCTTAGTCCGATAGTTCAACTATCCTCCGAATGTCACTCGCAATGTGATCTTTTCCCTTAGGATGACTCCTACCTGGGTTAATTCCTTGAAATGTGACCATGACCTTGAGTTCTTCCTATGCTATCTGAAGCTTGCTGATAACCTTTAGGGAAATCAGATTCAACCCGGCCCTGCTGTCAACCAACATCTTTGTGACTTTGAGGTTACGGATTGTTGGTGAAACCAACAACGGCAAGCATCCTACCGCAGTGGTGCGGTTAGGATGGTCCTCTTCCTCAAAGATGAGGGCGTGCGTGACCATTTGAGCGGCTTCCGAGACTCTGCCGCTGGCTCCACGACATTGACCTCACGTGCCCACCGTTTAAGTTGGTGGTGAGAGGAGTGCAGAGATGCACCCCCATCAATGCACGGGGTGTTAGTGGCCTTCTGGAATTCCTGCTCGCTAGTTTCCTCTTCATCCCCTCTTTCACTTTCCTCATAGTAATCATCCTTCTCTTGGCCCCTGGTGGGTTTTCCTTGGTTCCTAAGAGCCTTGCCGGGGCGATTTGCTTCACCGCCTTAGCTCTTCCCGCCAGCGCCATTCTGACCTTTTTCCTTATCACGCTTCTCATATTCAGCCCTCTGCTTCTTGACGAGCTTCTCAGCCTGATGACATCCCTGGAGATCGTGGCCCTCGGTCCAATGAATCTTGCAATACGGTCCATCACTTTTCCCACCCTTCTCGGCAGCCACAGCCTCCCGGTAGTCAGTGCACACAACAACTTCCTTGCCGAGGGTTTGAACCTTAGCCTTCTTGCCGGTACTAGGCATGCCCGATTCCTGAACTGTCGGCACTACTTTATCCTTGCACCTCTTGTCGCACTCTTTGTTCTGACTGATGGACTCGTCGTCATCCTCTGAGTCGATGTCGATGCAATCTTCCTCTCCAGGAAGTTTCCTCCCTTCCTCCACCCGAGCACACTTGTCCACCAAGGTGTAAAGCTCCTTCCCTGTCTTGGGCAACTGAATGTTCATCTTGGAACATATCCTGTGGTTGCGCACATTGGATTGGAAGGCAGCTATCACAGCTGCTAGGTGGATATGTAGGACATTTCTGTGGATTCGGCTGAGTCTCTGCAAGTACTTTCGTAGAGTCTCTCCTTCTTTCTGTTG
The DNA here is from genome assembly GCF_002162155.2 of Triticum dicoccoides. Classification (NCBI taxonomy): domain Eukaryota; kingdom Viridiplantae; phylum Streptophyta; class Magnoliopsida; order Poales; family Poaceae; genus Triticum; species Triticum dicoccoides. The sequence continues at coordinate 337,839,688 of NC_041386.1, forward strand.
GAGAAGCTGCAAATCGCTGGGCCAGCCTGGTTCTTGATGGCCGCCCGTGAAGGCGCCAATGAACTCATGGCACAGGTCAGCCTAGGTCGAAATGGATTTCTCCGGAAGGTGCATCAGCTAAGACCTCACGTTTGGCTTGAGTGCCAAAGGGAAGTAATTGGCCAACGCCTTCTCATCTCTTCCCCTGGCAGCTTGAACAGCGATGGTGTAGATGCTCAAGAACACTGCCAGGTTCAGTCTCCCATCATACTTCTCGGGTATCTCTTGCTTGAACGTGCAAGAAGATGGCCAATGGACTTGCTGCAGCTCACGAGTGAAGGCAGGGTACCCAACCTCGAAAGGAAGGCACCCAACATCTTCGAGCGCGGGCTCGTAAACGTCGGGGCCACCGCACCCATTGGTTCGGTGGTGGTTGTCGTGGTGCCACGTGATAGAGACGCGCACGCCTTCCCTCTGCCTGTCCTTTGGGGCCCGCTGTTGGCCTTGATGCGCCTGAGGGTCGGAAGAGGCCATCGAGACGTCATCAGGTTCTTGATTTCGTGGCTCCCGCATTGATTGCCGTGGAAGGGACTACACCATGAGCGTGGGCCCTTCCGCATGGACAGTAGTATGAGTCGCCGTTGTCGTCTGGGGAGGCCGTGGAGGGCCAGCTTGGTGTCATCCCCCGGCCTCAGCAAAGCCAAACAGGCTCTGAATGGTGGCTCTCCACTTGTCCATATGATCAGCTACCGACAGAAACCTCAGCAGCAGCTGGGATCATGCCATAGCCTCTGAAGTGGTGCTTGTCATCGGCGATGATGATGTAGACCGCAGTGTCGCCCGGCTCCTGATGGTGCCGGCGGTGGCTGCACCGGGCTCTCGTCGTCGGGAACCAGTTGTTGGAATGGCGTGGTTACGAGGTGATGGCGCGTGCAGGCTAACGACTCCGTTCGGAGCATTGGCTGGGCCAGTTTGCTCTGGGGGCGGTGCATGTCCTGCGACCGCACCCATGGCGGGGGTGGCCGTATGGTTGCGATTCGCCTGGGAATGAACGTCGCCGCCACGACTATGCCCCTTGGCTAGGCCAGGAGGGACACAATGAATAATCTATCTACCCTTACCTTACGGACGCGTGGTCGCCAGGATGTTGTCCTTCTCTGGTACCTCCTGCTCCTTCTTCGGCCATGGGGGAGGTGGTGACAACACCGCCTGCGCCGACCACGTCCCCCGTAGCGCCCACGTCCTCATGCGCCTCTGCATTCCCCGTGCATCAGCAGCCGCGGGTGGCGCGGCCTTCGAAGTGGACGGGTGAGCTGTGGCACCGGACTTGTTCTTGGGCGCCATAGTCGATGGAGCCGTCAATGATGAAAAAGGCGGTGAAGATGACGCGCTGATCATGCTCTCGGGTTCGTGCAAGTGATGCCCCTACCTGGCGCGCCAAAGATGTCATGGAAAGCACGACCACCTATGGGACCAAGATCCCCTTTTGGTTTGGCAGGGGGATGGGCACGTTCCACAAAGAGCGGAGAAGCGTAAGGAAGCATGACATAGATCACGCGGGCAGTTTTACCCAGGTTTGGGCCGCCGCGAGGCTGAAAGTGAAACTAATCCCTGGGTGGTTTTGGTAATTCCTAACAACATATAGCTCATTTGACTAATATTATTTCAAGATATCATTGCATAAAGTTCAATGAATGGCATGGCATGGACTAGAGATGTGGACCCCTCAAAATGCTAAGGACATATATTGGCACATGCTCAAGACTCTACATTTTCATTTTAAGTGATCCAAGATCACATTGAGTCCATAGGAAAAGCCAATACTAGTAAAAGGGGGTGAGGTGTTTCTTAATGGCTTGCTTGCTCAAAATGCTTAGTGATATGCTCCAAAATCCCTCAACCACTTTCTCATATCCTCATATGTCCCAAACCAAAAGTCAAACTCGGGCCCACGGATTTGATCTATTCGGCGCCACCGAGTTCATTTGACAAAGCCATAGCCAGAAACCCTAATCAGTTTGGTCTCACCGATAGGGATCTCGGTCTCACCGAGATGGGAATGCAAACTCTCTGTTTCCCTACGTAACATTTCAGTCTAACCGAGATGAGTGATCGGTCCCATCGAGTTCGCAATGCAAACTCTCTGTTTCCTTTTCGTAAGCTTTCGGTCTCACCGAAATGAGCGATCGGTCCCATAGAGTTTAAATTGGTCTCCCCGAGTTCATGTGATCGGTCTCACCGAGATTACATTATGCCCTAACCCTAACACAATAGGTCCCACCAAATTGACATGTCGGTCCCACCGAAAAGCCTAACGTTCACATTTTAAACTAAATCTGTCTGACCGAGTTTCACTATTCGGTCCCGGCAAGTTTAGTAAATTGTGTGTAACGGTTAGATTTTGTGTGGAGGCTATATATACCCCTCCACCCTTCCTCCATTCGTGAAGAGAGCCATCAGAATGTGCCTACACGTCCAGCATTCATTTTCTGAGAGAGAACCACCTACTCATGTGTTGAGACAAATATATTCCAATCCAACCACAAGAATCTTGATCTCTGGCCTTCCCCAAGTTGCTTTCCACTCAAATCATCTTTCCACCATATCCAAATCTGTGAGAGAGAGTTGAGTATTGGTGAGACTATCATTTGAAGTACAAGAGCAAGGAGTTCATCATCAACACACCATCTATTACCTTTTGGAGAGTGGTGTCTCCTAGATTGTTTAGGTGTCACTTGGGAGCCTCCGTCCACATTATGGAGTTGAACCAAGGAGTTTGTAAGGGCAAGGAGGTCGCCTACTTCATGAAGATCTACCCAAGTGAGGCAAGTCCATCGTGGGAGATGGCCATGGTGGGATAGACAAGGTTGCTTCTTCGTGGACCCTTCGTTCTTGGAGCCCTCCATGGACTCGCGCAGCCGTTACCCATCGTGGGTTGAAGTCTCCATCAACGTGGATGTACGACAGCACCACCTATCAGAACCATGCCAAAAATCTCCGTGTCTACATTGCGTTTGCTCCCTCCAAACTCCTCCCCTTTACCTTCATATGCAATTATTTATATTCCGCTGCTATACTCTTAGAATTTCATTTGTAGGTTGATTGCTTCACTTGTGATAAGTTGCTAAAATCTGCCAAGACTTAAAATTGGGAAAAGCCTAGATTTTTATTTGGTCAAGTAGTCTAATCACCCCCCCCTCTAGACATACTTTCGATCCTACAAGTGGTATCAAAGCTTTGGTCTCCATTTGCCTTAATTTCCATAGCTTTGGTGATCATAGCCTTGGTTGCACAACCTAGGAGAGTATGGTGTTTAGCAAGGGAAATTACCACCATAGAGGTACTTACTTTGATGGTACTAATGTTGCTAATTGGAAGCATAAGATTAAAATGCATATTCTTGGACATAACCCCGCCATTTGGGCTATTGTGTGTACTGGCTTGCAAGGTGAATTCTTCGATGGGAGAGAACCGAATCGTGAAGCTACCCCAGAAGAATTGAAGATGCTGCAATACAATGCTCAAGCTTGCGATATCCTCTTCAACGGATTGTGCCCCAAAGAATTCAACAAAATCAGACATCTTGAGAATGCAAAGGAAATTTGGGATACTTTGATTGATATGCATGAAGGTACCGACTCCGTCAAGGAATCCAAATTGGATGTGCTTCAAAGTCAGCTTGACAAGTTCAAAATGAAGGATGGTGAAGGTGTGGCTGAAATGTACTCTAGGCTTGCTCTCATCACAAATGAGATTGCCGGCTTAGGAAGTGAACAGATGACCGACAAATTCATCATCAAGAAGATCCTAAGAGCCTTGGATGGAAAATATGTTACCGTGTGCACATTGATTCAAATGATGCCCAATTACAAAGATCTCAAGACAACCAAAGTCATTGGAAGAATTATTTCTCAAGAGATGTCACTCAAGGATAAAGAAGAGCTTCACAACAAGTCAAGTGGTGCTTACAAAGCCTCATGTGATGCTCCTACATCATCAAGTGAGAAAGAAGCTTTCAATGAGGTATTGAGCCTAATGGTGAAGAACTTCAACAAGTTCTACAAGAATAGAAGCAAGGAAAGAAGTTCCAAGTCAAGGTCCTACAATGACAAAAGATCTTCTAGTCGTGAGCATAATTGCTACAATTATGGAAGACCCGGATAGTACTCCAATGAGTGTACGACACCCTGCAAAAGAAGAGAAGACTCACCTAAAAGGAGAAGTAGAAGAGAATAATCACCTCCAAGAGAGAGAAGGGGTAGAGATGATCACTATGAACGAAGAACCTCTCACAGAAGCAAGGATTCAGAGAGGAAGGACAAGTCATCAAGGAGCTACACAAAATGAATACATCAAACTCATGTTGGTGAATGGGTATCCGGCTCCGACTCCGACCACCACTCCGAGAGAAGTTATCACTCCGACTCCGAATATACTCAAGATTAAGGTGTTGCCGGTCTAGCACTTGTGTCAACCATATCCTATGACATATTTGACTCACCAAATGAAGGAATTGGAAGATGCTTCATGGCTAAAGGCCCAAAGGTATCACATCCCGAGTATGTTGATTTCAGTAGTGAGGAAGATGATTTGCTAGGTGATGATGATTTACTTGTTGACAACTCTAGTGATGAAAACTATGATGAACTTGCTATTAATCATGCTAATCAAGATAAAGCAAATGACGACGATAAGAAGGAGATTTAGCGTCTAACTAAAGAACTAAACACTCTTAATTTAGCTCATGAAACTACCTTAGAAGATCATCGAGAGCTTTTAAAGACTCATGAGAAGTTATGCTTTGAAAATCTCAACCTAGAGCAAGAGCATGGGTTCTTAAAAGCAATCAATGATGATCTTTGCAAGAAAAGTTCTTCTTACATTGCCAAGTGCTTACTCTTGTCTACTTACATGCCACAAGTAAAATCTAGCAACAAGGGTAAGAAAGATTCTTCTTCTAGTAGTAACAATAATCATGCTAAATCCAATATTATTGCTTCTAGTAGTTCTCTTGATTCCACTAATGAATCTCATAGCCAAGTTACACTTGAGCAAGAAAATAGCTTATTGAAGGGAATTATAGAGAAAGGTGTTTACAAGAGCCTTGCCGGTAGTCAGCAATCTGAGGAAATTGTATGCAAGCAAGGAAGGCATCGAAAGAATCAAGGTGTTGGCTTGGAATGAAAGTTCAATGCCAAAGGAGTTGAGTGGGAAGAAGATCAATACCCCAAGATGAAGTTTTTTTGTCAACAAGAGAAGTGCGATCCTACTTCTTCAAAGGAACACAAGCTGAAGATGACCTTCCACCACAAGACCACAAGCAAAAAGGCAAGGACAAGCTTCAAGAGGAGATTGATGCATTTGAAGAAGCTCCCAAGGCCTTGGTCAAGTGGGTTCCCAAGACTACACCAAGTACGACCACAACTCCAAGGATTCCCATCAAGTTGATGTGGATCCTGAAGAAGAAGAACTAGAGAGTTCTTGAGGGTGACTCCGGCAATATACTTAACTCATATCATTTTGGCGAGAACAAGTGCAAACAACTTCCACATCTTGCACTAGTTCAAGGATTCACAAACCCTCTTGTTGGTAAGACAAGGGACAAGGTAACCAAATGCTTTCATGGACATCATCTTGTGTGTACTTCACTCTATGTCTATGGATATCCTTGGTTGTTCCTTGTGGGACTAACCCATGCAGGTATTGAAAGTGCAACTTACTCCAATGAATTGCTCCAAATGATCTACATCAACATTGAGCATCCACATCTTCAACATCTACATGAAGTCATCATCGACAAAACCCAAGGTTAGTTCATCCCTCTTAGGGGGATATCACATCTAGGGGGAGCTTTACTCTAAGAATTTAGCTAAAGCAACTCTAATGGTGTGAACCCAACAACTTTATGTAAAAGTGGTAACGCCACTTGCGCTTAAATGATGAGTATGACCTATGATCAAATGTTCTCATTTGACTCCTAAGTCAATACACTCATATATAGATGACCTAGTCATCTCCAATTGCCTGATAGATGCTAGAGTGATTGTGCATGCTTTGCCACATATTTCATTTGCCATCTTACTATGTGAGCATGTTGATTGCATATTTTTCTCATTCAAGGACATCCATTTGTTGTTTTGATTATTTGGTCTTTTATTTTTGCCAAATGGATGGACAAGAATGCCTAAGAACTTCCTCTAGCTATCTATGCTTTTCTCGTCTCAAACTCTATTCATGCTACATCACAAAGTTTGATCAAGTCGGATTCGAACTCTCTGGGTGAGGAGCACTAGGAGTCACTGATTCGTCATAGACTTAAACTTCCAAAACCTCTCTCTGTATTTCGGTCTTACTGATTCATCTCTTTCGGTCATACAGAGTTCATTGAGTTGATCTAGGTTTTCAATCTTGATGCAACTGATTAGAACTGTTCGGTCACACCGAGTTGCAATAACTGCTTGCGATTCTGCATCTCGGTGCCACCGAGTCATTCAACTCAGTCACACCGAAAGGGTCAGGATATATATACCCACCGGTCAAATTTTCGAAATTCCTCTGAAACATTTTCGCCTGCGCTTGTCCTACTCTGCCAACTCGGGTCTTCGGATCATCTCCTCATCGCCAACGACCTCCTGCCACTGGTCTCCGCCACCGTCAACAAGAATCTTCACCGTTGTTGCCGCCGTAGCGAGCTCATTGCCAAGATAGGGCATGAGTTTGATCCTTTGTGCAATCTTTACCTTCGATTCTTAGCACAAAGTCAATGCCATGATTCTTACCAAGTTTGAGATTATCCTATCCAGCAAAAACTCACTTTAGATTAGTTTTGATTCGAGAATTTAGGGTTAGGTTTCTGCCGAACTCATCTCGGACCGATCGAGTTGTAGAAATCGGTCTCACCAATTTGGCTTAGGCCATTGCACTTGTAACTTTCGGTCTGGCCGAAACTTGCAAATCGGTATGACCGAGTTCGACTCTCAGTGAAACCCTAGCAATCTCGGACTCATCGAACTATGTCTTAGTCTGACCGATCACACTAGTTCAGGCTCCAATATTGCTTCGTTGGCACCGAGTTTAACAAATCGATAGCGCCGAAATGCTTTCTGTGGAAAACTAAAACTATGATTTTGACTCAATTGTTTTGCAAAGTCTCTGCACTTTATGATGCTCATCCACTCTACCTCACCTACATCTATTCACAGGGTCAGCTTTTAGTTTGCAGTGTTAGAAATGTCTGATCAGAGTTGAGCAGCTCCAGGATGAAGCTAAAGAGAGGAGAGGGAAAGCTACCACTGAAGCTTTTTAGAGAGTGCCTAGGGCACAGAGATCTGCAGCAGTGCCAGTGACAGACACTAGAACTACTACTTCAGAACCTGCAGCCACAACTTTAGTTGCCCCTCCGGTTGCAATTCCACCAGCTCCTACAACCTCAACAGATGCATTTGTCAGAGGAGTCCTCTCCACGCCACCTCCCAAAGATCAAGCTTAGAGAGCCGCATAGCACTATGCATTTTCAAGCTTTTTGGTAACTTGTTGCCAAAGGGGGAGAAAGTGTATAGATCGTAGGCTTCGAGACACACAGAGAGAGAGAGAGATAGAGAGCTTTGCTTCTTTTTTGCTATCTTGTTTGATACCTTATTTGTTTGCTTTCTTGGATGATACTTTATGTGTGTGTGAGATACTTGTATGGTCATGTGTTTGACCATATCATACGTTAATGCTTGTGCTTGGATGATGATATTATCTATCTCTCATGTATGTTCATTCACATCTTGCCTTGGTGATGAGTGCATATTTCATATACTATCATTTTCAGCGCTCCCCCAAAGATGTATGTGACATGGAAGAGTAACCCATGATCCTAATGGATTGTGCATTTGTATTCAAAAGAAAATTTTAAATAATGCACAAATTTAGGGGGAGCTCTTGCTTATCACATACTTCCCAAAGCAATGATATATTTCATTCTTATTATCATTTGTCGAAGCTTTGATCTATATGTTGTCATCAATTACCAAAAAGGGGGAGATTGAAAGTGCAACTAATCCCTAGGTGGTTTTGGTAATTCCTAACAACATATCGCTCATTGGAATAATATTCTTTCAAGATAATCATTTCAGAAAGATCAATGACTGGCATGGCATGGACTAGAGATGTGGACCCCTCCAAATGCTAAGGACACATATTGGCACACGCTCAAGACTCTACATTTTAATTTTAAGTGACCAAAGATCACATTGAGTCCATAGGAAAAGCCAATACTATTAAAAGGGGATGAGGTGTTGCTTAATGGCTTGCTTGCTCAAAATGCTTAGTGATATGCTCCAAAAGCCCTCAACCACTTTCTCGTATCCTCATATGTCCCAAACCAAAAGTCAAACTCGGCCCCACCGATTTGATCTATCCGGGGCCACCGAGTTCATTTGACATAGCCATAGCCAAAAACCAGAATCAGTTCGGTCTCACCGATAGGGATCTCGGTCTCATCGAGATGGGATTGCAAACTCTCTGTTTCCCTTCTTAATGTTTCGGTCTAACCGAGATGAGTGATCGTTCCCACCGAGTTCGTAGTGCAAACTCTCTGTTTCCTTTTCTCAATGTTTTAATCTCACCGAAATGAGCGATCGGTTCCACCGAGTTTGCCCGACCAACTCTCTATTTGCCTATTACATGAATCGGTCTCACCGAGTTCATGTGATCGGTCTCACCGAGATTACGTTATGCCCTAACCCTAACACAATCGGTCCCACCGAGTTCACATGTCGGTCCCACCGAATAGCCTAACGTTCATATTTTCAACTAAATCGGTATGACCGAGTTTCACTATTTGGTCCCACTGAGTTTGGTAAATTGTGTGTGTTGGCGTTCTGGGAATGGGGGTCCCTAGACTTGCCTGCTTGCGGCCTACGGTGTGGCTTTGCTGGCTGGCCTGTACGGCCCATCTTCATCAACAAGGAATTAAGACCCTCGCGAGGGCCCAAGCCTCGCGAGACGAACGACACAAGACCTCCTCAGGAGCAGCCTCATCAGGCCGGCTCGTGAGGGGCGGAGAGTTCAAGGTCGGGCAAACCTCGTGAGGTTCTCGTGACGTGAGCCGTGACGATCGAGGCCAGGCAGGCGCCAGTGCGCGCAGCGTCATTGTTTCCTCTTTAGTGCTAAGGGGGCAAGCGTAGGCATGGAGTACCGAGGCATCAAGCAAAGGTTTCCATATTGGTGCAACGAGGCCAAGACCAGAAGGACGGGAAGACGAAGGTCACCGTGGAGCCCAGGACAGCGTCACCGCCAGAACCTTTGGCCGGCAAAGACCACCTTTTGTCAGGATAGCTTGTACTAGCTGTCCCCTATCAAATTGGCGGTTGTTGGCTCCCTTCCCGCTCAATATTTGGGGAGAGGACCAGGGCCTCTATAAATAGGACTAGCCACCACCATAGGCAGGGGAGGATCCAAGATCGTCCTGAGCCACACAAGTGCACCAAGCAAAAGAACACCTCAACCTAAGGAGGATGTTCTTCCCCTTGTACTGTTCATCCTCCGCCCAAGACGCAATACACCACCACCACACTGGAGTAGGGTATTACACCACAACGGTGGCCTGAACCAGTATAAATCTTGTGTCCTTTGTGTTGCAAGTTCGCCAAGTTAGTTCGTGAGATCTAGGCTAAGTTAGGACGCGGATCGATAGGGGGGGGGGAGATCTTCGCGCGCACCCCAGTGTTCGAACCTTAAGGGTTTTGCCGGAACCCGTGATCCGACATTTGGCGCGCCACGTAGGGGTGTGTCAGAGTCTTCCTTCAGTCGGCTCGCGCTCCACCATCTTCACGCCCGCTCCCCATGGCGGACGCCCCTCCAGCAGGATCTACCGATGCCCACGGCAGCGCTCAGGGGCTCCGAGCCCTCGCCCCTGCCTTGCGGCGGGTGCAGTGGCCACCCAAGTTCAAGCCGAAAATGCCGCCATGCGACGACGGCGCGGCGGACCCGTCGGCTTTCCTGCTGGCATACGAGGAGGTCGTCCTGATGAGGACATCAATACCATTGTTACACCCACAGCCCTTGCTGCTATACATATTCGACCAATTACTAGAGCTCGTGCACGCCAATTGAATTATCAGGTACTTTCGCTTCTTGGTAACAATTCTAATGTTCATGAGAATATGATGCTGCCTAAATTGGATACATTTGTTTTGCTTACAAATGAAGGGCCTAGCTTGGACAAGAAAGATGAACCTTGGAGCAAGTTCAAGCATGGAGATGATGGCATGCGCAAGGGGAACAAGAACGGAGTTACAAGTGATGATTCCAGGACTCTGAAGCCACCATAATGAGTGCATGAAGCATGGGACGAAATATACAAGATGCCACTTCATAAATTTCATCCAGAGGCTATTTTAGGTGCTGCGTCACCTTATTATTGGGCCAGGCCCATGTATTTTTGAAGTACTTAAGTATAGGCTGTTTTTAGAGTCCGTATGTGTGGGGAAACAAGAGTTAGGGTTGGTTTCGGACCCCTCCACCAAGGGCCACGAAATCCCCCCTCTCTCCTCCATATATACAGCCCTTAGGGCATCGTTTAGACTTTGGGTTTTGTTTAGATTAAAAGTTCGCCATAGCTGCAACTTCGCGTACTTCGTTTTTGTCCAACGACCAGACCAAGACGTCACAGAACCCCACCTTCATTAATAAAGCTTTCCTCTTATATTCACAATATCTAGATTGCAATCTTAGTTTCTTGCTTGTTCTTCGTTTGCTCGCAGGAAACAGGCCCTCGTGGTCAGGTTGATCGTGCTCCGGCGTGGTCAATAACCCTCGGAAGTTCGTTTAGCGATTGCTAAGGCGCGACGTCTCGCACGTTCGTAGTCGGATCGTCAAGGTCGACTCCCACAGAAAATGATAGCCACCTTCTCATTGAAACATCGGGGCACCTTTGCCTCTATCAAGTGGTATCAGATTTCCAGGTTGCTCGGTGAGATTTTACAGTGTTTCGTAGTTTAGATCGAGTTTATTCTTCGTACCTATAGTCCACAAAAAAGCCAAAAAAAATTAGGGTTAGTTCATCCTATCCGAACCAATCTGAGCCTTTGCATAATCTTTTCTATATTTGCTTGGTTGAATTTGCGGTTGCATCATCGTGTCAAGTTGCTGGTCTTAGCGTCTAGTCCTTTAGAGTTTCGAGTTCTGTTCACAGGTTGTCACATCGCCGCTGCCATATATCACCACCGCATCATCATCATCCCTGCTGCCATATACCACCACCACACCAACTTCATCGTCGCTGCCATATTCACCACCACATATTCACCATCAATCCGAGTCCATATACGCCACCACATATCCGCCGCCATCACACTAGTCCGATTTCCACCAGATTCATCGCCGCCACCAGTCCGAGATTCCACCAGATTCATCTCCGCCACCAGTCCAAGTCCGAGTCCTGTAATTGTTGCATTGTTTTCGATTTCCGGATCACGCGATACTTCGAGTCGTGACAGAATAGGACTCCTGAGATTTCGAGCCATCTGCAGAAGAAAAATAGTTCCAAACTCAAAAAAACTAAGTCTGGAAAATTCTGGCTAGGCAGTTTTTAGACCATTTGTAGACTTTTTCGAAAAAAAATTGTTGTGGAGCAAAAAAAAAGAGGAAAAAAGTGCAAAAAAACAGTGAAAAAAAAGAAAAAAATTCAGAGAGTGCTCCTCCCAAGTTTACGTGCAGCGCCGTGATTTTGTTAGTGTTCTAGGCTCGCGTCTCTAGCACGGTCTAGCCTAGGACCAGCACAGTACTGTCGTTGAGCGTTTATTCAACATTGCATCTCTAAATTGATTATTGCTGACCCTTTTTGCTACCATATTATAAGCCTTCCCAGCTCCACATACATCTACGTTGTGCGTTTGACTCTCCCTCGTAATCGCTCTATCCAAGCTTTGAGAGTTTTGACTACAACGGTTGCTGATCACCGCCTGCTGCTGGGTAAGAACTGGTAAGAATCCGAGATTTGCTTGACGGATTTGTGACATCCACCACCACCTCTTGTTAGTAGTCTGTAGGATCATATTCTTGTGTGTTTCTACTGCTGCTAACCATGGCAAGATCACAAGCTGACAAGACTGACTGGGAGAACCTGACGAATAAGGAGTTGCATGATAAATTTCAGAAAATGATGAGTGGATAGGTGCAAGATGTGCTAAACAGATTTGACGAGGCCATGGAGAAGATAGATGGCATGGAGAAGACGTTCGAAACAAAGCTCGATAACAAGTTTAATGAATTGCTCGCGCTTCTTCCACCACCACCACCACCGGCTGCCCCTAACGTACCTCTCCAACAACAACAACAACAACAACAACAACAACAACAACAACAATGCCGCTTTCCAAATCAAGTGGGACGAGCACAGCGCGTTCCCATTGACCCTGGGCAAACTTCTGGTGCCGCTATTGATGCTTCTGCCGCTCCTGCTGCTACTGCAGAGGTGGAGGACCATTACGAGGATGAGGTTGACCAAAATCAGAACTACATGCCACCACCAGCACCACCACCACCAGGTCGTCCTCATGCATATCATCGCAACGGTAGGGCTACACCACCACCTGAGGTACATGACCATCTTCCTAAACTAAAATTGAATATTCCACCATTTGAGGGTAGATATGTTCTTGACATATATATTACTTGGGAGTTAGAAACTGAAAAACGATTTACATGTTTACAATATCCTGAGGAGAGACGTGTTCCTGCTGCTGTTTGTGCTTTCACTAACTTTGCATGTGTTTGGTGGTCTGAACATTGTAGATTATATCCTATTCCAGCTACTTGGGCTGCTTTGAAAACTGCTATGCATACTCGTTGGGTTCCACCATATTATCAACGTGAATTACTTCAAAAATTTCAGCGTTTAAGACAAGGAAAAAATTCTGTAGACGAATATTATTAGGAATTACAAACTGGCATGATTAGATGTGGCATTGTTGAGGAGAATGAAGCTATGCTTGCACGTTTTATGGGTGGATTAAATAGAGAGATTCAGACCATTCTAGAGTATAAGGAGTATACTAATATCACTCGTTTATTCCATCTTGCTTGTAAAGCTGAATGTGAAGTGCAGGATCGACAGGCATTGGCGCGAACTAACTTTTCTGCAGGTCGATCTTCATCATGGACACCACGTGCATCCTCTACTTCCACTCCACCAGCACCTCCATCAGGTGCCACCTCCAGCCGTGATACAAGAAAGCATGCACAACCACCACTATCTGCCAAGAGCACACCTACTGGACCTGCGCAGAGCTCTTCTTCTTCCATGGCATCAACAGGGCACACAAGTGATATTATTTGTCGTCATTGTAAGGGAAGAGGACATTTTGCGAGAGAATGCCAATCTCAGTGTGTGATCATTGCTACTGAGTATGGTGGGTATGAGTCCACTAGTGACTATGATGAGGAGACTTTGGCTCTTATTACACGTGAAGAACATGGTGGAGAGGATTCTGATCATGAGACGCAATACATGGCTGCCGAAGATGCTAACAGGTATGAATGTTTAGTTGCTCAACGTGTTTTGAGTGTGCAGGTCACACAAGCTGAGCAAAATCAGAGGCATAATTTGTTCCATACAAAGGGAGTTGTGAAGGAACGTTCTATTCGCGTCATCATAGATGGAGGGAGCTGCAACAACTTGGCTAGCATGGAGATGGTGGAGAAGCTATCTCTCACCACAAGACCACATCCACATCCTTACTACATCCAATGGTTCAACAACAGCGGCAAGGTTAAGGTAACACGTACTGCTCGTGTGCATTTTAGTATCACTACATATGCTGATTATGTTGATTGTGATGTGGTACCTATGCAAGCATGTTCCTTATTACTTGGTAGACCATGGCAATTTGATAAAAATTCTATACACCGTGGTAGAAACAAGCAGTATACTCTTGTTCATAAGAAGAAAAATATTACTTTGCTTCCTATGACTCCTAATTCTATTTTGAAAGATGATATTAATAGAGCTAATAAAGCAAAACAGGATAACAATAAGAGTGAAAATCAGATTGTGGCAAAAGAATTTGAGCAACAAATGAAGCCTAATAATAAACCATCTAGTGTTGCTTCTGAAATTAAATTGAAAAGTGCATGTTTACTTGCCACCAAATCTGATATTGATGATCTAGATTTTAGCCAATCTATTTGCTATGCTTTTGTGTGCAAAGAGGCATTATTTTCATTCGAGGACGCGCCTTCCTCTTTGCCTCCTGCTGTCACTAACATTTTGCAGGAGTTCGCTGACGTTTTTCCAGAAGACGTGCCACCGGGATTACCACCTATTCGAGGGATTGAGCATCAAATTGACTTAATTCCAGGTGCATCATTACCCAACCGTGCGCCATACCGTACCAATCCAGAGGAGACGAAAGAGATTATGCGTCAAGTACAGGAGCTGCTTGACAAAGGTTATATACGTGAATCCCTTAGTCCTTGTGTTGTTCCTATCATTTTAGTGTTGAAAAAGGATGATTCGTTATCGTCATCCTATTCCTAGGCTAGACGACATGCTTGATGAATTGAGTGGCTCTACAGTATTCTCCAAAGTTGATTTGCATAGTGGATACCATCAAATTCATATGAAATTGGGAGATGGATGGAAAACGACATTTAAAACTAAGTTTGGTTTATATGAGTGGTTAGTCATGCCTTTTGGGTTAACTAATGCACCTAGTACTTTCATGAGACTAATGAACGAAGTTTTACGTGCTTTCATTGGACGATTTGTGGTAGTCTATTTTGATGATATATTGATTTATAGCAAATCTTTGGAGAAACATTTGGAACATTTACGTGCTGTTTTTATTGCTCTACGTGATGCACGTTTGTTTGGTAACCTTGGAAAGTGCACCTTTTGCACCGACCGAGTATCTTTTCTTGGCTATGTTGTTACTCCACAGGGAGTTGAAGTTGATAAAGCCAAGATTGAAGCTATTGAGAGTTGGCCGCAGCCCAAAACGGTCACACAAGTGAGGAGTTTCCTTGGCCTCGCTAGTTTCTATAGGCGTTTTGTGAGAGATTTCAGCACCATTGCTGCACCTCTCAATGAGCTTACAAAGAAGGATGTGCCTTTTGTTTGGGGTACCGCACAGGAAGAAGCCTTCATGGTATTGAAAGATAAGTTGACACATGCTCCTTTACTCCAACTTCCTAATTTCAATAAGACTTTTGAGCTTGAATGTGATGCTAGTGGAATTGGATTAGGAGGTGTGCTATTACAAGATGGCAAACATGTTGCATACTTTTCTTAAAAATTGAGTGGGCCTAGTGTGAACTATTCTACTTATGATAAAGAATTATATGCTCTTGTTCGGACCTTAGAAACATGGCAATATTATTTATGGCCCAAGGAATTTGTTATACATTCTGATCATGAATCTTTGAAACACATTAAAAGTCAAGCAAAACTGAACCGTAGACATGCTAAATGGGTTGAATTCATTGAGACTTTCCCTTATGTCATTAAACACAAGAAGGGTAAAGAAAATGTTATTGCTGATGCTTTGTCTCGTCGTTATACTATGCTTTCACAACTTGACTTTAAAATATTTGGTTTGGAGACCATCAAAGATCAATATGTGCATGATGCTGAATTTAAAGATGTATTGCAGAATTGTAAGGAAGGGAGAACTTGGAACAAGTTCGTTCTTAACGATGGATTTGTGTTTCGTGCTAACAAGTTGTGCATTCCAACTAGTTCCATTCGTCTTTTTTTGTTGCAGGAGGCGCATGGAGGAGGATTAATGGGACACTTTGGCGTCAAGAAGACGGAGCATATACTTGCTACACATTTCTTTTGGCAAAAGATGAGACAGAATGTTGAGCGTTTTGTTGCTCGCTGCACTACATGTCAAAAAGCTAAGTCACGACTCAATCATCATGGTTTATATATGTCTTTGCCTGTACCTAGTGTTCCTTGGGAGGATATATCTATGGACTTTGTTTTAGGTTTACATCGAACAAAGAAGGGGAGGGATAGCATATTTGTTGTCGTGGATAGGTTCTCGAAAATGGCACACTTTATACCATGTGATAAAAGCGATGATGTTGTTAATGTTGCTGATTTGTTCTTTCGTGAAATTATTCGCTTGCATGGTGTGCCAAATACTATTGTTTCAAATCGTGATACTAAATTTCTTAGCCACTTTTGGAGATGTTTATGGGCTAAGTTGGGGACTAAACTGCTTTTTAGTACTACTTGTCACCCCCAAACTGATGGACAAACTGAAGTAGTCAATAGAACATTGTCTACTATGCTTAGGGCTGTTTTGAAGAATAACAAGAAAATGTGGGAAGAATGCTTGCCTCATATTGAATTTTCTTATAATCATTCATTGCATTCTACTACTAAGATGTGCCCTTTTGAAATTGTGTATGGTTTCCTACCTTGTGCACCTATTGATTTGTTGCCTCTTCCATCTTCGGAGAAGGTTAATTTTGATGCTAAAGAACGTGCTGAATTGATTTTAAAAATGCATGAGTTAACTAAGGAAAACATTGAGCGTATGAATGCTAAATATAAACTTGCTGGAGATAAGGGTAGAAAACATGTTGTGTTCACACCTGGAGATCTTGTTTGGTTACATTTGCGTAAGGATAGATTTCCTAATTTGTGCAAATCAAAGCTAATGCCATGTGCTGATGGTCCTTTTAAGGTGTTAGAAAAAAATAAATGATAATGCATATAAACTTGAGCTGCCTGCAGATTTTGGGGTTAGTCCCACTTTTAACATTACAGATTTGAAGCCTTATTTGGGTGAGGACGATGAACTTTTGTCGAGGACGACTTCATTTCAAGAAGGGGAGGATGATGAGGACATCAATACCATTATTACACCCACAGCCCCTGCTGCAATACATACTGGACCAATTACTAGAGCTCGCGCACGCCAATTGAATTATCAGGTACTTTCGTTTCTTGGTAACGATTCTAATGTTCATGAGAATATGATGCTTCCTAAATTGGATACATTTGTTTTGCTTACAAATGAAGGGCCTAGCTTGGACAAGAAAGATGAACCTTGGAGCAAGTTCAAGCATGGAGATGATGGCATGCGCAAGGGAACAAGAACGGAGTTACAAGTGATGATTCCAGGACTCTGAAGCCACCATAATGAGTGCATGAAGCATGGGACGAAATATACAAGATGCCACTTCATAAATTTCGTCCAGAGGCTATTCTAGGTGCTGCGTCACCTTATTATTGGGCCAGACCCATGTATTTTCGAAGTACTTAAGTATAGGCTGTCTTTAGAGTCCGTATGTGTGGGGAAACAAGAGTTAGGGTTGGTTTCGGACCCCTCCACCAAGGGCCTTGAAATTCCCCCTCTCTCCTCCATATATACAGCCCTTAGGGCATCATTTAGACTTTGGGTTTTGTTTAGATTAAAAGTTCGCCATAGCTGCAACTTCGCATACTTCGTTTGTGTCCAACGACCAGACCAAGACGTCACAGAACCCCACCTTCATTAATAAAGCTTTCCTCTTATATTCGCAATATCGAGATTGCAATCTTAGTTTCTTGCTTGTTCTTCGTTTGCTCGCAGGAAACAGGCCCTCGTGGTCAGGTTGATCATGCTCTGTCATGGTCAATAACTCTCAGAAGTTGGTTTCGTGATTGCTAAGGTGCGATGTCTCGCACGTTCGTAGTCGGATCGTCAAGGTCGACTCCCACAGAAAATGATAGCCACCTTCTCATCAAAACATCGGGACACCTTTGCCTCTATCACGTCCTGGAAGCCGGGGGCGACGACAAGGTCATGGCCAACTAGTTCCCAATGGCCCTTGCGGGTGCGCCGCGCGCCTAGCTCCTCCACTTGCCGGAGTCTTCTGTCGTCACCTGGGAGGAGCTGCGCGGCCTCTTCGTCACACGCTTCGGGGAGCCGGCGGCCCCCGTTGTCGCAGCTCTTCTCGGCGGTTCGCAAGCACCACCCTCAGATCGGCACCTCAAGCCGTACCTTCGCCAGATCAGCGTTGCCTCCAAGCGCCCGAGGGCTCTGCCCGACTGGGCCGTGCCTGAGGCCAACCTCACCTTCAACTCAGAGGACCATCCCGCCTCCGTCGTCGGTTCGAGTGCGCTCCCGATGCTGTGCGCACCCACCATCTACCACATATCCATCACCAAGACGCTCGTCGACGGCGGCGCCGGCCTCAATGTGCTCTCTGTCGAGGCCTTCAGCCTCCTTCACGTACCTTTCGAGCGACTCTGCCCTAGCAAGCCTTTCTCGTGAGTTCGCAGGGGCCTTGCCCGCTCCCTGGGGCAGATCCGCCTCCCCATGACCTTTGGCACGCGCGACAACTATCGCACCGAGCTCATCGACTTCGACATCGCCCGCATTGGCCTTCCATACAATGCCATCCTCGGGTACCCAGCTTTGGCCCAGTTCATGGCAGCAACCCATCCTGCTTACAATCTCATGAAGATGTCGGGGAGCCAGGGCGTCCTCACCATCAAGGGGGACGCCAAGGAGGCCCTGGCGGTGCTCAAGATCACCCTCAAGGCCGCCGCAGCAGCGCGACCCACCGACGCAGATACTTCCAAGGCCAAGGGAGCCGTACCAACCAAGAAGAAGCAGTTCTTCACTCAGGCCAAGGCAGAAACCAAGCAAGTGTTGGTCGAGGAGGACGGGTCCTTAGGGGCAATTACCATAGGTGCCAACCTCGAGCCCGCTCAGGAGGAGGCGCTAGTGATGTTTTTGCGTGCAAACAAGGAAGTGTTCGCCTAGGAGCCCGACCAGCTGGTAGGGGTCCCAAGAGAGGTAATAGATCACCACCTAAAGGTGTGCCCCAACGTACGCCCTGTCAAGCAGAATGCAAGGAGGCAGTCCACGGAGAAGCAAGCTTTCATCGTCCAATAAACCCGCAAGTTGGAGGCCGCGGGTGTCATTCGCGAGGTTCGTTACCCCGAGTGGCTGGTGAACCCTGTCGTCGTACCCAAGAAAGGCGGGAAGGAGCAGATGTGCGTCGACTTCACCAACCTCAACAAGGCCTGCCCCCAAGATCCGTTCCCACTTCCGCGCATCGACCAGATCGTCGACTCCACCGCCGAGTGCGATTTGTTATGCTTCCTGGATGCGTTCTCAGGATATCACCAGATCAAGATGGCGGTAGAAGATGTGGAGAAGATGGCCTTCCTGACCCCGTGTGGGGTGTACTGCTACACCTGCATGCCGTTCAGATTGCGCAACACGGGTGCAACCTTCCAGCGACTCATGCACATCGCCTTAGGGCAGCAGCTCGGGAGAAACGCTGAAGCCTACATCAATGACATCATGGTGAAGTCTCGGGAGGCGGAGACCTTGATCCGAGACCTAGAGGAGACCTTTGAAAGCCTTCGCCAGGTGGACTTGCAGCTCAATCCGGAGAAATGCGTGTTTGGCGTCCCTTCCGGCAAGCTACTGGGTTTCCTGGTGTCCCATAAGGGGATCGAGGCCAACCCAGAAAAGGTGAAGGCCATTGAAGACATGAGTCCACCAGAGGACCCTCAAGGAAATGCAGAGGCTGGCTGGTCGGGTGCCTGCATTGGGGCTCTTCATCTCCAAGCTGGGAGAGCGCGCCCTGCCCTTCTTCAAGCTGATGAAAAAGAAGGGCCCGTTCGAGTGGACCCCGGAGGCCGACCAAGCTTTCCAAGACCTCAAGAGATACCTGACCAGCCCACCAGTAATGGTGGCGCCACAACCTCGTGAGCCACTAGTGCTCTACCTGGCTGCCACTCCGTACTCAGCCAGCGCGGCCCTGGTGGCGGTTCGGGAATAACACCAAGCCAAGGGCACATCGCACCATGCCACGCCTCCAGCAGAGACGACGAAGGACCAGAAGGGCGCCGCAAGGCCCGAAGCAGCAGCGGCAAAGGGTCAGGCTCGGCAGGATGATGACCCACAAGTATAGGGGATCAATTGTAGCCTCTTTCGATAAGTAAGAGTGTCGAACCCAACGAGGAGCTAAAGGTAGAACAAATATTTATCGACCATCGATACAACTCTATGCACGCTTGACATTCACTTTACCTAGAACAACTATGAAACTAGAAGTACTTTGTAGGTGTTTTTGGGTAAGCTTGCAAGAAAGTAAAGAACACGAAAATAAAAGCTAGGGTCTGTTTAGATAACGACACAACTAAATTAGTTTTAGTAGAGAGCTTTTGTCAACAAGAAAGTTATTTGTCCCTAGGAAATCGATAACTAGACCGGTAATCATTATTGCAATTTTATTTGAGGGAGAGGCATAAGCTAACATACTTTCTCTACTTGGATCATATGCACTTATGATTGGAACTCTAGCAAGCATCCACAACTACGAAAGATTCATTAAGGTAAAACCCAACCATAGAATTAAAGCATCAAGTCCCCTTTATCCCATACGCAAACAACCTACTTACTCGGGTCTGTGCTTCTGTCACTCACGCCACCCACCATAAGCAAATCATAAGCATATTGCAAACCCTACAGCGGGAATCCCTCACGCTTGCGCGACACGGAGAGCACCATAGGACAACACCAATAATAAAACATACAACTCAAACCAATCACGCTCATCAAATAGCCATTAGGACAAAACAGATCTACTCAAACATCATAGGATAGCCATACATCATTGGGAAATAATATATAGCGTTGAGCACCATGTTTAAGTACAGATTACAGCGGGTGAGAGAGAGGTTACACCGCTGCATAGAGAGGGGAAGAGTTGGTGATGATGGCGGTTAAGTTGTTGGTGAAGATGGCATTGATGATGATGGCCCCGGCAGCGCTCCAGCGCCATCGGAAGCAAGGGGGAGAGGGCCCCCCTTCTTCTTATTATTCTTCCTTGACCTCCTCCCTAGGTGGGAGAAGGGATTCCCCTTTGGTCCTTGGCTCCCATGTCATGGGAGGGGCGAGAGCCCCTCCGAGATTGGATCTATCTCTCTGTCTCTCTCTGTTCCTGCGTTCTCAGATTCTTCCCTTTCACTGTTTCTTATATTCCTGGAGATCCGTAACTCTGATTGGGCTGAAATTTTAACACGATCTCTATCCGTATATTTGCTTTCTTGTGGCGAAAGAAGGGCTCCAACAACCTTACGGGGTGGTCACGAGGGTCAGGGGCGCGCCTGACACCCTGGGGCGCGCCCCCCTACCTCGTGCCGCCTCGGGCACCGTCTCGCGATGACTCCACTTCCCAAAATTCATAAATATTCCAAAATAAATCTCCGTCAGTTTTTATTCCGTTTGGACTCCATTTGTTATGGGTTTTCTGCGAAACAAAAAACATGCAACAAACAGGAACTGGCACTGGGCACTGGATCAATATTTTAGTCCCAAAAATAGTATAAAAAGTTGCCAAAAAGTATATGAAAGTTGAATAATATTGGCATGGAACAATCAAAAATTATAGATACGACGGAGACGTATCAGCATCGCCAAACTTAATTCCTGCTCGTCCTCGAGTAGGTAAATGATAAAAAAGATAATTTTTGATGTGGAATTCTACCTAGCATAATCTTGATCACATATCTAATCATGGCATAGATATTAAGACACGAGTGATTCAAAGCAATAGTCTATCATTTGACATAGAAACAATAATACTTCAAGCCTACTAATAAAGCAATCATGTCTTTTCAAAATAACATGGCCAAAGAAAGTTATCCCTACAAAATCATATAGTCTGGCTATGTTCCATCTTCACCACACAAAATATTCACATCATGCAAAACCCCGATGACAAGCCAAGCAATTGTTTCATACTTTTGACGTTCTCAAACCTTTTCAACTTTCACGCAATACATGAGCGTGAGCCATGGACATAGCACTATAGGTGGAATAGAATATGATGGTGGAGAAGACAAAAAGGAGAAGATAGTCTCACATCAACTAGGCGTATCAACGGGCTATGGAGATGCCCATCAATAGATATCAATGTGAGTGAGCAGGGATTGCCATGCAATGAATGCACTAGATCTATAAGTGTATGAAAGCTCCAACTGAAACTAAGTGGGTGTGCATCAACTTGCTTACTCGTGAAGACCTCGGGCATTTGAGGAAGCCCATCATCGGAATATACAAGCCAAGTTCTATAATGAAAATTCCCACTAGTATATGAAAGTGATAACTCAAGAGACTCTCTATATGAAGAACATGGTGCTACTTTGAAGCACAAGTGTGGAAAAAGGATAGTAGCACTGCCCCTTCTCTCTTTTTCTCTCATTTTTTTTGTTTTTGTTTTTTTTTGGGCCTTCTTTTTTTGTCCTTTCTCTTTTTTTCTTTTTTTTCGTCTAGAGTCTCATCCTGACTTGTGGGGGAATCATAGTCTCCATCATCCTTTCCTCACTGGGGCAATGCTCTAATAATGATGATCATCACACTTTTATTTACTTACAACTCAATATTACAACTCGATACTAGAACAAATGTATGACTCTATATGAATGCCTCCGGCGGTGTACCGGGATGTGCAATGATCTAGCGTAGCAATGACATCAAAAAACGGACAAGCCATGAAAACATCATGCTAGCTATCTTACGATCATGCAAAGCAATATGACAATAAATGCTCCAGCTGTTTTGAGGACGGTATATGGTGGGTTTATGATACCGGCGAAAGTTGCGCGGTACTAGAGAGGCCAGCAATGATGGAAGGGTGAGAGTGCGTATAATACATGGACTCAACATTAGTCATAAAGAACTCACATACTTATTGCAAAAATCTATTAGTCATCGAAACAAAGTACTATGCGCATGCTCCTAGGGGGATAGATTAGTAGGAAAAGACCATCGCTCGTCCCCGACCGCCACTTATAAGGAAGACAATCAATAAACACCTCATGCTCCGACTTCGTTACATAACAGTTCACCATACGTGCATGCTACGGGACTTGCAAACCTCAACACAAGTATTTCTCAATTTCCCAATTACTCGACTAGCATGACTCTAATATCACCATCTTTATATTGCAAAACTATTGCAAGGAATCAAACATATCATATTCAGCGATCTACAAGTTTATGTAGGATTTTATGACTAACCATGTGAATGACCAGTTCCTGTCATCTCTCTAAACAGATATAAGTGAAGCAAGAGAGTTTAATTCTTTCTACAAAAGATATGCCCGTGCTCTAACAAATATAAGTGAAGCAAAAGAGAATTCTACAAATGGCGGTTGTCTAAGTGAAGAGAAACAGGCAATCCAAACTTCAAATGATATAAATGAAGCACATGAAGCATTCTATAAAGCCATACTCAAAAAATATAAGTGAAGTGCAATGAGAATTCTATAAATAAACCAAGGACTATATCAACCAGCATGGTGCATAAAAGAAAAATGAAAACTAAATGCAAAAGACGCTCCAAGACTTGCACATATCGCATGAACGAAACGAATCCGAAAACATACCGATATTTGTTGAAGAAAGAGGGGATGCCTCCCCAGCATCCCCAAGCTTAGACGCTTGAGTCTCCTTGAATATTTACTTGGGGTTCCTCAGGCATCCCCAAGCTTGAGCTCTTGCCTCTCTTCCTTCTTCTCACATCGAGACCTTCTCAATCATCGAACACTTCATCCACACAAAACTTCAACAGAAAACTCGGTAAGATCCGTTAGTATAATAAAGCAAATCACTACACTAGGAACTGTTGCAAACCAATTCATATTTTGTTTTTGCATTGTGTCTACTGTAATATAACTTTTTCATGGCTTAATCCACTGATATAAATTGATAGTTTCATCAAAACAAGCAAACTATGCATCAAAAACAGAATCTGTCTAAAACAGAACAGTCTGCAGCAATCTGAACATTCACCATACTTATGTTACTTGAACAATTCTACAAAAATTAGTAAAAATACAAAATTTGTATAGGAAGACAGTGCAAAAAGAATCAGAACCATTTGACGTTCCAGATAAAAATGTAAAATCGTGCACTACAGCCAAAGTTTCTGTCCTTCACCGTACAAACCATCAAGCAAATGTAAACATCCTAAAGGCAAACCTTGGCACATTATTTTTATAATACAATGGAATTGTACAAGGGGATAATTATTTTTGTTGAAAATTTTCTGTAATTAAGATTCACAAAGTTACCATGGGCATGAACAAAGTTCAAGGACGTCTCCCACTTTCACAATGCTCGTCTCTCTCACTTTCACTTTTCTTTTAGAAAATTTTGGGTTCCCCTCTTTATTTTTGTTGTTTTTAAACTATATGAAAGCACTCAACAGAAATAAATGACTCTCTAAAACTTCCGGGTTGTCTCCCTGGCAGCGCTTTCTTTAAAGCCATTAAGCTAGGCATATAGTGCTCAAGTAGTGAATCCACCCGGATCCCAAGGTATATCAAAGCCAATTTTAATTAACAATGATTTGGCATTTAGTAGTGAGCACAAAGTAACATATATCATGTAACAACGAAGTCTAACTCTCTTCCTATGCATCGGCATGTAATAAAAGAACAATTCATGCACACAAAGTAAAGGCCAATGCATAGTATAAACAGTTTCTTGCAATTTTATCGTGTCGGACACATAGAGAAGTGGAGATATAGTTCCTCTCTCATAATAATTGCAAGTAGGAGCAGAAAGCACATGCATATTATATCTATTAAAATCATCATGTGTGGTATTAAGAGGCAACCCATCAATATAATCCTTAATAAGTGCCTCCGATATAGTGTAGTTGGGAGAATTCAAAAAGATAATAGGACTATCATGCGTGGGTGCAATAGCAACAATTTCATGTTTAACATAAGGAACTATAGCAAGTTCATCTCCATAAGCAAAATTCATATTGGCATTTTGGCCACAAGCATAGCAAGAATCATCAAAAAGGGATATTTCAAGAGAATCCAAGGGATCACAACAATCATCATAGCAATCATCCTTCGGTAAGCATGAAGGGGAATTAAACAATGTATGAGTTGAAGAGTTACTCTCATTAGAAGGTGGGCACGGGTGATCAATCCGCTCTTCCTCCTTTTGTTCTTCGCTCTCTTCCTCATCTTTTTTATCCAATGAGCTCACAGTTTCATCAATTTCTTCTTCCATAGACACCTGCAAAATATTAGTCTCTTCTTGGACAATGGAGACTTCCTTAATAAGCGCATTAATTTCGTAATTGTATTCATAATTCTTATAACAATATTTCAGGATAGCTAAACTTTCAGGTGTATAAACAACATCATCAAAATCTTCAAACTCTTTAAACATAGATTCAATTTCATAAGCACCCTTAAAAGCAACAAATTCTTCTATTTGTTCCACATCATAGTAATCATATATACCATTAGCATAAGAAGCCAAGGTTTCATTATCATTAAATTCACATGAAAAGGGAAGGTGTGGAGCCTTCACCTTAGAGCAACAAGTATAATCATATCTCAAGCATAGTTGTCTAGCATACCACTTCAATATATGAATTTGATCCCATAATAGTTTCCCTTTTTGTGTCAAACGGTAATCCCTAAAGTATTCATGTTGATCCAACGTTAATCCCATTGCATAATTGAATGGAGTTTTCTCAGGATTATTAGAGTAGTACATAATACCTTTCACATAACCAGCATCGAGGGTTTTAGGAGGTTCCCCATCTCCATGAGCATCAAGTACACCTAATTTTTTTGGTATTTCGTGTTCCATATCCATAATTAAAGAGAGAGAACAACTAAGAACAGAAAATAAAAATTACTTAGTGATAAAGCAAACAAGCACACACAAGAATATTCACCCCACACTATTGCTCCCCGGCAACGGCGCCAGAAAAAGGTCTTGATAACCCACAAGTATAGGGTATCAATTGTAGCCTCTTTCGATAAGTAAGAGTGTCGAACCCAATGAGGAGCTAAAGGTAGAACAAATATTCCCTCAAGTTCTATCGACCATCGATACAACTCTACGCACGCTTGACGTTCACTTTACCTAGAACAAGTATGAAACTAGAAGTACTTTGTAGGTGTTTTTGGGTAAGCTTGCAAGAAAGTAAAGAACACGAAAATAAAAGCTAAGGGCTGTTTAGATAAAGACACAACTAAATTAGTTTTAGTAGAGAGCTTTTGTCAACAAGAAAGTTATTTGTCCCTAGGAAATCGATAACTAGACCCGTAATCATTATTGCAATTTTATTTGAGGGAGAGGCATAAGCTAACATACTTTCTCTACTTGGATCATATGCACTTATGATTGGAACTCTAGCAAGCATCCACAACTACGAAAGATTCATTAAGGTAAAACCCAACCATAGCATTAAAGCATCAAGTCCCCTTTATCCCATACGCAAACAACCTACTTACTCGGGTCTGTGCTTCTGCCACTCACGCCACCCACCATAAGCAAATCATAGCATATTGCAAACCCTACAGCGGGAATCCATCACGCTTGCGCGACATGGAGAGCACCATAGGACAGCACCAATAATAAAACATACAACTCAAACAATCACGATCATCAAATAGCCATTAGGACAAAACAGATCTACTCAAACATCATAGGATAGCCATACATCATTGGGAAATAATATATAGCGTTGAGCACCATGTTTAAGTAGAGATTACAGAGGGTAAGAGAGAGGTTACACCGCTGCAAAGAGGGGGGAAGAGTTGGTGATGATGGCGGTGAAGTTGTTGATGAAGATGGCGGTGATGATGATGGCCCCGGCAGCGCTCCGGCGCCACCGGAAGCAAGGGGGAGAGGGCCCCCCTTCTTCTTCTTCTTCCTTGACCTCCTCCCTAGGTGGGAGAAGGGTTTCCCCTCTGGTCCTTGGCTCCCATGGCGTGGGAGGGGCGAGAGCCCCTCCAAGATTGGATCTATCTCCCTGTCTCTCTCTGTTTCTGCGTTCTCAGATTCTTCCCTTTCACCGTTTCTTATATTCCCAGAGATCCATAACTCCGATTGGGCTGAAATTCTAACACGGTCTCTATCTGGATATTAGCTTTCTTGCGGCGAAAGAAGGGCTCCAACCGCCTTACGGGGTGGCCACGAGGGTTAGGGGTGCACCTGACTCCCTGGGGCGCGCCCGCCTACCTCGTGCCCCCCTCGGGCACCGTCTCGCGATGATTCCACTTACCAAAATTCATAAATATTCCAAAATATATCTCCGTCAGTTTTTATTCCGTTTGGAGTCCGTTTGGTATGGGTTTTGTGTGAAAGAAAAAACATGCAACAAACAGGAACTGGCACTAGGCACTGGATCAATATGTTAGTCCCAAAAATTGTATAAAAAGTTGCCAAAAAGTATATGAAAGTTGAATAATATTGGCATGGAACAATCAAAAATTATAGATACGATGGAGACGTATCATAGGACAACGCCCCCGAACCCGCGAAGACTTTGGCAAGCGACCAAGCATCAGGGGCTCTATGAAGGAAATATGCCCAAGAGGCAATAATAAAGTTATTATTTATTTCCTTATATCATGATAAATGTTTATTATTCATGCTAGAATTGTATTAACCGGAAACATAATACATGTGTGAATACATAAACAAACAGAGTGTCACTAGTATGCCTCTACTTGACTAGCTCATTGATCAAAGATGGTTAAGTTTCCTAACCATAGACATGAGTTGTCATTTGATTAACGGGATCACGTCATTAGGAGAATGATGTGATTGACATGACCCATTCCGTTAGCTTAACACACGATCGTTTAGTATGTTGCTATTGCTTTCTTCATGACTTATACATGTTCCTATGACTATGAGATTATGCAACTCCCGTTTACCGGAGGAACACTTTGTGTGCTACCAAACATCCCAACGTAACTGGGTGATTATAAATGTGCTCTACATGTGTCTCCGAAGGTACTTGTTGGGTTGGCGTATTTCGAGATTAGGATTTGTCACTCCGATTGTCGGAGAGGTATCTCTGGGCCCTCTTGGTAATGCACATCACTTAAGCCTTGCAAGCATTGCAACTAATGAGTTACTTGCGGGATGATGTATTACGGAACAAGTAAAGAGACTTGCTAGTAACGAGACTGAACTAGGCATTGAGATACCGACGATCGAATCTCGGGCAAGTAAACATACTGATGACAAAGGGAACAACGTATGTTGTTATGCGGTCTGACCGATAAAGATCTTCATAGAATATGTAGGAGCCAATATGAGCATCCAGGTTCCGCTATTGGTTATTGACCGGAGACGTGTCTCAGTCATGTCTACATAGTTCTCGAACCCGTAGGGTCCGCACGCTTAACGTTACGATGATAGTTTTATTATGAGTTTATGTGTTTTGATGTACCGAAGGTTGTTCGGAGTCCCGTATGTGATCACGGACATGACTAGGAGTCTCGAAATGGTCGAGACATGAAGATTGATATATTGGAAGCCTATGTTTGGATACCGGAAGTGTTTCGGGTGAAATAGTGATTTTACTGGAGTACCGGAGGGGTTACCGGAACCCCCCGGAGGCTATTGGGCCTTACGGGCCCAAGTGGAGGAAGAGGAGAGGCGGCAAAGGGGCAGCCGCGCGCCCCTGCCCCCCAAGTCCGAATTGGACAAGGAGGGGGGCAGCACCCTCCTTTCCATTCCCCTCTCTCCTCCTTCCCCCCCAAGTCCAAATCCAACTAGGAAAAAGGAGGGGAGTCCTACTCCTGGTGGGAGTAGGACTCCTCCTGCACGCCTCCTCCTATGGCCGGCCACACCCCCCTTGCTCCTTTATATACGGGTGCAGGGGGACACCCCATAGACACAACAATTGATCATTGATCTCTTACTCGTGTGCGGTGCCCCCCTCCACCATAGTCCACCTCGATAATACTGTAGAGGTGCTTAGGTGAAGCCCTGCATCAGTAGAACATCAATATCGTCACCACGCCGTCGTGCTGACGAAACTCTCCCTCAACACTCGACTGGATCGGAGTTCGAGGGGTGTCATCGGGCTGAATGTGTGTTGAACTCAGAGGTGCCGTATGTTCGGTACTTGATCGGTCAGAAAGTGAAGACGTACGACTACATCAACCGTGTTGTGCTAACGCTTCCGCTTTTGGTCTACGAGGGTACGTGGACAACACTCTCCCCTCTTGTTGCTATGCATCACCATGATCTTGCGTGTGCGTAGGAAATTTTTTGAAATTACTACGTTCCCCAACAGTGGCATCCGAGCCAGGTTTTATGCGTTGATGTTATATGCACGAGTAGAACACAAGTGAGTTGTTGGCGATATAAGTCATACTGCTTACCAGCATGTCATACTTTGGTTCGGCGGTATTGTTGGATGAAGCGGCCCGTACCGACATTACGCGTATGCTTACGCGAGACTTGTTCTACCGACATGCTTTGCACACAGGTGGCTGGCGGGTGTCAGTTTCTCCAACTTTAGTTGAACCGAGTGTGGCTACGCCCGGTCCTTGCGAAGGTTAAAACAACACCAACTTGACAAACTATCGTTGTGGTTTTTGATGCGTAGGTAAGAACGGTTCTTGCTAAAGCCCATAGCAGCCACGTAAAACTTGCAACAACAAAGTAGAGGACGTCTAACTTGTTTTTGCACGGCATGTGGTGATGTGATATGGTCAAGACATGATGCTAAATTTTATTGTATGAGATGATCATGTTTTGTAACCGAGTTATCGGCAAGTGGCAGGAGCCGTATGGTTGTCGCTTTATTGTATGCAATGCAATCGCCCTGTAATGCTTTACTTTATCACTAAGCGGTAGCGATAGTCGTGGAAGCATAAGCTTGGCGAGACGACAACGATGCTACGATGGAGATCAAGGTGTCGCACCGGTGACGATGGTGATCATGAGGGTGCTTCGGAGATGGAGATCACAAGCACAAGATCATGATGGCCATATCATATCACATATATTGATTGCATGTGATGTTTATCTTTTATGCATCTTATCTTGCTTTGTTTGACAGTAGCATTATAAGATGATCTCTCACTAAATTTCAAGATAAAAGTGTTCTCCCTGAGTATGCACCGTTGCCAAAGTTCGTCGTGCCCAGACACCACGTGATGATCGGGTGTGATAAGATCTACGTCCATCTATAACGGGTGCAAGCCAGTTTTGCACACGCAGAATACTTGGGTTAAACTTGACGAGCCTAGCATATGCAGATATGGCCTCGGAACACTGAGACTGAAAGGTCGAGCGTGAATCATATAGTAGATGTGATCAACATAGTGATGTTCACCATTGAAAGCTACTCCATTTCACGTGATGATCGGTTATGGTTTAGTTGATTTGGATCACGTGATCACTTAGAGGATTAGAGGGATATCTTTCTAAGTGGGAGTTCTTAAGTAATATGATTAATTGAACTTGAATTTATCATGAACTTAGTACCTGATAGTATCTTGCTTGTCTATGTTTGATTGTAGATAGATGGCCCGTGTTGTTGTTCCGTTGAATTTTAATGCGTTCCTTGAGAAAGCAAAGTTGAAAGATGATGGTAGCAATTACACGGACTGGTTCCATAACTTGAGGATTATCCTCATTGCTGCACAGAAGAGTTACGTCCTGGAAGCACCGCTAGGTGTACCTCCTGTGCCAGCAACTGCAGACATTGTGAATGTCTGGCAGTTGTGTGTTGATGACTACTCGATAGTTCAGTGTGCCATGCTTTACGGCTTGGAACCGGGACTTCAAGGACGTTTTGAATGTCATGGAGCATATGAGATGTTCCAGGAGTTGAAGTTAATATTTCAAGCAAATTCCCGGATTGAGAGATATGAAGTCTCCAATAAGTTGTACAGCTGCAAGATGGAGGAGAATAATTCTGTCAGTGAACACATACTCAGAATGTTTGGGCACCATAATCACTTGACTCAGCTAGGAGTTAATCTTCCGGTTGATAGTGTCATTGACAGAGTTCTTCAATCACGCCCACCAAGCTACAAGAGCTTCGTGATGAACTATAATATGCAAGGTATGAATAAGACAATTCCCGAGCTCTTCGCAATGCTAAAAGCTGCGGAGGTAGAAATCAAGAAGGAGCATCAAGTGTTGATGGTCAACAAGACCACTAGTTTCAAGAAAAAGGGTAAAGGGAAGAAGAAGGGGAACTTCAAGAAGAACAGCAAGCAAGTTGGTGCTCAGGAGAAGAAACCCAAGTCTGGACCTAAGCCTGAAACTGAGTGCTTCTACTACAAGCAGACTGGTCACTGGAAGTGGAACTGCCCCAAGTATTTGGCGGTAAGAAGGATGGCAAGGTGAACAAAGGTATATGTGATATACATGTTATTGATGTGTACCTTACTAGAGCTCGTAGTAGCACCTGGGTATTTGATACTGGTTCTGTTGCTAATATTTGCAACTTGAAACAGGGACTACAGATTAAGCGAACACTGGCAAAGGATGAGGTGACGATGTGCGTGGGAAATGGTTTCAAAGTCGATGTGATCGCGGTCGGCGCGCTACCTCTACATCTACCTTCGGGATTAGTATTAGGCCTAAATAATTGTTATTTGGTGCCAGCGTTGCGCATGAACATTATATCTGGATCTTGTTTGATGCGAGACAGTTATTCATTTAAATCAGAGAATAATGGTTGTTCTATTTATATGAGTAATATCTTTTATGGTCATGTACCCTTGAAGAGTGGTCTATTTTTGATGAATCTCGATAGTAGTGATACACATACTCATAATGTTGAAGCCAAAAGATGCAGAGTTGATAATGATAGTGCAACTTATTTGTGGCACTGCCATTTAGGTCATATCGGTATAAAGTGCATGAAAAAACTCCATACCGATGGACTTTTGGAACCACTTGATTATGAATCACTTGGTACTTGCGAACCGTGCCTCATGGGCAAGATGACTAAAATGCCGTTCTCGGGAACTATGGAGAGAGCAACAGATTTGTTGGAAATCATACATACAGATGTATGTGGTCTGATGAATGTTGAGACTCGTGCCGGATATTATTATTTTCTCACCTTCACAGATGATGTAAGCAGATATGGATATATCTACTTGATGAAGCATAAGTCTAAAACATTTGAAAAGTTCAAAGAATCTCAGAGTGAAGTTGAAAATCATCGTAACAAGAAAATAAAGTTTCTATGATCTGATCATGGAGGAGAATATTTGAGTTACGTGTTTGGTCTACATTTGAAACAATGCGAAATAGTTCCGCAACTCACGCCACCGGGAACACCACAGCGTAATGGTGTGTCTGAACGTCGTAATCATACTTTACTAGATATGGTGTGATCTATGATGTCTCTTACAGATTTACCACTATCGTTTTGGGTTATGCTTTAGAGACAGCCGCATTCACGTTAAATAGGGCACCATCAAAATCCGTTGAGACGACGCCTTACGAACTGTGGTTTGGCAAGAAGCCAAAGTTGTCGTTTCTGAAAGCTTGGGGCTGCGATGCTTATGTGAAAAAGCTTCAACTTGATAAGCTCGAACCCAAATCGGAGAAATGTGGCTTCATAGGATACCCAAAGGAGACTGTTGGGTACACCTTCTATCCCAGATCCGAAGGCAAGACATTCATTGCTAAGAATGGATCCTTTCTAGAGAAGGAGTTTCTCTCGAAAGAAGTGAGTGGGAGGAAAGTAGAACTTGATGAGGTAACTGTACCTGCTCCCTTATTGGAAAGTAGTACATCACAGAAATCGGTTTCTGTAACACCTACACCAACTAGTGAGGAAGTTAATGATGATGATCATGGAACTTCAGACCAAGTTGCTACTGATCCTCGTAGATCAACCAGAGTAAGATCCGCACCAGAGTGGTATGGTAATCCTGTTCTGGAAGTCATGCTACTAGATCATGATGAACCTACGAACTATGAAGAAGCGATGGTGAGCCCAGATTCCGCAAAATGGCTTGAAGCCATGAAATCTGAGATGGGATCCATGTATGAGAACAAAGTGTGGACTTTGGTTGACTTGCCCGATGATCGGCAAGAAATTGAGAATAAATGGATCGTCAAGAAGAAGACTGACGCTGACGGTAATGTTACTGTCTACAAAGCTCGATTGGTTACGAAAGGTTTTCCACAAGTTCAAGGGATTGACTACGATGCGACCTTCTCACCCGTAGCGATGCTTAAGTCTGTCTAAATCATGTTAGCAATTGCCGCATTTTATGATTATGAAATATGGCAGATGGATGTCAAAACTGCATTCCTAAATGGATTTCTGGAAGAAGAGTTGTATACGATGCAACCGGAAGGTTTTGTCGATCCAAAGGGAGCTAACCAAGTGTGTAAGCTCCAGCGATCCATTTATGGACAGGTGCAAGCCTCTCGGAGTTGGAATAAATGCTTTGATAGTGTGATCAAAGCATTTGGTTTTATATAGATTTTGGAGAAGCCTGTATTTACAAGAAAGTGAGTGGGAGCTCTATAGCATTTCTGATATTATATGTGGATGACATATTGCCGGTTGGAAATGATATAGAATTTTTGGATAGCATAAAGGGATACTTGAATAAGAGTTTTTCAATGAAAGACCTCGGTGAAGCTGCTTACATATTGGGCATTAAGATCTATAGAGATAGATCAAGATGCTTAATTGGACTTTCACAAAGCACATACCTTGACAAAGTTTTGAAGAAGTTCAAAATGGATCAAGCAAAGAAAGGGTTCTTGCCTGTGTTACAAGGTGTGAAGTTGAGTAAGACTCAATGCCCGACCACTGCAGAAGATAGAGAGAAAATGAAAGATGTTCGCTTCAGCCATAGACTCTATCATGTATGCAATGCTGTGTACCAGACCTGATGTGTGCCTTGTTATAAGTCTAGCAGGGAGGTACCAAAGTAATCCAGGAGTGGATCACTGGACAGCAGTCAAGAACATCCTGAAGTACCTGAAAAGGACTAAGGATATGTTTCTCGTTTATGGAGGTGACAAAGAACTCATCTTAAATGGTTACGTTGATGCAAGCTTTGACATTGATCCGGATGATTCTAAATCGCAAACCGGATACGTGTTTACATTGAATGGAGGAGCTGTCAGTTGGTGCAGATCTAAACAAAGCGTCGTGGCGGGATCTACATGTGAAGCGGAGTACATAGCTGCTCCGGAAGCAACAAATGAAGGAGTATGGATGAAGGAGTTCATATCCGATCTAGGTGTCATACCTAGTGCATCGGGTCCAATGAAAATCTTGTGTGACAATACTGGTGCAAATGCCTTGGCGAAGGAATCCAGATTTCACAAGAGAACCAAGTACATCAAGAGACGCTTCAATTCCATCCGGGATCTAGTCCAGGTGGGAGACATAGAAATTTGCAAGATACATACGGATCTGAATGTTGCAGACCCGCTGACTAAGCCTCTTCCACGAGCAAAACATGATCATGACCAAGGCTCCATGGGTGTTAGAATCATTACTGTGTAATATAGATTATTGACTCTAGTGCAAGTGGGAGACTAAAGGAAATATGCCCTAGAGGCAATAATAAAGTTATTATTTATTTCCTTATATCATGATAAATGTTTATTATTCATGCTAGAATTGTATTAACCGGAAACATAATACATGTGTGAATACATAAACAAACAGAGTGTCACTAGTATGCCTCTACTTGACTAGCTCGTTGATCAAAGATGGTTAAGATTCCTAACCATAGACATGAGTTGTCATTTGATTAACGGGATCACGTCATTAGGAGAATGATGTGATTGACATGACCCATTCTGTTAGCTTAGCACATGATCGTTTAGTATGTTGCTATTGCTTTCTTCATGACTTATACATGTTCCTATGACTATGAGATTATGCAACTCCCGTTTACCGGAGGAACACTTTGTGTGCTACCAAAGGTCACAACATAACTGGGTGATTATAAAGGTGCTCTACAGGTGTCTCCGAAGGTACTTGCTGGGTTGGCGTATTTCGAGATTAGGATTTGTCACTCCGATTGTCGGAGAGGTATCTCTGGGCCCTCTCGATAATGCACATCACTTAAGCCTTGCAAGCATTGCAACTAATGAGTTAGTTGCGGGATGATGTATTACGGAACGAGTAAAGAGACTTGCTAGTAATGAGATTGACCTAGGTATTGAGATACCGACGATCGAATCTCGGGCAAGTAAACATACCGATGACAAAGGGAACAATGTATGTTGTTATGCGGTCTGACCGATAAAGATCTTCGTATGATATGTAGGAGCCAATATGAGCATCCAGGTTCCGCTATTGGTTATTGACCAGAGACGTGTCTCGGTCATCTCTACATAGTTCTCGAACCCGTAGGGTCCGCACGCTTAACGTTACGATGACAGTTTTATTATGAGTTTATGTGTTTTTATGTACCGAAGTTTGTTCGGAGTCCCGGATGTGATCACGGACATGACGAGGAGTCTCAAAATGGTTAAGACATGAAGATTGATATATTGGAAGCCTATGTTTGGATATCGGAAGTGTTCCGGGTGAAATAGTGATTTTACCGGAGTACCGGAGGGGTTACCAGAACCCCCCGGAGGCTATTGGGCCTTATGGGCCCAAGTGGAGGAAGAGGAGAGGCGGCAAAGGGTCAGCTGCGTGCCCCTCCCCTCCCAAGTCTGAATTGGACAAGGAGGGGGGGGGCGGTGCCCCCCTTTCCTTTCCCCTCTCCCCTCCTTCCCCCCAAGTCCTAATCCAACTAGGAAAAAGGAGGGGAGTCCTACTCCTGGTGGGAGTAGGGGAGTAGGACTCTTCCTGCGCGCCTCCTCGTATGGCCGGCCGCACCCCCCCTTGCTCCTTTATATACGGGGGCAGGGGGCACCCCTTAGACACAACAATTGATCATTGATCTCTTAGCCGTGTGCAGTGCCCCCTCCACCATAGTCCACCTCAATAATACTGAAGCGGTGCTTAGGTGAAGCCCTGCATCGCTAGAACATCAACATCATCACCACGCCGTCGTGCTGACGAAACTCTCCCTCAACACTCGGCTGGATCGGAGTTCGAGGGACGTCATCGGGATGAACGTGTGCTGAACTCGGAGGTGCCGTATGTTCGGTACTTGATCGGTCGGATCGTGAAGACGTACGACTACATCAACCGTGTTGTGCTAACGCTTTCGGTTTCGGTCTATGAGGGTACGTGGGCAACACTCTCCCCTCTCGTTGCTATGCATCACCATGATCTTGCGTGTGCGTAGGAATTTTTTTGAAATTACTACGTTCCCCAACACTCTACCCCCTCAGGAGGCTCCTCATCTCCCAGGGGATAAAAACCTCGTCAGCACACCAATCCACGTCGAACACCCGGTATACTTCGTCAATACGGTGTTGAGGGATGCAAAAGCGCGATACCCCATGCCTCAGAAGCTCCGACTCGCACTCCTAGTTGCCTCGCGAAAGCTACGGCACTACTTCCAGGGCCACCCTATCAAGGTCGTCTCAGCTTACCCATTGGAGAGACTTCTCAGGAGCCCCAACTCTGCCGGAAGAGTCGCTAAATGGAACATCGAGTTGCAAGCATTCCAACTGGAGTTCAGTACCACCAGGGTCATCAAGGGGGTCGCGCTTGCTGATTTCATGGCAGAGCAGACAGATGCCCCAGCGTTTGAAGAAGGCGAGGACCGGTCCCTCTCGCAGGGAAGCAAGGCGCCT
The DNA here is from genome assembly GCF_002162155.2 of Triticum dicoccoides. Taxonomy (NCBI): domain Eukaryota; kingdom Viridiplantae; phylum Streptophyta; class Magnoliopsida; order Poales; family Poaceae; genus Triticum; species Triticum dicoccoides. The sequence goes on from NC_041386.1 coordinate 337,876,170, forward strand.
GACGGCTGGGTCATGTATTTCGATGGAGCCTTTGCGCGTCAGGGCGCGGGGGCTGGAGCTGTACTCATCTCGCCCACTCAGGACAAGCTCTACTACACCGTATAGCTCTGCTTCCAGCAGGGCGAGAAGGTCTCCAACAACATTGCAGAATACAAGGGCCTCGTAGCCGGCCTGAAGGCTGCAGCGGCGCTGGGGGTGAAGTGTCTCACCATCAGGGGCGACTCACAGCTCCTCGTCAACTTCTCCAACAAGGTGTACGAACGGAAGGACGAGCACATGGAGGCATACCTCACAGAGGTGCGCAAGATGGAGAAGCAATTTCTGGGCCTGGAATTGCAGCACGTGCCCCGAGGCACCAACAAGGAAGCAGACGACATCGCCAGAAGAGCACCCAAGCGACAACCCCAGGAGCCTGGCTTCTTCGAGGAACAGGTCTTCAAGCCATCAGCAGCGCCGCGCTTTCGAGAGCAACTCAGCCTCGGGAGGAACTCCCACAGCCTCTAGCCTCACGAGCCCGAGCCTGCGGCCCGACCTTAGGAGCACACCTACTCCTGGCGCTCGAGCCCCAGGAGGGATGTTGGACCAAGGAATTGAAGGAATACCTGATACGAGTGGTGCTGCCAGAGAAGGAGGAGGACGCGGAGTGCGTGGCCCGTCAGGCCACGACATACTGCATCCAGGACGGTGAGTTATACAAAAAGCAACCAAATGACGTTACACTGGGTTGCATCTATAGGGAACAGGGGAAAGAACTAATAGCTGACATACACGACGAAGACTGTGAGCACCACTTGTCGTTGTGAACCCTCGTCGGCAAGGCATTCCGAAGTGGATTCTACTGGCCTACGACACTCAACAACGCGGCCGAGCTGGTGAAGTCTTGTGAGGCCTGCCAATTCCTTGCCAAGTAGATCCATCAGCCAGCTCAGGGCCTCCAGACCATCCCACTCTCAAGGACGTTCGCGGACTGAGGGATGGATATTCTGGGCCCGTTCCCTTGGGCGCCTGGGGGCTATCGATACCTCTGCGTCGCCATCGACAAGTTTACCAAGTGGCCAGAGGTTGAAGCCGTCCGCGCCATCCCAGCTAGCTCTACAGTCAAGTTCATCAAGGGCCTCGTGAGCCGCTTTGGGTCCCCAACCGCATCATCACCGATAACGGCTCGTAGTTCACTAGTAATCCCTTCAAGTCATATTGTGCTAACCTTGGAACGCAGATCTGCTACGCCTCAGTAGTACACCCCAGTTGCAACGGCCAGGCTGAATGCACCAACGCGGAGGTTCTGAAGGGACTCAAGACCAGGACCTTCAAGAAAAAGCTCGAGGCCTGCGGCAGGGGCTGGCATGACGAGCTCCAGTCTGTGTTGTGGTCGATACGCACCACCGCCACCAAGCCAATGGGCGAAACCCCGTTCTTCCTCGTCTATGGAGCTGAAGCAGTCCTCCCTCACGAGGTCGAGCATCGCTCCGCGCGGGTCCTGGTGTTTGATGAGACGCAGCAGGATGCCATGCAGGGGATGGACCTCGTGCTGGGGGAGGAGCGACGCCGCGAAGCTGCACTACGGGCGGCAAGATACCAGCAGGCGCTGCGGCGGTACCACTGCCGCAGCGTCCGCTCCAGGACTCTTGAGGTGGGTGACCTCGTCCTGAGGCGGGTGCTATCTAGGGAGGGGCTGCATAAGCTCTCGCCTATGTGGGAGGGCCCGTTCAAGGTCGTCATCGTCTCCAGGCCTGGCGCCGCGCGCCTAGAGACACGGGACGAGGTACCCGTCCAGAACGCTTGGAACATCCAACATCTCCGGAAGTTCTACCCATGAAGAAAGGCCCAGTGCCTATGAAGAAGGCCCGGTGCCTGTGAAGAAAGACCCAGTGCCTGTGAAGCAAGGCCCCGTGCCTGTGAAGAATCGCCGCCCATGACACTCTCACGTAATAATGAGTGGGGCTGGACACGCCCCAGAGCCTCAGGAGAGCCGCCCTTGGGCCTCGGGGGCTCCCTCCCACGCCGAGTGGCAGCATTTAGCTCCTCGCTGGTGAGAAGACGTCGAAGACTAGACTAGGTGCCGGACGCGGCTTTTCATTTGCTTTCTGAAGTTGGCTCGCCCCTCTTTTAATCAAAGTTTGCTTTCTGGTGTCTATTGCTGGTTCCATTTTATCGCTTTCTGCCTCTGTTTCTGCCTTCACCTCTTTGGTCGACCTAAACTCCCCCTCGCGTCCCTCGCGAGGGGTCTGGACAGGTACCTTCGTGAGCTTCCTCCTTCTGTCTTTTTGCGAGGCACCCTCGTTCGAGCCCACAAGCTGGTGCACCTCTCCTGGTCCGTGCCCACGGGTGTCGCGACGCGAAGCACTGACTCAAGGCCAGCGGCGCCTATAACCAAACCCCGGGTGAGCGATAAACCTCTTATGATTTTTTTGCAGTTCCTAAGCGCATATCAGGTCAAGGAGGGCTCGACAAGCAATAGGAAGCGAGCGCCTCGTGAGGAGGAGGTCACTCAAAACAAGTCAAGCTAAGTTATCCCTACATAAAACGATACTGTTACGACATTGTAACACCCACGATGCGGCTATATCTCCCACGTGTCGGAGCATGAATTAGAGGCATAACCGCATAGTAGGCATGTCGCAAGAGGGGTAATCTTTACACATCCCATGTACTGAAAATGAAAGGGATAAAGAGTTGGCTTACAATCGCCACTTCATACAATACATAAATATAGCACTACATCATCCAGAATACAATCAAGGTCCAACTATGGAACCAAATAAAGAAAGACAACCCCTAATGCTAGATCCCCGATCGCCCCGACTGGGCTCCATTACTGATCAACTGGAAACAAAACAAGACTACGAACACGATCTTCATCGAGCTCCCACTTGAGCTAGGTTGCGTCACTTGCACTGGTACCATCGGCACCTGCAACTATTGGAAGTATCTATGAGCCACGAGGACTCAGCAATCTCACACCCGCGAGATCAACACTATTTAAGCTTATGGGTAGGAAAAAGGGTAGTGAGGTGGAGCTGCAGCAAGCACTAGCATATATGGTGGCTAACTTACGCAAACGAGAGCGAGAAGAGAAGCAAAGCACGGTCGTGAACTAGAACTGATCAAGAAGTGATCCTAAATCTACTTACGTTCAAGCATAACACAAGAACCGTGTTCACTTCCCGGACTCCGCCGAGAAGAGACCATCACGGCTACACGCGTCGTTGATGCATTTTAAATAAGTTAAGTGTCAGGTTTTCTACAACCAGATATTAACAAATTCCCATCTGCCCATAACCGCGGGCACGGCTTTCGAAAGTTCAAAACCCTGCAGGGGTGTCCCAACTTATCCATCACAAGCTCTCACGGTCAACGAAGGATATTCCTTCTCCCAGGAAGACCCGATCAGACTCGGAATCCAAATTAGAAGACATTTCGACAATGGTAAAACAAGACCAGCATAGCCGCTCGGATGTGCCGACAAATCCCGATAGGAGCTGCACATATCTCGTTCTTAGATCACACCGGATGAGCCAATCGTCGGGTTGGCATAGACCCTGGTTGCCCAGGGGGCGCCGGACATCGCTCAAGTTGGACCAACACTTAGAGAAGCACTGGCCCAGGGGTTTAAAATAAAGATGACCCTTGAGTCTGCAGAACCCAAGGGAAAAAGGCTTAGGTGGCAAATGGTAAAACCAAGTTTGGGCCTTGCTGGAGGAGTTTTATTCAAAGCGAACTGTCAAGGGGTTCCCACTATAACCCAACCGCGTAAGGAATGCAAAATCAAGGAACATAACATCGGTATGATGGAAACTAGGGCGGCAAGAGTGGAACAAAACACCAGGCATAAGGCCGAGCCTTCCACCCTTTACCAAGTATATAGATGCATTAATTAAAATAAGAGATATTGTGATATCCCAAGATATCCATGTTCCAACAAGGAACAAACTTCGTATTCACCTGCAACTAACAATGTTATAAGAGGGGCTGAGCAAAGCGGTAACATAGCCAAACAACAGTTTGCTAGGACAAGGTTGGTTAGAGGCTTGACATGGCAATATGGGAGGCATGATATAGCAAGTGGTAGGTATCGCAGCATAGCAAAAGATCAAGCAACTAGCAAGCAAGGATAGAAGTGATTTCGAGGGTATGGTCATCTTGCCTGAGATCCCGCAAGGAAGAAGAACGAGTCCATGAAGAAGACAAATGGACAAAGTCGAACGAATCCTCACAACTCCGGTACGAAATCGAAGCTAACGAGAGAAGCAACCCGGAAAGAAGCAAGCAACCAAGTAAACAACCATCACAGAGACATGGCATGATGCACAACCAAGTATGATGCATGTACGGTTTAAATATGCATGGCATGTCAAAGTGCACAAACAATACTACAAGTTAAGTGGAGCTCAATATGCATCGGGATGCATATTGACAAAACACCACATTCTATTATTTAGTTCACTCCCGATTAGGTACTCAACAAAATTAAATGTTGGTTAACATGGCAAGAGGTGAAACATGAGTAAAATACACAGTTAGGCATTTTAAATGAGGCTGGAAACAACAACAACAATTCCGGTAAATCCGCATATGCATTTAGCAAATTGATGCAAACAACAATTTAAACATTCTTGATGTTGTTATCATGATGCGGGTGACATTTGCAAGTTTTATGCAATTTTTATTAAAAGTTGACATGAGCAAAAAATGAAGCATTTGTCACCGTGGTAGAAAGAAAGGGGTGCCACGGCGACAAAACGAAAATGATGCCGCGGCAACATTCCGATGATCCAGTAGCTCACGGGGATACTGGTGCAAAAGGAAGCAAGGGTGCGGATGTTTGGAACATGCTAGAGATGGTGGGGTGATCCCGGATTCCGGGTGTCCCATGATTTGGCGATAAGGAAACGAGTGACAATTTGGACACGGTGCAAACACGAGCATCTCAAACATCGCAAGCATTCGTTCAAGGACGTCATCTCAGGGTTATACCTTCGAAGCGTGCAAATCAGACGGTTCGGGTTCGGTGCAAAGTAGGGGAAGTAGACGTTCTCAGGGCGTTTGTAGTGGAGGTAGTCATTCATGTTCGGGAAGCGGTAGAGGTACGGGTCTTCGACAACTATCATCGTACACGTTCCGAGGTCGTCGGTAGAGGTTCTCGCGATCTCGGCAATGGTAGCGGTACACGTTTTCGTAGATGTTCGAGTCATCGGTAGCGGTACTTGGTTAATCCCGAAATATTCTTGGCGTCTTCACGCGTAGGGGTACTTGGTGAATCCGCGTAGTCGTGCACATTCCAACATCAAACTTGGAGGGACACCGATGGCGTGGTACTTGGCGGAGTGCATGTCGACGGTAGTCAAACTTGATGGTTTTTGGTCATGGGTCTTCGGCGTCGGTAGTCATTCTAGGCGCCGGGTGTCGAGGTACTTGGCGTTCTTGGGATTCCGAAGAAGGCGGTAGAGGTACTTGACGCGTCACAATGTAGTCGAACTTGACGAAAAACGGGTCTCCTCCGGGACTTGATGCATTTGAGTTCTTCGGGTTTGTAGTTGTACTTGCATTCGGAGTCTGGGTCTTGCCGGTGGTGGAACTTGGCGCCGTTGTAGTCGATCTTGCCGGCCTTCACGTCCAACACAAAACAACACAAGGGGCCTCGGGATGCCAACAACAAGGAGACGATGGTGGTAGCTGCGAGCTCCTGTGCAGGGGGAAGGAGAGGGCAGCCTCGTGGTCGTGCTGGTTGCTGACAGGGGCAACTCCAGTCGAGGCCAGGTGTTGGAGGAGCACGGTGCCGGCCTCAGGGAGCTCCTCTCCCGTTGGGCTCGGGCATGAGGGAGATGGACGGCGTCGGGAAGAGATGCAAGTGTGGAGATAAAACTTGGCGTGGGCATGACGATGCAAAGGAAGCACGCGGCGGACGCTGCTGTTCATCTTCTTTGAGTAGAGGTGACAGCACACATAGGGAAGGCTGAAGAGGGCTTGGCGCGGCAGAGCTCTCTAGCAAAGCAGCAGGGTCGTCGGGCAGCGGGCGGGAGCAGGACGAGGACATGAGGGAGAGGATCAGTGCGAGGCGACGGCCTCCTGGTGGTCGCCGACGGCGACGGGTGGCGATGGGTCACCGGAGCGAGCGATGGCCGGACGGGTCACGGTAGAGAAGGTCTCATGGTCGCGGCCCGTTTCTGCGGGATCCATGGCCGCTGCGAGCGTGCCGGTGCTGGTGGGAGAAGGAGGCGGGGCAGGGATTGGGCGAGGCGAGTTCGTGGCATAGGGGACGCGAGGCGGCGATGCAGGGGAAAGGAGAGCGAGGTGATGGGGCGCGTGAGTGGTGATCTGGTGGCGGCGCTAGGAGGGGGATGAGGGGATTGGGCGTCTCCCTTGGTGGCGTTGGGTGTAGCATGTGTGGCAGCACTGTGGGAGATCGAGAGGGTGAGGGGGCGACCTTGGTGCAGCGCTACTCTCTCCCTGTCTCACTCTGACGCGCACGCATAGGAGGGAGGAAGGGATCGAGCGGGGGAGACGGCTTCTGGCGGCGGTGAGGGAATGTGGGAAAGAGGGAGTAGCAATGCGGGAGTGCTAGGGTTAGGTAGGGTCGGCTGGGCTGGGAAGGTTTGGGCCGGTCTGGGGTGTGGAGGCCCAAGTGGCCAGCTGGGCTCTGCTCTCCCTCTATTTACTCTATTCAAAAACAACAGAAAAAGAGGAAGAAAAGGGAAGAAAAGAAAAGGGTAGAGAAAGAGTTTGGGCACGGGGATAAATTTCCCGAACTCACAAAAATGCGCATGTTCCAAGAAAAATGGAGTGGGCAGTTTTGAAAGTTTAAATTCAAACTCATGTGATTTAAAATCAAATGGTTTGAATAGGAAGTGCGGGTTAGGAAGGTCCAAAAATGTTCGGATTTTTGGTGGAGCTCCGAAAAATGGAGAAAGGATAAATAGAAAAGTTAGAGGCCAAGAGTTGTGATAACAAAGGCATTGGGATTTTGCAAGTGTGTTATGGTGAATTTCAAATTAAAGAAATATTTTAATATAGCTCCCTACTATCGGGAGGATATGTTATAAAGAGAGGTCACCCTTCCCTTGATTTGAATAGATCAAAGATCTATGCAACTTATTTAGTTGAGTTTTAGAACGGGTTGCATGATGACATGATGCAATGAAAACAATGCAATGATGAATGCAATGAACCAAACAAGTCATACGACGGAACCCAGAAACCCTGGAAGGCATCTGAAGCTCTGGTCTTGGGGCGTCACAGACATGGCATAGGAACGGCAAACATGACATAACGATTGGGACCATAGTTTGATACACGCCCCTCCGGGGCCCATTCTGGTTTCTTTTTAATGCAGGAAGGAAAGGAAGAACAAAATAAGCGGCGCCTACAGCGGTCCACGGGCGCAGGCCCCAGCGCCCGCCTGAGCTCGGCTGGACCCCTCCTCGCGCTTCATGGAGGCGCGGCGATGAGATGACCCGCCACCGTCTTCGAAGCGGGCACAGCGGCATGGCGGCTGGTCGTAGCCGCCGCTGCTGGAGCTGTCGCTGGGGGAAGAGCTGTCGTAGCCAGACAAGACGCGGTTAGCACTCGGCACCAAGGGCGAGTTCGCCCCCATCCTCGTCGCGGCCGTCGCCAAGGCCGAGCACCTCCTCACCATCGTTCACCTCGGGGTAGCACCTGACACGGCGACCATCTTCCCCAAAAACCCTCACATAGAGGGTCGCATCGCCATCGTGCTTGAAGTGAAGGGTGCACCGCCTGCCCAGACCGCGCGCGGGCGAACGTCTGCCAACCGCGGGCCAAAGCTAGATTGCCCGCGGCGGAGACCTTGACTGCAACCCAGGAAGCCGTGTTGCAGCAGCCATCCGCCTGCAGCCAAAGCCCGCCAAGAGCTGAGGCTGATAGCTCGTCGGCAAGGAAGCGCGAGAGCTGAAGCCAGTTGCCGGTCGGGCTCTCCGACCAGACGACGAACTTCGCAGAGTGGAAGCGTGGCCGGGGAGGCCGCGCAACCACGGCGCGCCTCCCCTCATCGACGGGACGACCACAACCGGAGCGACCCCTGCCTTGTGAAGCGGCACCACCGCGGCCGCGTGGAGTCGCGGCGGGGGTTGCCGTGTGCTTGCGGGGATGGCCGCGTCCATGCTTGGGCACCGGAGAGCCGGGCCCCTCACGAGGGGCCTTCCCCTTCTCCGTGGCGGTGAACCTCCTTGACGGCGCCATTGGTGGCAGGAGAGGAGCAAGGAAGGAGAAGAAGTGGAAGAGGAAGAGGAAGGATGGGCGGCGGGGGCTCCGCCCCCTCCCATTTATACTAGGAGGAGGCCAAACAGCACCCCCCATGATCACAGGTAATGATGGTTTTCCTTGCATGTCATAGGGACTTGTCACGTCAGGTAGTTGCTGAGGCAGCATGGGGAAGCGGAGACGCCCACGTCCAATCAACTGCCACGCGTCGATTGAGGCCGCAGGCTATTGGGGCCCGCGGCGCTCCACACTTGACCCTTGGCTTCACCTCGAAACCAAGCCCAAGTGCGCCTTGGGCCCGGGGGCTACTGTCGGCAATCTGGGAATGGGGGTCCCCAGACATGCCTGCCTGCGGCCAACGGCGTGGCTTTGCTGGTAGTCCTGTACGGCCCATCTTCATCAACAAGGAATCAAGACCCTCGCGAGGGGCCAAGCCTCGCGAGGTAGATGACACAAGACCTCCTCATGAGCAGCCCCATCCGGCCGGCTCGTGAGGGGCGGAGAGTTCAAGGTCGGGCAAACCTCGTGAGGTTCTCGTGACATGAGCCGTGACGATCGAGGCCAGGCGGGTGCTAGTGCGCGCAGTGTCCTTGTTTCCTCTTTAGTGCTAAGGGGGTAAGCGCAGGCGCGGAGTACCGAGGCATCAAGCAAAGGTGTCCATATTGGTGCAACGAGACCAAGACTAGAAGGACGGCAAGATGGAGGTCACCGTGGAGCCCATGACGGCGTCACCGCCAGAACCTTTTGCAGGCGAACACCACCTTTTGTCAGGATAGCTTGTACTAGCTGTCTCCTTTCAAATTGGCCGTTGTTGGCTCCCTTCACGTTCAATATTTGGGGAGAGAACCAGGGCCTCTATAAATAGGACTAGCCACCACCATAGGCAGGGGAGGATCCATGATCATCCTAAGCCACACAAGTGCACCAAGCACAAGAACACCTCAACCGTAGGAGGCTGTTCTTCCCCTTGTACTGTTCATCCTCAGGCCAAGAGGCAATCCACCACCACCACACTGGAGTAGGGTATTACACCACAATGGTGGACCGAACTAGTATAAATCTTGTGTCCTTTGTGTTGCAAGTTCGCCGTGTTAGTTCGTGAGATCTAGGCTAAGTTAAGACACGGATCGATAGGGGGGGAGATCTTCGCGCGCACCCCAGTGTTCGAACCTTAAGGGTTTTGCTGGAACCCATGATCCGACACTGTGTAATAGTTAGATTTTGTGTGGAGCTATATATACCCCTCCACCCTTCCTCCATTCATGGAGCGAGCCATCAGAACATGCCTACACTTCCAGCATTCATTTTCTGAGAGAGAACCACCTACTCATGTGTTGAGACAAACATATTCCAATCCAACCACGAGAATCTTGATCTCTAGCCTTACCCAAGTTGCTTTCCACTCAAATCATCTTTCCACCATATCCAAATCTATGAGAGAGAGTTGAGTGTTGGGGAGACTATCATTTGAAGCACAAGAGCAATGAGTTCATCATCAACACACCATCTATTACCTTTTGGAGAGTGGTGTCTCCTAGATTGGTTAGGTGTCACTTGGGAGCCTCCAGCAAGATTGTGGAGTTGAACCAAGGAGTTTGTAAGGGAAAGGAGATCGCCTACTTCGTGAAGATCTACCCAAGTGAGGCAAGTCCTTTGTGGGAGATGGCCATGGTGGGATAGACAAGGTTGCTTCTTCGTGGAACCTTCGTGGGTGGAGCCCTCCATGGACTTGCGCAGCCGTTACCCTTCGTGGGTTCAAGTCTCCATCAACGTGGATGTACGATAGCACCACCTATCGGAACCATGCCAAAAATCTCTGTGTCTACATTTTGTTTGCTCCCTCCAAACTCCTCCCGTTTACCTTCATATGCAATGATTGACATTTCGCCGCTATACTCTTAGAATTGCATATGTAGGTTGATTGCTGGACTTGTGATAAGTTACTAAAATCTGCCAAGACATAAAATTGGGAAAAACCTAGATTTTTATTTGGTCAAGTAATCTAATCACCCCCCCTAGACATATTTTCGATCCTACAGAGGTGTAAAACCCTACTCCTGTTTTGGTGGATTGATGCTGGAAAATGGTAGAGAAGCGCGGCGCTCATGCCCGGCAAGGTTGCCTCGGGGCGTGAGGATCTACGCGCGTATGAGTGTGAGGGGGTCTGAATCCTTTCTATGGTTGCCATGGGCCTCCTTTTATAAATAAAGGGGTCACCACAGTGGCAAATCAGTCTTTACATACTGATTAGATAGCAAATAGTGCTATCATACCTAACTCTGCATGTTGATAGAGCGCATTAAATGCGCCGCTCAATGTCACATCACGGCTCACCCGGCAGGCCCTGTCGGGCTGTTTTGCCAGCTTCGCGCCTGCTTGCTTGAAAAGTCTCGGGATGGGTGTCGCTTGGAAGTATTTCCGTAGGAAGTGGCTGCCATGTGGTAAACAACAGTCACGTAGTCACTTTGCGGCTTGACACCGCACTAATTGATGACTTGTGTCGCTCGTGAGGTGGAGCAGTGGAGAAGTTTGCCTCTGTAAGCCATGGCAGGCCTGCCAGGATGATTTGGGGGCTCACTTCTGGGGGTAATTCCATCCTGGCCAGGCTCGGCTGCCCGGCAAGGGAGGTTCTTCTCATAGTTGTATCTTGCCTCTTTGGCTAGTATTGGTCTTCTCGATCTGCACTTTGATCCTTCAAAGAAATGAGTTCTCATGCTCTGATCTGATCTTGGTGTTGAAATCTTGTTCTTGCACCTGTGCATGGTCTGGGCAACGGACCCAGGGTTTGTTTCACCGACAGTTAGGGTGGTTCATGTGGACAGGCAGCATGTAGAATAACTACTAATGTGCTCAGGCTCATTTTAGCAAGCCTATATTTATATTTATATTTAGGTTTTTTCCTCTACAACATTCACTTATAGCTATGTCTTCAAGTTGCCATCTTCTGCACTAAGTGAATATGATCAGACCCTAACCACATTTGTGCTTATCTCTCCTACTCTCTCTAAATCTTCATATGCATTCTATTGACACATGTCGATTGTCTTCACTGTGTCCTTGTTAGTCGAAGATTAAGAGACAAACATTTAAAAGTCTTTTATTATTCTTATCCTTTTGCCTGAATCCGGAGAAGTCGGAACGACCACACGACAAATCGGGCGAGCGTGGGGTCGTGGCACAACATTTAAGTTGTTGCATGTGTGCCACGTGTAGCTCATATGTGAACCCTAGGGGTAGCTGGGTAATTACACTACGCCACTCTCTTCCTTATAAATACCCAGCCCCATGCGGTCATTAAAACTTACTCCCCTCATTGTCTCGCTCAAACCCTAGCATCGCCGCTAGCTTCCATCGTCGCCGGAGACGAAGCACTTCGCTGCAACGACTTCTCCGTCGTCATCATCACGCCGGCCACGGACATCTTCCTCCCATCGCTGCCATAGGTGTCTTCCGTCGCCAAGTTAGAGTGCGGAAGATTGAACAGCTCGGCCTCCATCCCCAACTCGTCTAGCAGTTCTCGTGTGTTCTTGAGCAATAATTAAAAGTCTATTTTTACCGCATGTTTGATCTGTTAAAACTTTCTATATCTTCAGAAAGTTGTTTCTTCACTTCCAAATCTGGATCTTCCATACTATGTGTCTCATAACTTGCAAGTACTTTCACTTATGCTTCACAACTAGTTAGATTCCGCACATGTACTTATTTATGGATTCGTACAAATCCGGAACCAACTTACATCAATAAGTGAATGTCTTCGCGCTATGAGGTCAATGTCTTGAAACTAATTTATCTTCAAAATCGTCTGATAATGCATATGACCTCTTCCCCCTTCCCTCGCATCTCTAATGCTCTCACAAGTACATGTCCGTGGGAGAGTCTCTTGGTTCTCATAGTCTGAATTCATTTGCAGAATTCTTACAGCATCACATTGAATCTCCTGAAGCCAGTTCTTGTCTGGCCAGCAAAGTGAAGCCTATCATTTCTGTGAAGCCAATCAATCTTGTCAAGCAAATGGCTAGTGGCAAATCTGCCAAGATAGGCGGCAGACAGCGTTGTGGTAATACTGCAAAGGACCTGCCACCAGATCTCTATGAACTATACAAGTCTGATCCTGAAGAGAGCTATGGTGAGCTCAAATCTTGAGTCCAATGGATTCAAAGATACTAGGCAGAGCGGTGGTTCATGTACCACTTTGTGACTCTAGAGTACGCGGACAAGAATGTTGTGAGGCCACCATGGGTTGATATTGTATATAAGAAACTTCACCCCAAGACCAATGCTGAAGCCATTCAGAGAGCCTTCTTTCCTTGCATGGTCAGAGGACCCATGCCTGAGAATGCCGACCCATCCAGTCTTCGATGGTGTCATGAGGATGATCTGTTTGAAGCCAATCTCCAATTTACTAAAGCTTCAGTAGTTCAAAACAAGAAGGAATTTGGGATTGACTTCAACCCAGGTCCAACTGCACCAAGGCCCGATGGGAGTCGTGAGGCCGAACCAAATCTCATTGGCCCATTCAATGACTTCGACTCATTTCTGGCACATTGTGCAGCACAGAGGGCCAGCATTGAAGATGCTGCTAAGGATGAGGAACAAACTGCAGCTCCAGAGCCCCAAAGCCAATGAAGAAGTCAAAGGCTTCAAAGCCTACTGCTACCCCAAAAGCATCAAGGGTGAAGCCACTTAAAAATGCACCTCCTAAATCCAGTGTGCAGTCTGAAGACTTGTCTCGTACTTCTATGAAGACTAAGAAGATCTCAGGGCAAGGTCTTACTCCAGCAAGCATCCTGCGCCATGATGAAGATGTAATAGATATATCAAGTGATGAAGATCTCGCTGATGATGCCCTTGAGCTACTGATCAAGAGCAAATAGGAGGCTGAAATCTTCAAGAATTTGCCTTTGTTTGATGCTAATATTCTAAAGAATTTTATTGATGAATGGTTTGAAGACACTTCTCTTACCATTGATCATCTGCAGCTTCCCTATGGCATTAGTGTGATGTTCCAAGGCTTCATTGCAAAAGAGCTTGCCATTGCTCAAAGGTTCATTGAGCAGAAAAACAAGATTGACCATGAAAATGATGTCTTCGAGAAGCACATGGCCAAGCTTAGTGTCACAGATGTTCAGAACTTCAAGAAGATGATGGCAGATCTCAAAGCTGGGTTCCATAAGCATTGTGATGAAGCTAAGGGCTCTTGGGAGCGCCTCAAATATTATGCTGAGAAATGTGTCCAGGCTCACAATGAAGCCATGAAGAGAAAAGCACTTGGGTGTCCAGGCATTGACCCCAAGTTGGCCACTAAGAAGAAGAAGCCAACAAAAGCTGAAGCTGAGGCTCCAAGACAGGAAAGGCCAAGCATTGTCTTCCCTACCAGCATGAGTGGCTCAAAGCTTAAGGTGCCATCTACTGCTTCCAGAAGGAAGAAGACAAAGCAGGCTGAGGCTGAAGCCAAGAAGCACAAGCATCAAGAAGCCTCTAATGTCGCTCCATCTCAGAAAAGGCTGAAGACAAAGCCTTCTAAGGCCTCAAGAAGGGCCCAAGCACCAATTGCCTCATCTGCTCCTGACGAGCCGCTGCTAGTTCAGCCCATCTCAGCTGCCTTACCAGCCTCCTCCAACCGCGAACGTCATATTGTTGTGCATGAGCCTGCTCCCACAGAGGCCCATGAATCTGAAGAGATCCCAGCTGTTGACACCATTGCAGTTGAAGAATTTGGTCATGAAGACAATGTTGATGATGACGAAGTCCTTCCTCAAGTTCCGCAGCTTACTCAGAAACCAGTATCATCACCTGCTCCCATGAGCAGTGAACAGATTAGTATTGGCAGTCCCACGACGCCAATCACTCAAGATGATTTCTGGGGTGAGGAACATCCCAACTCCCCTCTACATGAAGTCATTTCGCGCACTCCACCAGCTCAAGTCACTACTCCAGTGCTTGAGACACCCCAAGAAAACCCGGAAGACATGGAGAAGACTACTCCCTCACCGTAGGCATCGCCCTCCTTTCGAAGGCTTTGTAGAGGCCCAAGGCCAACGGTCTCCATGTCTAGCATTCCTGTGGAGGATGTGCAAGCCACAAGCTCAGTAGCACGTCAAGTGTTCCCTGAAGCTATCCCCCCAGAGTCTGCTCAAGAGTGTAAAGCCAAAGAGGTTGAAGATATTTCGGCTGCATCAGCCAAGGAAAGAGAAGAAGAAGAAGGAGAACAAGAAGGAG
>NC_041386.1:337890815-338077535 GCF_002162155.2 Triticum dicoccoides
GAAGAAGAAGAAGAAGAAGAAGAAGAAGAAGAAGAAGAAGAAGAAGAAGAAGAAGAAGAAGAAGAAGAAGAAGAAGAAGAAGAAGAAGAAGAAGAAGAAGAAGAAGAAGAAGAAGAAGAAGAAGAAGAAGAAGAAGAAGAAGAAGAAGAAGAAGAAGAAGAAGAAGAAGAAGAAGAAGAAGAAGAAGAAGAAGAAGAAGAAGAAGAAGAAGAAGAAGAAGAAGAAGAAGAAGAAGAAGAAGAAGAAGAAGAAGAAGAAGAAAAAGAAGAATAAGAAGAGGAAGAGGAAGAAGAGGAAGAGAAAGAAGAGGAAGAAGAAGAAGAGGAAGAATAAGAGGAAGAAGAAGAAGAAGCTGTTATTCCCCCTACTAAACCAAGTGTGATTTCCGATGTGATTGTGCCTGACCCCCCAGTAATTGAAGCTCTGAAGCTACTGTGGATGCTATTGTTGTCACTCATACTGAAGCCAATGGCATTGTCATGGAAAAAGACAATCCGCATCCTGAAGCCCCTGATGCGGCAGAAGATATTCAGCCATCCACATCAGATGTTGCTGCTGCTCCACCTGTTCCACACATTATGGCAAGGGCCTTCAACCGTGAAGGTTAGCTTATCAGTGTCAGATGGCCAATTCTCACTCCTCCTGAAGCTCCTGGTCCACAATATGACTATCATATCGAGCATAGGCCTCAGACACAGAATCCCATGCCAAGAATGTCAAGGATTCTAAGTGTTGTCACCACTTAGGGTTCTTTAAATGTCTTAAGCTTCACATAGCACAACACATTCTTTGACAAGGCCAAGAATCCTTATAAGAAGCCCAAGATATCTTTTGACAGGTTCTGGAGTCATCAGCAAAGATGTTATTACTCATGCATCCTATACAACCAGGACATAATTTTCCCACATAAACGCCTGTGTTGTGATGCCATGGCTGGACTGTCGTGCCTTGAAGAAACCCTTGATTGCTTTCGAGAAGTTGGCTTACTCCCTTTTGTCATCGACAAGGAGCACTGGAATGAAGAGCTCCTGCTTAAATTTTGTGTCACCCTTCATATCTCAGGCTACAACATAGATCTGAAGACATGGATCCTTGAGTGGATGTTAGGTGATGTACATCATGAAGCCAAAGCTCAAGACATCATTGAGCTTACTTCCCTGCCCACTCCTGGTGATCTCTATGAGCCAGGTTGCCAATGCTTTGAGCAATAACTTGAAAGCATCTTCCATAAGCCTGAGCCAAACATGAGTCAAATGCTTAGCATGATGAAGCCATTGCCAGTAGAACCTGAGTACTCCAAGGACTTCCATGTAAATGACCTCGAGTACCTGCCCCGCACTATATACCATATTCTGAGACACACTCTATGGCCAATCAAAGGGCACTCTCCTCATGCCAAGATTGGAGGCACCATGAAGACATTGGTCTTCTACATACTGGCATCTGGTTCGACACTCACGGTTTCTTCATCCGTCAGTTGGCAGCTTCAGGCATCGATCTATTTGGCCTCGAATTCTATGCAACATGGATTGTGTGGTTGATTAAGCTTCACTCCACCATCAACTATCAAGCTTCAGCACACCATCCTGTTGTCTTCCTGCCTGAAATTGATATGTCTCATGAAGTCATCTATCCAGAGCCTGCCAAGGAACCAGTTGGTGAAGATTATGCTGCCTTCCGAAGCCTCTCAGCACCCATTGAAGTCGTTCATGTGCCAAATCCCACTACTACTACTGGTCCTCTCGTCGGTCAGCTTATGTTGCCGCATCCTGCTCCCACTGATGCAACAACCAGCATAGTAGCTCAAAGGCCTCAGAAGCGCGCTCGAGTTCTAAATGACAGAGAACTTCTAGTTTCTCTTCATTAGAAGCAGGATAGGCATCATGACTGGATGAAGATCCAGATGCAAATTCTTCTTGTGGATGTCAATCGCATTCGCAGCCTCTCCACCAAGAATTGTTTTGTTGCTCACGAAGCCTGTCGGCGTGATTGGAAGAGCCTCACTCTACTATGCTCTGAAGATGAACTCACTATAGATGGCTTCACTGAATGACTCAAGTTTGACTCCAAGCCTCCACAATCCGCAAGTTGGCGCTCTACTCCATCTATTGAAGATTCTGATTACTCATCTTTCGCTCCAACTATTGTTGCACGAGTCATTGATGAGGAAGACGATGCCACTTCATCAGCTATGGATTCATTGTATCATGACTCTGCATCAGGCGCTTTTGCACCGCCCAACTCCAACGCCGACCCATCTGCCCCAACATCTTCACCAACACCTCATGGGAACACTTAGACACTCTATGTATTCACTCCTTTTTGGTCATTCCTGACAAAAGGGGGAGAATCATATGGGTTGATAGTCTTCAAGCGGGTCTATATGGGTCGGGTGCCTATTTTTGTTAAGTTTTGCAACTCTCGTTCTTGAACTGCTGGTTTTGAGTTGTAACACTTAAGTCCAGATGGGACCTCTGCTACACTTGCTCCTATCTTTTACTACGAGGTTAAATTCCGTATGAAGTCATATTGTAGACGCCCATTTTTCATTGTGCATGGCATTATCTTCACTACATTTTTGTATGCAAGGTGAATTGTCTTCATGAATTCAAGGAGATCTCCACAAAGCAAAACCTGCAACGTGCATTTGCATTCAAAGGCAAATTTCTTATATGCACATCTTCAGTGGGAGCCCTTTCAACTTCATGAAGCAATGACCACATTCTTTAACTTTCACATATTTTTATCCCTGTTGAAAACTCAACTAGTTTGTCATCAATCACCAGAGTATTGATGACAAACGTGGTTGGGGGACTAATGTGTTTGTGTGGATAACACAGGTAGAAGTCCCTCTTTGATTCGGTTTACCTACCAGAGATGACACCTAAAAATGTATGAAGACATTGAAGAAAATGGCGGTTCGTGAAGACATTCACTTGAAGACAATGGAGTGCGAAGACATAGTTTCTTTCATAGTTTCATTTTTCTTCTTTCTTGAGTAATAGGAACCATCAAACTGTTATGTGGGGTCCAAGCACTACAACAAAAGACACATCCGTGACATTTTGGGCCGAGCGAAAAAAAATTATGTCATACCTATGACACTTCTATGACGATAATTGTGACAAAACCCGGTATCATCATAGATGTGGCGGGGTCCTACTTCTATGACAAAAAATCATGACAGAAAATGGGCTTTTCGTCCTGGGCGGGCCGGAGACGCAGCTGCATGACATTCTTTGGGCCCTCCATGATGGAAAAAACTTTGGTACAAGCGAGGGCGAGGAAAATATCGGGGTGTTCCCGGTTACGGTAGGTGGTCGGGGACAAGCGATGCACATTTCTCTTGTACACGCATGCGCGTGGGTGCGAGGCGTTGGGCTCTAACTGAACCTGGGCGAGGCGTTGGGCTCTAACTGAACCCGAGCGATTGCACTGCACGCTACGCGTTACTGAACCCGAGTGATCGATCGATGGCTGTTAACTGAACCCGATCGAGCGATTCCTTCGCTACTGCTGCTAACTGAAGCCGATCGATGCTGCCTCTGGATGAACAATGAGCATGTTGGTGGGGGTTTGGATGAACAGTTCCTGATGAGGGTGGATGAACAGGACCCCGTGGTGTTGCCTCTGGATGAACAGGACCCCGACCGATTGAGCCGGTTGGGGCTGGATCAACAGGACCCTATGGAGGGCAGGATGAACAGGACCACCCCGTGGAGGGCAGGATGAATAGTAGATGGTGGAGGGCTGGATGAACAGTAGCCTGTGGAGGGGTGGTTGAACATGAGCCCGTGGAGAGGGCTGGTTGAACAGTAGCCAGTGGAGTAGCGCGGTGGAGTCTGGATGAATAGGAGCCCGTGGATGAACAGTCGTAGGTGGAGGCTGGAGGAGGTCGATGGTGGATGAATAGTAGCCCGTGGGGCTGGAGGGGGTCGACGTTGGAGATGAACAGTATCCCATGGAGTCCCGTTTTGCGGTACGCCACACCCCTCCCGATGAACAGGACCCCTGTTTCGACCGTAGCGCTCCAACACAAGTCTGTTTCCTCCGTTTTGCGGTACGCCACACCACTCCCTATCAACAGGACCACTGTTTCGACCGTAGGAGGTCTGTTTCCTCCGTTTTGCGATACGCCAGACTGCTCCCGATGAACAGGATCCCGTTTCGAACGTGGCCGGTCGAACACAAGGCCGTTTCCTCCGTTCTGCGGTATGCCAGGCCTCGTTTCCATCGGTTGTTCCGTCCAAGCCCTCCCGATGAACACAACGACGCATTCCATTCCGATCCAGCCGATTCGCTCCTCATGAACACGACGACGATGGTGTTTCTTTGTTCCGACCCAGCCATGTACAGGAGCCCTGACCGTACGTATGCGTGAGTAGGCGTTCGAGACCCTGCCCGTATGTACGTATGTGGCTATATTTTCTTTCTTGCACACTGGCCGCTATATGTACGTGTACATGCTACGTGGGCGCCTCTACATCGACCAGTATGTACGTACATGTTCGTGACCAGAATGACAACGCTACGTACGCTTCGACCAGGTGGGTCCCGACTGTCACGCACTTCCTTGCGTGTGAAGATGTAGCTGGTGGGTCCTAGCAGTCAGGGGGGCGAAACATTTTTTTTCAGACGCACTTCCTTGCGTGTGAAGATGTAGCTGGTGGGTCCCAGCAGTCAGGGGGAAATGTTTTTTCGCTAAATACGGTGGCCCGTCTAGTGGGTCCCCGTTGTCAGGTGGAGGAACAATTATTTTGCGCGTAATAAGGAGGCACTTCCTTGCTGCGGCAGTCGATCCAGCTGTCAGCCTCTCCATGTACAGTCCACGTCAGATGGAAGTCGTTCCTTGACCATGTTGACCACGCCGCGCCGAGAGCACCATGGCGGTGGACGATGGCGAGGCCTAGGAAGGGGACGACGCGGAGCCGAGGAAGACGCGGCAGTGGAAGCCCGTGCGGAAAGGAGTACGAGGGTTCACTGGTTCGGCTGCGATGTGAGGCTGCCGTCGCCGCAGGGCCTGGCCATCGGTGGGAATAGTAGGGGGCGGCGAGGCCTCCGCTGCAGCACAGTCAGCCACGGGAGGCAGGAGCATGCGGCACGACCGGTGCTGCTTTGGGCGGCTGGAGCAAGAAGACCAGAGGTTGAAGAAGCACAACGGCCATTGGATGGACATCGTACGGTCACTGGAGCTAGAATCGTTCATATTGACTAAGTTGACAAAGCACTCCTCCCCGTCAACTTAGTAGGCCCACAAGTCAGCCACCCACCAAGGTGGGTCCCAACTAGTAGGGGGAGTATTCATTTTTTTGTGCATTATAAGGCGACACTTCCGGTGGGTCCGAGCTAACAGCGGGGGGAACGTTTTTTCGCGAAATATGGTGGCCCGTCCGATGGGTCCCAGCAGTCAGGGGGGAAACATTTTTTTCGCCAAATATGGTGGTCTGTCCGGTGGGTCCCTGCTATCAGGTGGAGGAATAATTATTTTCCACGTAATAAGAAGGCACTTCCTTGCGGCTGCCGTGGACCCAGCTGTCAGCCTCTCCATGTACAGTACTCTTTCGATGGAAGTCGTTCCTTGACCATGTTGACCACGCCGCGCCGAGAGCACCAGGGTGGTGGACGAAGGCGAGGCCTAGGAAAGGGACAACGCGGAGCCGGGGAAGAGCGGCAGTGGATGCCCACGCGTAGAGGAGTATGAGGGTTCACTGGTTCACTGCGGTGTGAGGCTGCCATCACCGCAGAATAACAGGGGGTGTGGGTGAGTACAAGGACGGTCTGGCCAGCATGGGAGTAGTAGGGGCGGTGAGACCTCCGCCGCATCGCAACCGGCCATGGGAGGCAGGAGCACGAGGCACCACCGGCGCTGGTTTGGGCGGCTGGAGCAAGAAGACCAGAGGTTGAAGAAGCACTACGGCCGTTGGATGGACATTGTACGGTCACTAGAGCTAGAATCGTGCATATGGACTAAGTTGACAAAGCCCTCCGTCCCCGTCAACTTAGTAGGCCCACAAGTCAGCCTGCCACTATACTGGGTCCCAGCTAGCAGGGGGAGTATTCATTTTTTGTGCGTAATAAGGACGCACTTCCTTTCATGCAAAGATATAGCTGGTGGGTCCGAGCTGTCAGTGGCGGTAACGTTTTTTTCACGAAATACAGAGGCCCTTTTGGTGGGTCCTAGATGTCAGGTGGAGGAATCATTATTTTGCGTGTAATAAGGAGGCATTTCCTTGCGTGCGGCCATGGACCCAACTGTCAGCCTCTCCACGTACAGTCCACCTCAGATGCTTGTTGGTCGTTGACCATGTTGACCAGGCTGTGCCGAGAGCACCAGGGCGGTGGATGACGGCGAGGCCTAGGAAGGGAACGACACGGAGGCAGGGAAAACTCGACAGTTGTTTCCCACGCGAAGGGGAGTATGACTGTACGAGGGTTTACTGGTTCGTCTGCCCTCAACGGAGAATAACAGTAGGTGTGGGTGAGTAGAGGGATGGCTAGGCCAGCGACGGGAGTACGGTGGGGCGGTGAGGCTTGCGTGGTAGCACAGCCGGCCGCAGGGAGGAGGGAGTAGGCAGTCCCGCCGACGCTTGTTTGAGCGGCTAGAGCAGGAAGAGTAGAGATTGAAGAAGCACGACGGCCGTTGGATGGACATCCAACAGTCACTGCTTGTGCGTCAACCTCTTTTTTAGGAAAGCCTCAAATCTGTGGAAAACAGCATACAACCCATCTGCTATTATTTCTAATAATTTAATGCCCATTTGCTAATTCTTTAGGTTTTTTTGGATCCCATATTCTTTTTATTAGCATTACAGCCCATATTGTGGCCATAGTTAAAAAATTATACAAAATGTTGCATATTTCGGTGCGGTCCGAACTGTTTTTAATCTCGAAATTTCGAGTCACATTCAAACTAATTTTAAAAATAAATATATATCAATATAAAATCCAACAAATTGTCCATGCATAAAAAATTATGCAATTTAAAATCTTGAAATGAAAAAAAGAAATTTGAAAGTAATTGTCGGTTTGATGTGTTTTAAAATTTTACATCCCATTTCTCATTACTGATAGGCCATTTTCTCGTCTAGCCAAATGAAGCTCTCCTCGTCTTGAAAGATTTGCAGCCCAACAGGCCTGAGAAAGCGACTTACTTGGCAAATCACAAAAAAACTGGGCTAGCCATTTTCAGAAAGAAAAAAAACTACTGGGTTGGTCTGTGGTAAACATAAAAGAGAAGGTTGTCTAGACAGGCTAGAGTGCCCCGCACAGCCCAGTTGACTTCCTGCTTCCGTCTCAAAAACAAATTAGATAAATGCCACAACAAATATGGCGATTCGTAAAAATGCCACTGCAATTTCCAAACTTTGAAAAATGCCACTGCAATTTTTGCAAACTTTGGAAAACACCACTGCAAGTTGCAAACTTTGAAAAACGCCACTCCAGACTTCGAAAAATGCCACTGGAAATGGCATGAAATGGCATTTTTTTCAAAGTTTGGAATTTGCAGTGGCATTTCTCAGAACACCAAATTTGGAGTGGCATTTATCAAATTAACCCAAAACAAAAATAATTGGGCGAGCTGCTGGTTCCCTAGTGTCAGCCGCTCGTTGTGCAACTCTCTCGTTTATTGACAACGTTGACAATGGCATGGGACCCAGATGTCAGAAATCCATTAGGAGGAGCCATTTTTTTATTGGATTGAAATAAGGAGGCACTTGCTTGCGTATTGCCATGACCTTGGCGGGTCCCTGCTGTCATCCTCTCCACGTACAATCATCTCCTGATTGTGTGCGCGTCAACTTGGTAGGCCCACAAGTCAGCCTCTAAACCCGTGGAGGACAAATACAACCCATTTTAAAAAATAGCCCATTCCATACATTCAAACAGAAAGTTCAACATTCAGAGCAAAGTAACAGGTCCGATCCACATATAGAGTACTAAACTTCCACGTTGACAACCATCATAGCCAAGTTAACTATCTACTCCTACTAATACTCTAGTAGCGTACAAGTACTAACTTACTCTTAGCTAACTAGACGATGCCGGCCGCCATCTGCGGTACACACTAAACGCCGGCATCGGCGTCCTCCACCTAGCCTCGGACTTGCCAGAGGTGCGATAGGGCGCGTTGCTCGCGCGCGTTGGCCCTTTCCATGCCGGCGTGGTCCACCGAAGCTTCGGCTTCTAAGCGGGAAACCCACTTGACGAGCTGGTAGTAAAAATCGGCGTCGTGAACGCGTGCGTGGCCGACAGCCTCCAAGGCTATTTGCCGGGCGCCGGCCTCCACATAGTCGGCCCAGGTGCAGGCGCTCTGCTCGCGACTCAGAGCATCGGTGTGCTGCTGCTCCATGTCCCGCTGGCGGCGCAAATCAGCGATGCCCTGCTCCTCCGCCAAGCGGTCGCGCTCCAACAACTCCTGCTCCTCCGCCAGGCGGTCGCGTTCCAACAATTCCTAGATCTCCGCATTGCCATCTAAAGACCGATAGAATGCCTCCTCCCTCCGTCTGCTTTCCAATGAAAAACCGAACACTAGTTCCGGCGATGACCGCCTTCGGCCTCGCCTATCGTGGACGGGAGGGGGCATGGCGGACGTGGCGAGAGTGAGGATAAGTGGCAAGCGACGTCGGGCCGGTGGGGGCTTATGAGAATAGGGAGAGTTGGGTCACGGTGCCACCATAGAAGGCCAGGAAACAGTACTTATAGGTGGAAGGTAGCACGACATTCATCGGAATTCAATGCATAATTAAGCAGGCATGGCTTAGCGCGCCAGCTTGCCGTGGAAAACTAGAGAAACTGAAATTCTGACTGTGTCGTCCTGTCCCGTCCGTGATGGGTCGCACGCCGGCATGACGGCCAAACGAGTGCACTCGAATCATCTCCCTCCTTGTCAATAATGATTCCACGGATTTAAAAGGCCTGCAACAATTAAAGCACATCTTTTTTCACATCAGTTAGCTGCCTTAATTACGGCCGGCTGCATGTAGGCACTCAATATCACTCGCAGCCAGTACGCAGAGCAGCATGCAACGAGTTGCAACCGAGGGCATTATTTGATGAACTTTAGCTGGGAGATAAGGCATTTGCAAACGTTTTCGCTGGCAGTTTCTTCAGATTCTCATGGCATTTTCTTCAGAGCAGCTTGTCAGTTTCTTCAGAGGTAGGCATTTTTATTCAAAAAACTGCCACTTTGGATCTTGCGTCGCAACTAAAACAGCCAGGAGCGCATTACTAGGAGAGCTAGTGATCGATCAGTAACTTGTAAACACTGAGCGAACAGATATAAGGAACTTTTAATGCATCTCAATGATTCACAGATCATATACAAATATGTAGCTCCAAAAGCAAAGATTAGCCACAACTAAAACCAACGAGTACGATTCCCATACATAAGATCAACATGTTAATGCATCTCAATGATTCACAGATCATATA
The DNA here is from genome assembly GCF_002162155.2 of Triticum dicoccoides. Taxonomy (NCBI): domain Eukaryota; kingdom Viridiplantae; phylum Streptophyta; class Magnoliopsida; order Poales; family Poaceae; genus Triticum; species Triticum dicoccoides. The sequence goes on from NC_041386.1 coordinate 337,900,248, forward strand.
CAAATATGTAGCTCCAAAAGCAAAGATCTAGAAAAACATATGTTCTTCCTACTAACATGGATGCTTCTGTTGGCCAACATTCAGTACAGACTGAAAGACAAATTTGTTTGTGAAGTCTACAATTCCTCTTGCAAACGTTAGTGGTTTCACCAATAGCTGGAACCATGAGAATGAACCACACATGATGGAGGAACATCCACTACAATATGATTTGGTCTTCTCTTGATCACACAGCAAGACTATTTTCGGAATACAAACTTTAACTTAGGCAAAATGGTGCCTACTGTATAATTAGACCAAAGCAATGAAGCACCTAGTGTTGGCCAATAAATAGTACAATACTACTTTTCTGCAGTCCATGAAGTGACTATCTAATCTTTCTGTGTCTATTTTCAAATGGCACTGCATGAAGTGACTATACTATTCTCTTGTGCAGTTCAACCAAAATTGCATCACTTTGTGGTTTGCCAAATACCAACGGGAAGACATCTCTGTCTGCACAAATATCAAGCAGCTAGTAAACATATCCCCCACCTTGTATTTTCGGTTTAAACAAGTCTCTTCTGCTTAGCATCTGTCATGTTTTGCACTGGACAATTTGATACAGTCATGTTTTGCCCTGGACAATTTCATACTGAATTGATTTGCTTGTTTAGAGCAGAAATATAGCGCCTATTCTTCATCAGACCAAGGATATCCATGTTCGCAGTGATGGAAGAGGTGAAATTGATAAATCCGAAATTGAGCATCCAATCATTGAATCCTGTCATGCACCGCCAATGTAGGTCCACCCTGCCAATAAATTCACATGCAAACCACTAGTATTACCATCTAATGATAGTACTAAAAGAGTAGCAAGATAGTAGCAAACCATGTACCTTCTTAATGAACAGCTCATAGTGCCACCAATTGGATATAAAGGTTTGGAAGAAAACATGCTCCTAATGTTGAACCAGTTGGACTTTTTGTGCAGTTCCACTAAAATCGAGCATCCCTGTTTGCATAGATATTGAAAGTGTGATTACTATAAAAGTGGCACTAGTTGAAGCATAGACTCACAAATATAAGCATTCCAATTTCTTGATGGTAAAAGGTAGCAAGACTGTTTCTAGCCACCTGTTTGAAGGAATAAATAAGGCAACAGAGGCTGATGTCAGAAAGGCATATATAGTTCTTTCTGAAAGAATGATCGATTCCTGACCTTTCCTCTTCCTTCAAGCATATTTTGTGTAGTTCAACTTAAATAAAATGCCATCACCGCGTTGAAAATTCAGTGACACTGTACAAAAGGAAATGACTTAACATTACATCATGATGTCAGGTATGTAGTCGACAGGCATTAGAGACAACCTTACAGACCTCCTCCGATAACATAATGAACATTAATTTTAACAAAGGTGTGACTAGCTTTACCTGGATAATTTGAGTGAACTCTACACCCTATGTTCCTTAATATAAGACGTTTTCGCGGTTCAGTTTAAAGTACCCAAACGTCTACTAGTATTTAGAAAAACAGGTAGTAGTTTTCTTGAGCACATAGCTGGGAAAGCTTGCCACACTTTATTTATGTCCATACGCTAATGCAACACCATTCAAAATTTCGAATACTACAAATAAACACTAATCTAGTTGCTAGTGCAATAGTAGAGTAGTTATTTTATTAGAGGGTACAGTACAATGGTTTTACTGAACAGATTTCAATAAACTCTAGCACTGGAAGATTTCTATAAGAATTAACAATACAAAATGTAAAGGTAACACGTTTCAACATTGGTATACTAGCTGTGCATGAGCATTAAACCAAATGCAAAAGTCTGAAGGTAACTAGAATTATTAACTAATGCCAGTATAAAAAAATTACAAACCATGTACCTCCAAGGTAAATATCATTTTGAACTCGGGGGGAGCTTAAAAATTGCTATCCCAATCTTGATAATCGATCAAACATAAAAACTTGATCGAACGAATCAAGAGAACAGCTGTAGGAGGAGGTGCCCACTCTTGACCTTTCCTCTTGTCTTCATAATTTTGTGTGCAGTTTAACCAAAATAAAATGACATTAGCGCCTTGGCATTTTGGTGACACTATACAAAAAATTAACTTATCTCATGAAAGTGAGGTATGTAATCTATAAGCATTAACAGTGCAAAAATCTGAAGGTAGTAACAAGTTTCATCGTTGGTATACTGGCTGTGCAATAGCATTAGAATGCCTTAGCTGGAAAATCTTTAATACATCCACAATCAACAGCTAACCCTGAAATAATCCGGTGACATTAAACGGCATTGCTTAAATTTATCGGTGGCATTAGACTGAGTGCGGCATTAATTAAATGTGGCATCACTTTAGCAGTAGCATTGCTTGACCTGACTGCTGGCATTATACTAACAACAAAAAAGTGACACTAAGAGCATGGGAGGCCCATTCGGACAGTGGGCGCACCAGTATGATGTACCTCCATGGACGCATAGAGTGGTGAGGGAGGTATGGTTGCCGAGAGCAACAAATATCCAGGCAGCATATGTGGATTACGTCCCATTTTTGTTATGTTTAGCCACCTTTTTCCTATGCGAGGACAACAAACCGATCGACCTGGTCATTCTCTATTTGCGTTGTCATGCCTTTCTACCCTTCTTCAACCAAGAGACACGAGACTCGTTCCTTAGCTACTGATTTTCCCCTTTTCAACCTAGATGCAGGTTCGATGCCAACTCTCTTGGACAGTACAGTCTCCCTTCCTTTCCTTATTCAACCCATACATGGATTAGTCTGCATGAAGTAGGGTTTCCTCTAATAGTGCAAATTAAGGTTTTTGTCCGTGTGACCAGCAGAGCAGAGGATAGCAAATTGGGAAGATGGTGGAGTGGAAAAGGATCCACATGCAGCGACATGGCAGATGGGGCAATAGAACAAGGGTATGGTTCGAAAAGAGGTAGCATACCTGAGGGTCAGCGGGAAGTGGCTTCGCTCGTGGTCGTCGTCCTCCGCACGCACTACGGCAGCGAGCTTGGGGACGAGGCCATCCCGCGCAGGCGCTAGGTCTGAGAGGATGGCCTTGTCGTCAGTGCGTGACCTTGCTCGCCAACGACGAGTGCGTCAACATTGCACGTCCTTTTCTTCCCCGGCGGATCTGTGACCACCGGTGAGGAGGGAAAGAGAGGCCGTATTTTTAGATCTGGAGAGAGGGTGATAGTGTGAGAAGCAAGTGGGCAGCCCTTAGCATGAAAGCACTGAAGCTCCAGCCTATATATATCTTTTTTATACTACTAGTACTAGAGGTGGAGTAGTGGTAGAGTAGTTTATATTTTCTCTGCAAACAGTACCAGTTAGTCGTGCTTCAAAACTGAACGGCACGCCATTAAAAAAATAAAGTCGAGAAATAATGCGGCACGTCGGGCCAACGCAGCCAGATCGCATTTTGCATGAGAAATTACACACCATGTTTCGTTAACATGTGGTCCCGTTCCAACATGTCAGTGAGATGACGGCGAGTCCTTTTGTACAATTTCCGAAAGGACGTGTAGGCCGGGGCGCCTCTTCGTGTACCATGGCAAACTGGCAACCATCCACCGACTCTTCGCCTTTCCCTCTCGATTTGGAACTGCTATCGCACGCTCTTCCTCCCTCCTCCATTTTCCTTCACCCTTCCTTCTACCATTGTTCGATCGTCTTCACCATGGAGGGAATAAGCCGGAAACGACCCCGTTATTCTTGCAACGATCTGAAAGATGACGTGGTGGGGAACTCATTGATCGGTGCGACGTCATCACCTCGTCTAGCATGGCAGGTTCATTCAAGCCCATTCTTGACTCAACTAATAACATCATTACAAGGAACCCAAGGGTCCAGGAGCAGTTTGATCTCCCTTATCTTCTTCGCTATAAGCCTGTTCGCATGGGCGCGGACGACGGAGGCCTCGCCTTGTGCAAGTTGATGCCGCTTGATAATGATACGTGTGATGTCAAGATGCCATCGCTTAAGGGTAAGTCCTGGGCTGGCGCAAATGGAGATTGGGTTGTTTATATTGGGTACAATTGCGAGTGGGAACTTGTGAATGTGTACACTCGTCAGCGGATTCCACTTCCTAAAATCTCAGAGTGCCCTGAGGTTGAGCACACAGATGATCTACGTACGTTCAAATACGATCATGGTGACTGTCGTCTATTGAAGATAGCAATTTGTTGAGTTCCCAACCGCTCTTGGAATTACAAGAACTATCAGGTTGTTGCTATCTTCGACAAGCTTGTTGCCATCCTTCGTGGTTCGACTAGATGGATATTGCTCAAAAATCAGTTTCTATACACGGATGTGTACTGTGATGCAATTGAATACGAGGATCTTGTGTTTGCTGCCACCACTTGTGGCACTGTTTTTGCATGGGATCCTTGTAGTTTCGATACGTTTGTCTTCCACCGTAATTATAATTGTTTCATCCACATGCATGCGGGTTAGCAAGTTTCCCTTTACTAATTAACCTTCTTCTTGTGTTTCCAAGATCCTATGAACATTCCACCACCTATACTTGAAAAATTTTATAAGCAAGGGGGAGATGACGATGGTGATGATCACGAGCATGAGGAGGAGAAGAACTTATATTCTCTGTGGTGCCTGGCAACTAATTCCGATGGATCACCTCTTCTTGTCTGTATAAAGTGCACTTAGACTATTACTACTGAGGAAGCAGGTGTTGTCTCCCACGGTCACCCTCTCCTGACCTATTCCAGCACCCGTTGCATGGTATTCGGGGCAGATACTAGTGTACTAGCACCAACACCTTCTTCCTGGTTCAGTATTGATAGTCTTGGAGCAAACTCGCTCTTCCTTGGACACAAGTATCCAATGATGGTGAAAGGCGATCCAGCTGCTGTTGACACAACGTTACTACCATTTATGAGAAGCAACTATATCTATACCTCGGACATTTCGGTGGTTCCCTACCCTGGTCCTGATATATGCTGCTTTAGCCTGGATGATTAGTCCTACGTTGCACTCGATATTGACAATAGCTGGCCCTTCCTAGAGCACCTATGGTTCAAAGCAAGCGTTTCCAACGCCGAGGATTGGTTGAGTTGAAGTTCATTTCATTGCTTGTTATTTGTTGTGTGATGAAAACTTTAGTATTTGCTAGAATGTTTTGTTGGAAATTGTCACAGCCCCAGTTCAGCCCTTGCTTGACTTTGCTTGTTCATCATGCCATCATGTTTAAATTCCCAAGAAACTTGAAATGGGGATTGTTGAAACCGTAGCACCAAATGAATTCAACTAGGTTCAATAAAAATATTTTCAATAATCCCAAATGCCCTTTAGAAAAGTTCATGATTCTTGTTAAAGGTGAAATCCTCTGCCAAAAGTCATGCACACATTTCTAGCCCATTCTGGATTTTTGAATTAAATCTTATTGCATTTGCCATTGGGCATTTAAATGCTATATGTTATTTTAAGTGCACAGTTAATTCTGAACTTAAGCAAGGGATGTTAGGAATAATCCAAACAGAGCCCACAATTATCTTCAGGATTTTTGAAAACGTTTTGGTATTTTTAATAAAGCTCAGAAGTTGCAGAAAAATAGAAAAACAAAAAACAGGAAGCAAAGAGCAGAGACTCACCTGGCTTACCTGTCGCAGCCTAGCTGGCCAGCCCACCTGGCGGGCCAGCCCACCAGGGGCAGCCTCGTCTTCCACCCTACTCGCATGCCTCTTCGACGGCCTGGACGCCTCTGGCGTTGCCACGCAGACCCCCTGGAACCCCCTCGCACTCTCCTTCGCTCCTCCCCCCTCCTCCGTTTCTCTTACACGCGGCCGCCGAGCGCAGCCGTCGCCGCCGACGAGCACCGTCGTGGCCACAGCCACTGCCTCACCTCGCCGATGCGCTCAGAGGCTCCGCCTCGACCCCCTCTTCCTCCTCATTGAGCCACGCCCCACGGGAGTCCCTACAACGCCGCCATCAGCTCCGTCTTCTTCCTTAGACTCCGGCGATCACCGTCGCCACTCCGTCGTCTCTAGAGCCTCCCCCGAGCTGCCGACCCATCCATGCGATGCACTGTGAGCCTCTGAACCGTTTCCCCCTACTCCCGTGCGCTAATTCGAGCTCTAGCTCTCATTTCTGTCGAGACCGAGACCTCGCCGGCGCCGGCCATGTCGCCGTCGTCGTTTTGGCCGGCCTCCGTCCAAACCAAGCACGTCACCGCACTCAGTACACCCCCAGGAGCATGTTTCACCCACCAGCTCCTCCTTCCGTGCACCACAACGCCAAACCCGCAGGTGCCCGAACGCCGGCCGCCGCCACGAGCTCGACTCCGGCGAGCTCGTTCCACCCGCGCCTCCCGTGTGCCTCCCATGGATGCGCATGAGTAAGGGAAAACCTCTAGTGCGCTTGGCTTGGCCCAAAACCGCCCGTAGCGCCACTCCGACGATCTTCCGCCATGGTTTTGGTCGCCGCCGACAGAACTCCGGCGAAGCCGACGTGGCGCTGTCATTAGCCACTGATGACACCCTAACAAACCCACCTAGCTCACTGACACCTAGGCCCCACGCCCTAAACAATCTAGGTTTTATTTCAGTTTAGGTTAGTTTATAATCACATGGGACCCACCGGTCAGAGTTGATCGTGCTGACGTGGCTGTTGACCCGGCCCCACATGTTTGTGACCCAGACAGCTCTGTGTCACTGACTAGTGGACCCCACTGGTCAGGTTTGACCTGGCCGACCAAGTTGACCCGCTGACGTCACACCTATGTCATGCTGACACATTAATTAAATTACTGGAATTATTCTTATACAGGAAATTCCAGAAAATAGTACAAACTTATAAAAATCATAGAAAATCAACCATAGCTCCAAATCAAACAAGTTATATATGAAAAATGATCAGAAAAATCCAATCTATCCACATGTACTAGTTTCGTGCATGTTAAAGCAACCTAACCTTGATGTTTAGATGAAACATGATAATGCACTTATATGAGTTCATAGTTTAGGCTTGTATTTGAATCCTTGATTCAAATAAGCTCAAAACCTTCTGGTTGTAGTTGCATTAGCCCAACACACTCATTTTACCATGTCATGATCATGCATCATATTGTGCATTGCATTGATTGTGTTTCTTTCTCTATTGCCGGTATTTGTCCCCTCTCGATAGACGTGGTTTCGACGATGAGATCGATGACACCGATGAAGAGCTATAATATCTTCAGAAGTGCCAGGCAAGCAAAACCCCCTTGTTCATTCCGATACAAACGCAGTCTCTCACTCCTGCTCTCTTTTACTGCATTAGGACAACAATGATTCAACTGTTACATGCTGCGCTAGTTGAACCCCTTTCCTTTGCATGACCTGTCATTGCCACAGTAAATAGATGAAACCCACTAGCATGAGTAGGAGTTGTTTGAGCCCTGATGTGCCTACTCATTCATGTTTGCTTGTCATGCCTGCTATTGCTAAGAGTTGTGTCAGGTCTGATTTATCAGGAATGAATTGGAAAGTTGTGAACATGTCCTACTGTGTGTGATCTAAGTGTGTGAACACGATTCGGTAAAGGTAGCGGTGAAAGGCCATGTAGGAGTAGATGGTGGGTTGTCTCATTGAAACCGTTCTCAGGAACCGAGTTCTGTGTTTGTGATCCATGAAGCAGCTACTACCACACATTGGGCCCTGAAATATGACCCCGCTCGACTTACTGACCCCTCTCGTCCTCTGTCCAGGAGTTGCAACTAGTTTCTGGTGTTTATAGGATATGTGTTAGCGGCCGTGCGTAGCGCTGACCCTAGGGGTGGGCTATGATGTGGTAGATACACTGTGGCCGGGTATGCCAGGCGCCCGTTTGGCGTCTCGGGGCCCTGTACACATCGTTTGGGGCCGTTGAGGACACCCCGGCCGGATGTCCTTGCTGATGGAACTCGAATAGGCGATAAACCTGGACTAGAGACTTGTGCGGTTAGTCAGGTCGTGGTCTACACCCACGTCGGTTTTCGCTTGAAGTCTGCCGAGCACATGTCGTGTGCAGACGCTAAGTGGTGGAAACATGTGTGACGAAGTACACCCCTGCAGGGTTATAAATGATCTATTCGAATAGTCGTGTCCGCGGTAATGGACTTCCTGGTTGCCTATAACAGTTCATAGACAAGTGAAAGTGGATACTCTAAAACTCGCAAGATAAGTGTGAGTGCTATGGATGGCCTTCTCGTAGGGAGACGGGAGCGGATCCATAGTGGTGTATTGAATGGTGAATATGTGGACTCGTGTGCGCCACCTCAAAAGATTTGCTTGCAGTCGTAGTTTAAGATAGCCACTGAGTCAAAGCTGGCTTGCTGCAGTTAAACTCCACCACCCCCCTGTTTTATACCGATGCATATGTATCTAGTTATGATGTAAGTCTTGCTGAGTACTTTTGTACTCACGTTTGCTTAATTTATGTTTTGCAGAGAGACTTCAGTCTCGCTAGTAGTTTCGTGTGGACTTCAACGTTTAGCTTGATACCTCAGCTACGATCTTGTGCCCTCAGCAGGATCTAGTAGATAGTCAGGCTTCTTAGCCTTTTTCATTTGTAGATGTCTGTACTCAGACATGTTAAGCTTCCGCATGTGCTTTGATTTGTATGCTATGATTGTTGGGTCATGAGATCCATGTTTGTAATATCTCGCTCCTCGGAGCCTAATGAATAAATATTTGAGTCGTAGAGTTATGTTGTGATGCCATGTTGTATTTACACATATCGAGCATATTGTGTGTATGATTGAAATGCTTGGTATGTGTGGGATCCGACAATCTAGTTGTTTATCCTTGGCAGCCTCTCTCATGGGGAAATGTAGTCTACTGCTTCCATGAGCCATAGTAGTCCGCTACAGCCCGGTTCACCGGAGTCCTGCTAGCCCAGCACTCCTGCTCAGGACACTTGACTGGCTGGCATGTGTTTCACTTGGTTCCTGTGTCTGTCCCCTCGGGGAAATGTCACTCGGTGACATCCGGAGTCCTGTCTAGCCTGCTACAGCCCGGGTTCCCGGAGTCCTGTTAGCCCAGTGCTACAGCCCGGATTCACGCGCTGCTGACCGACATGCTCAATGTGATTCATGTATGCCTGTCCCCATAGGTTGGTCCCACTTTGGGTTCACGACTAGCCATGTCAGCCCGGGTTCCCTATCATATGGATGCTAGCGACACTATCATATACATGAGCCAAAAGGCGCAAACGGTCCTGGGCCATGGTAAGGCGACACTCGTGGGAATACCGTGCGTGAGGCCGCAAAGTGATATGAAGTGTTACCGGCTAGATCGATGTGACTTGGAATCGGTCCTGACAGAAATAATCTATAATCCAACATGTATCATCATTGTCATTGTGTGTTGATGACTTGTTGTATTTAATGAATGGTACATTTCAGTTGCAAATGCATGTCATAGACTCAATTTATGAATGTTTTCAAGTCACTTCTTGGAGTGTGAGTACCGTAGTAGTATAGCCAACATTCGGTTAGTATATGAAGTTGCCACATCATATAGACCCAACCTAATATTGGAGTATGCTAGCCCTCCACCGGCACGCCGCTTCAAATGGCGAAGGAAGTGAGAGGTCGCGTCACCTTGTGTCCAGATCTGAGATGCCATGTGTACCAGATGAATGACTCCAAGTTCGACCACCGTGATGCTAGGTGCGAGCCAAGGAACACTGTTGGAGAGACCCCCCTCATAATTTTCCTACATTGGTCATTTGATTCATAGGATAGAATGCTACAGGATTTTTTTCCTATGTAATCATGTTTTAATTGGCAATCTAGCATCCACTCCAACTTTTGTTTCACTTCCTTTGTTCCTATGAAGAGAGTACTTGCTCTAAATGATGTGCCGCTGCAAGAGCTGCCTATATTAATTAACCATGCTCTAAAAAGGTGGACCAGCTTTGGCTATAGTAGTATTGTACTAGGTTAGTAGGTGACCTTGCGCTTGGCTCTTCTCCTCTTCTGGAAGTCGAACAATAATGATGGTACTATAGTAGTACTTCTGGAAATCTGACACCAAATGAACTGTTGCACGTCCACCACTTGTAAGCAAAAGTTTCTCCTCATGCTGCGAGCCACCGTGCACGCGTTGGCGAGGGAGAAGGCGTAGTAGGCAAGCTTCTCGTCATTCTGCGAGTTGACGGGACACATTAAAGTTATTTACTAGTACTCTCTTCAAAAAGGGCCGACCATGTCCATGGCTACCATCCCGTGGTCTGTCATTGTGTACGTGCACTATTCACGTGCCATCGAGGAGAAAAAATATTGCGTAGTACTTGGTGCCATCGAAGTGCACGACTCACGCACTGCATATCTCCATTTTCTTGCATGACACGCCACCTTGATGCTAGATGTGCCGCGTGTCATGGAGGCATATAGTATGATTTTGTAAAATGGAGGCACATAGATGTCCCGCGTGCCGGCAACAGGATGAACAAAGCTCATGTCTTAAACGAAAGAGTGGAAGAACATAGATTCCCGATGACCGAGAAGGAGCTACAAACCTCGGGGTGGAGCGTCTGCACTCATAATATTTTATATAATTCAATGATATAAAATCAACCAAATCTCTCCACATTCCTACACCATTCTATAGTACTATGAGAATAACTTTGAACGTAAGCCATTGATTCACTCTATCCAATGGTCATAGTTGGAAAATCCAAACAAAACCAAGCATTGGATCAACTCTTTTAGCACGTAGATTGCTGCCGCCTGCCCACCTAGCCCACCTATATATCCGCTCATGTGTGATGACCACATGAGCTATCCACTTAGATTGTATGTTAAAAAAATAAAGGTCGATAACTAATGTGGCACCTCGGGCCAACGCGACCAAATCGCATTTTGCACGAGAAATTACACACCATGTTTCGTTGACATGTGGTCCCGTTCCAACATGTCAGTGAGACGATGGCGAGTCCTTTTGTACAATTTCCAAAAGGACATGTAGGCCGGGGCGCCTCTTCGTGTACCATGGCAAACTGGCAACCGTCCACTGACTCTTCTCCTTTCCCTCTTGATTTGGAACTGCTGTCGCACGCTCTTCATCCCTCCTCCATTTGCCTTCACCCTTCCTTCTGCCATTGTTCGATCATCTTCTCCATGGAGGGAACAAGCCAGAAAAGACCCCATTATACTTGCCCCGATCTAAAAGATGACATGGTAGGGGAACTCATTGATCGGTGCGACATCATCACCTCGGTTAGCATGGTAGGTTCGTTCAAGAACATTCTCGACTCAACTAATAACATCATTACAAGGAACCCAAGGGTCCAGGAGCGGTTTGATCTCCCCTATCTTCTTCACCGAGACCCTGCTGACTGGCGCGGGGATGAGGGAAGCCTCGCCTTGTGCAAGTTGATGCCGCTTGATAATGATACGTATGATGTTAAGATGCCATCGCTTGAGGGCAAGGCTTGGGCAGGCGCAAATGGAGATTGGGTTGTTTATATTGGGTACAATTGCGAGTGGGTACTTGTGAATGTGTACACTCGTCAGCGGATTCCACTTCCAAAAATCTCCGAGTGCCCTGAGGTTGAGCACAAAGATGATCTACGTACGTTCAAATATGATCATGTTGACTGTCGTCTACGGAAGATAGCAATTTCTCGAGTTCCCAACCGCTCTTGGAATTACAAGAACTATCAAGTTGTTGCTATCTTTGACAAGTTTGTTGCCGTCCGTCGTGGTTCGACTGGATGGATATTGCTCAAATATCAGTTTCTATACACGTATGTGTACTGTGATGCAATTGAATACGAGGGTCTTGTGTTTGCTACCACCACTCGTGGCACTGTTTTTGCATGGGATCCTCATAGTTTCGGTACGTTTGTCTTCCACCGTAATTATAATTGTTTCATCCACATGCATGCGAGTTAGCAAGTTTCCCTTCTCTACTAATTAACCTTCTTCTTGTGGACATTCCACCACCTATACATGAAAAAATTTATAACCAAGGGGGAGATGAGGACAAGGAGGGCCGATATACTCAGTGGCGCCTGGCAGCTTTCGATGGATCACTCCTTCTTGTCTGTATACAGCCCACTGCTGATGTTACTACTAAGGAAGCAGGTGTTGTCTCCCATGGTCGCACTCTCCGGACCTATTCCAACACCCGATGTATGGTATTCGGGATGGATACTACTGTGCTAGCGCCAGCACCTTCTCCCTGGTACCGTATTGATAGTCTGGAGCGAACTCGCTCTTCCTTGGACAAAACTATCCAATGATGGTGAAAGGAGATCCAACTGCTGTTGACACAATGTTACTACCATTTATGAGAAGCAATTGTATCTATACGTCGGACATTGCGGTGGTTCCCTACCCTGGTCGTGATATAGTAGGTCGCTTCAGCCTAGATGATCAGTCCTGCGTTGGTCTCAAGATTGATAGTAGCTGGCCATTCCCAGAGAATCACTTGTGGTTCAAAGCAAACATTTCCAACGCCGAGGATTAGTTGAGTTGAAGTTCATTTCATTTCTTGTTATTTGTTGTGTGATGAAAACTTTAGTATTTTTAATGTATCCTCATTGTCGTTCTAGGTTGATTTCCTGCTGTATGTAATAAAATGATTTGCCTGTGATAAATTTATTAAATTTATGAATGGCTTTCGAGTCACTTCTCTGAGTGGATGCTGCGACGAGGCAAAAAAATATTTTCCGAATACATAATTGTACGTGCATTGCAACATGTTATCGGATGAGGCCAATCAACAATAGTACACTATTTGTACTAGCTTCACATGTTGCACTATCTCTACGTCTACGTACGTAATACAACAAGTTTTAAACTTAAGACCAGCCACCCATCCTCACAAAGAACACTTTTTAACCTAGCACAGACTCCAGGAAATCTGTCCACACTGTGAGGTGGGCCATATGTTAATGTGTTCGCTGTAGGTAACCAGCACCTCGAATCCTCGATACTACTACTATAAGTAGTAGGAGTAGTAGGGTGGCATGGGCCAGAACAAGCATTCACGTCCAGGAGTACAACACACGCCACCAGCACGACTTCCATCTGACACCATATTTGTTGGAGTCCGTGCTACAGCAATCTCTTCAACCTCGTCATTTCTCTAACTCAGCCATCGCGTGGCGGGCGAGGTGGGGGTTTGCCGATAGTCGGTTTCCTCAACTGCGGTCCCGCTTGTAAGGCCAACTCCAACGCACGACCCCAAATGGACCTCCGTTTTTCCTAGATTCTGTCCGTTTCGGTAGGGCAATGGGGTCATGTCCGGGCCATCTCTCGGATGCGGTGGCCGTGCGCTGAACGCGTGGATGCATCCCGACCGCGTACATTTTTCTTTGCAAACACATATCTTTTTTCATCATTGATTTTTTGGTACATGGAAATACATCGCCAAAATTTTGACTAGAAAAACAAGAACCACAAGGATACATTTTAGAAGATCTCCAACTTCCGTAACTGCTCCTGTAAGTTGGATTAGTGCCTTCTTGATGCATTCGTTGTTGATCTAAGGAGGCTCGATCCTGCGTGCTTCTTTCTTCTTCGAGTGTAACGAAGTAGACGTGTCTAGCCTCTATTCTAACAACAAGTGCACTAGTCTCATCTCTAAGCCTCTATGCTAGCTAAAAGTGCTAGAACATCTACTAAATTGCGCTCTATCAATATATCGTTGTACTCTTCTTCCCAATACCAAAACTTGCATCCATTCTACACAATAAAATTTTAAGTTAGCACAACTAGTCTAATCCGAGAGCACAACCGAAGATTTCGTCGAGTTCTTCCTCCTTTTGCCGACACGTGGGACATCCAGCATCTAGGTCGTGTCATGCAAGAAAATAGAGTGGTAGGTGAAGGCACATGATGTGCATCTTGGATTAAACTGTAAATAGAATCTTACTACTCTTGAGTAACTCCAAAAGCGGCCACCGAAGATCTTTATTGGATTTTTTTTTCATCACCAGCACGTCGAGGTGAAAGATGTGCAGGTTTAGTGGGTCCTCTTGTGTTTTCACTGACATGTGGGACCACGTATGAGCAAACGGACGATGGGTTCCACGCGTATGCTGGCTGGCTGAGAAGAGAGATAGAGGAGGGCTGAGCACGGACTCCAGGAAATTTGTTGATGCGGAGCATCCCATGACATTCCCCATGGACGCCACCTCAACTATCCAAGCTCCAAGTGGACCCATGACAAGGGCTAGGGCACGTGCTATTCAATCCGAGGTGACGTCACTCCTACTTGAGTTTCCCCCCTCTTCAAGTGAGACATGGCTACTGCCTAAGTCTGAGATACTATGTGTCATCAGATACAACGCTCAAGAATCGGAGCCGAGGACTGTAGAATAAGAGACAGGCGTCAACACTCTAGACAGCCCGGAACCTCAGGCCAGAGCCCGGAACTTCCGGCCCCCGGACCTTTCGGCCGACCCGGAGCTTCCGAACGCCGATGACTTTGACCAGCCCAGGCGTGCCAACGCTCTGCTTAGCCCGGACCCCATCCCGGACCTTCCGGCACCCGGAACCTCCGGCCTGCCCGGACCTTTCGGCCCCCGGATGCCAACACATCTCCACGGCGCCAACTCTCTGGTTAGGCCGGACCCTCCCCGGAACCTCCGGCGCCCGGAACTTCCGGCCTAGCCCGGAACTTCCGGCCCTGCCTGCGCGCAGCCACTTGGGCCGAGGCTCGTGTACCCCTTCGTCACCTAGACTATATATACTCTATCACGTACAACTTTCTAGGGTTAGCGTTGGTTTAGCTCATACTTAGAGATAGAGCTTCGCTCATCCACATCGGATCTACTCCTCATGAGAGACCGCAGCCTCTTCGGAGAAGATCCTTTTGGACTCAAGACCTCCTTTTAGAGAAGAACATCAAGACCTCCTCACAGAGAAGAACCGGTTACCCTTTGCATCGTCCTTAGTTGTCCGTGGATTCGTGTATCGTTCTATGTACCTGAGGATCTAGCACATGTGTGACTTGTTCTTGTTAGTTTGAGTGTTCCTCTTGTGTTTCCCCTTGTGTTTTCCCTTGTTTCACTCCTCGTGTTCCTCGTGTTCTTCACGGGATCCACTCCTTTCGTGAAAGATCGGGCGACTAGGGTTCTACCCTACATCATCTTGGTATCTAGAGCAAGGTTGATCACGATTTCGGAGCCCCCCTCTTCGTTTTCTAGCCTAATTTTGTTGTTTTTCGTCCTAATCCAAAAATCCCCACCAAAAATAGCCCCAATTTTTTTTTGTGATTTGTTGGTGTGTTGAGATTTTGTTGGTTTTGATCCATGAATTTTGTGTGTGGCTCGTAGATCTAGCCTCCCCACCTTTCTTTTCCTCCAATTTCTTCTTTTTCCCCTTTGGATTTGGGCTTTTCCCCAAGTTTTTCCGCACAAATCCAAGATCCCGAAGTCTCTGTTCTTGGCAGAATCACGACCACCAGAACTTCCGTTCCAGCCGAACATTCCGGCCCCCGGACCTTCCGGCCTTCCCCGGAACCTCCGGATCTCAGACCCTCCGTCTTGCCCGGAACTTCCGGCTTAGATAGAAAGTTCGCACTACTTCCACAACTCCGCCCAATTTCCACCAAATTTTGTTCCGGTGCTCACCATATACCATATATACTTCCGCACACCTCCACCACTTCCACATAACCCAACTATTTTTGGACCGTTTCGCTCTCCGACACAATTGCTACTTTGAGGTTTGAGAATTTGAGTTGTGATACCGTATCCTTTTGTGTTTCGGCTATCTAGGTACGGTTCGACATCGACATCACCGCCGCTCATCTTCGCCACGGACACGTCATCAACAATGACTACCTCGACTACATCTTGGTATTCATGCCACCATTTTGACACCATACCGGAAGCAAGACCGGTAACCTCATCTTGGTATTGGACATATCACTCTTGCCATTACATTGATAGCCATCATAGCCTTACTCCTTTGCGTTGCTTACCCTTCGAGACTAGACATTGAGTATTGCCGGCAACGAGACTTGTGCACATTAGTGATCATACTTCCCATAGCATACATACATCATTGTTGCCTATATTGGTATCGTCTCTTGTGTCACAAAGTTTTCATTGCATACTCACTTGCTATCTTGGTTCGTCAAGCATTGCATGAGAAAAGAGCTCAAACATCAAAGAGCCAAATAAGATTTTAAGCAAAGAGGAAAGATAACCAAAGAGCTTTTAAGCAAGAACCATAGCATCATACAACACTAAGATTGTCATACTCGATCATCTTGGATCATATCATAGCAACACCTTGCATACAAAATATTTGGGATAGAAGTCGTTGCATTTTTGCTAAGTAGGTTGTGCACAAGTTCTTGTATCCGCCTATCGTGCAATCATGCTAGCGTCTCTCTAGTGTTGTGCAACAAGAGCATTTTGTGGATTCCACATTTTGGCTCACCCTTGGTTGCACAACCCCACTCATCTTTTTCCGCGTGTGTTTCCGTGTACCTTATATGCTTGGTCTACTTGTTACATTGCATATTGCGAATCTTTTGCAACATTATTGAAGCTCACTTACAATTACATCAAATTTTGTGCCACCATCCTAACCAAGCTCCACCAAAAGCTTTTACTTGTGTAGGTGTGAGAAACCGACAAGAACTCATACCAATTGTGCTATTTCCTTGTCCTACATTGAAGTGATCCTCGATCCACTTTCAACTTCGGTCAAGGTACATTTGGTACTCGTTCTTCTCTTTCTACCACTCACATTTGTCTTGGAATGATGGATAGGCCAAGTACTTCTACCAACCCACTCTTCATGGAGCAAGACGACGACATGAACTCCTTTGTCACCAAGAGTCACCTCTTTGGTGCACAACATGCTTTGCATCAAGAGCAACAAGTGATGAGTGAACGCATCGACAACCTTGCCGCTGACGTGCGACTTTCTGAGCAACGTACAAAGGACTACTTCGACCACAAGCTCGACGACCACAAGCAAGAGAATGATGCAAGGATGGATGAAATTCATGCTTTGTTGCTCAACCGCTCGTCTTCCACTTCAAGAAGGAGCCGTTCAAGCCGCCACTCTGACTTTACACTCTCCAGCTCAAGTACTCCGACATCGAACACTCTTTGTCGAGCCGCATGCGCCGACCGTCAAGCAAGCCTCAATCCCCTAAGAGACACCGACTCTCAAGAGTGCCAACAACGTCAAACTCAAGAAGCCTTTGCGCTTGCACGAGAACGGCAACGACAAGGCCAACATGAAGAGCAAGAGTGAGCGCGTCTACACCAAAATGCCCAAGATGCTGAGGCACAACGTCAAGCACAACAACTCCGTGACGCTCAAGCACTTGCGGCGCAACAAGCTCTATGTGATTCGAGTTGAGCCGCTGCCGACCGCAGCCGACAATCCCATGAACAAGAGGAAGCACATCGTGAAGAAATTCAAGAACAAAGATTTCACGCTCGCATGCATCGTCAAGTTCCTCTTCGAGCTCGCGAAGATCCTCCACAAGTTCGCCAACACCATCAAGTTCATCAAGGGCATGAAGACAATGGAAATCCTCCACGACAAGAGCAACATGAGGATAACAACCCTCTGCATCAAGAGCACCACGAGTTGAAAAATCATCTACAACATGGGCATCATCATCCCCGACCCCAACACAATGAAGAGCAACGCTACGGCAAGCTCAAGTTCACCATGCCCAAGTTCAACGGAAGCAACGATCCTGAAGAGTAGCTTTCATGGGCATTGAAAGTTGACAAGATTTTCCGTTTGCACAATTATGAAGAAGAGAAGAAGATCGCAATGGCATCCCTTGAGTTCCAAGACTATGTGCTCATTTGGTGGGAACAAGTCATTGAGCGCCGAGAGGCAAGAGGTGAACCACCCATCACTACTTGGGCGCAAATGAAGGATGTCATGAGAGCACGCTTCGTACCTACCTACTACAACCGGGATCTCTTCAAGAAACTCCAACAACTCAAGCAAGGAACCAAGAGCGTTGAACAATACTACAAGGAGATGGAGATTGCAATGATAAGAGCAAATGTCACGGAAGATGATGAGCAAACAATGGCACGTTTCTTGAATGAACTCAATCATCCTATCAAGAAGATCGCTGACTTCCAACCATACTCAAATCTCATCGAGCTAGTGCACCAAGCTACCAAAGCGGAATGCCAAGTGCAAGATGATTTCAAGTATGCCAAGTTCTCATCCAAGTCCTACGGCTTCTCCAATAACCAAGCTTCAATGACTCCAACACCGACTACAAGACCTTCTACTTCCAACATCGACAAGTCGACTTCCAAGAAAGCTTCGTCAAATACAAGCCATCCTCCTACGAGCAACTTCAAGCCGAGAGCTTCATCCTCATCAACCCCAACCGATGAGACCATCAAGACGAGTTCCTTCAAGTGTTTCACTTGCGGAGGCCGAGGCCACAAGTCCTACGAGTGCACCAACAAGCGAACCATGGTCTTCAACGATGATGGCACTTATGACTCCATGAGCGACGGCGAAATGGAAGCCCTCGAGCAAGTCGCCATGCACCGCCAAGTGAACAATGAAGAAGAACAAGTCTTTTGTGATGAAGACTCAAGTCCCGCACTTGTTGTCTCCAAAGTCTTGACTCTCCAACATCACCAAGAAGAAGACCAACGATGCCACATATTCCACACCAAGGCCGGCATCAATGGACGATCCGTCAAGGTCATCATCGATGGAGGGAGTTGTCACAATCTCGCAAGTGAAGAACTTTGCTCCAAGCTCCAATTGCCCAAGACGAAGCATCCACATCCATACAAAGTGCAATGGCTTAGTGGCTCCGGCACTATCCAAGTCAAACACCGAGTACAAGTCTCCTTCAAGATCGGTGCCTACGAAGACATCTTGGAGTGCGGCGTTGTTCCAATGACCGTTTGTCATCTTCTCCTTGGACGGCCATGGCAATTTGATAGAGGAGTCGTCCACAACGACCGAATGAATCACTACATCTTCAAGATGAAGGGCAAGGACTACGTCCTCCGTCCAATGTCGCCAAGTCAAGTGATTGCCGACAAGCAAACCACCCATCGTGGAGATCATAGTGAGAGAGCGAGCCACCAAGAAGAGAGTGAGAGCCACAAGCCAAAATCGAGTGCCTCCATGATGAGCGAAAACAGGAACCTAGTTCTATTTGCCACCAAACGTGAGATGAGAGAAGTGTGTGAGAACCCATCGAGTGTCCTACACTATGTCCTATTATGCAAGGACAAGGAACAACAAACTAACAACTCTCACAATCTACCCTTGGTGTTATCTTCTTTATTGCAGGAGTTTCAAGGTGTTTTTCCCGATGAGCTACCTCCGGGACTACCTCCACTATGAGGCATTGAGCACCGCATGGACCTCATCCCCGGAGCACCGCTTCCGAACAAAGCTCCCTAACGCGTCAACCCCGAAGAAACCAAAGAAATTCAAAGGCAAGTAAAGCATCTCATAGACCATGGACATGTGCATGAAAGTTTGAGCCCTTGTGCCGTACCGGTCATTCTTGTGCCAAAACGTGACGGTAGCTTTCGCATGTGCTCCGATTGTAGACCTATCAATGCTATCACCGTTCGCTATAGGTATCCCATTCCACGCCTAGATGATATGCTAGATGAGCTTAGTGGTGCCACTATATTTTCGAAAATTGATCTTAGGAGTGGTTACTATCAAATCCGCATACAAGAGGGTGATGAATGGAAGACCGCATTCAAAACCAAGTTTGGTTTGTATGAGTGGTTAGCCATGCCTATGGGTCTCTCGGAAGCACCAGGCACATTTATGCGCCTTATGAATCATGTCTTTCGCCCTTACATTTGTATATTTGTTGTGGTCTACTTTGATGACATTCTTGTGTTTAGCAAATCTATCAAAGAGCATGTCACCCATGTCTGCACCGTTTTGCAAACTCTTAGAAATGAGCGCCTCTATGCTAATATGGAGAAATGCCTTTTTGGTGTTGATAAGCTCGTTTTCTTGGGTTTTGTTGTTTCTTCTAAGGGTGTTCATGTAGATGAGTCCAAGATCAATGCTATTAAGACTTGGCCGCAACCAACCAACCAACTTGCATCAAGTGTGTAGTTTCCTTGGTATTACGGGTTTCTATCGTCGCTTTGTGAAGGATTTTAGCACCATTGCTTCGCCTTTACATGCTTTGAGCAAGAAGAATGCGCCTTTTATTTGGGGACCATCCCAAGATATTGCATTCAATGAGCTTAAGCATTTGCTTACTCATGCTCTCGTGCTTGCTTTACCCAACTTCGACAAGCCTTTTGAGATTCATTGCGATGCTAGTGGTAATGGCATAGGAGGTGTGTTAACGCAAGAGAAGCGCCCCATAGCTTACTTTAGTGAGAAACTTTCCTGAGCGCAACTCAATTATCCCATCTATGACAAAGAGCTATATGTTTTAGTCTGCGTTTTGCGTGAATGGGAACATTACCTTCATCCCCATGAGTTTATCATTCATACCGATCATGAGACTCTCAAGTATCTTAAGGGACAAACTAAGTTGAACAAGCGTCATGCTAAATGGAGTGAATTTGTTGAGTCTTTTCCCTATGTCATCAAGTACATCAAGGGTAAAGAAAACATAGTAGCGGATACTCTTTCCCGCATATGCAGGCTTGTCACGCAACTTGAGTTAGATGTCATTGGCTTCGAGCATATCAAAGACTTGTATGAGCATGATGCAACTTTTGCTACTCTTTATGCCAAGTGTTTGTCGAATACATCTTGGGAACGCTATTACATCAAAGACGGCGATCTTATGAGAGCTAACAAACTTTGCATTCCCGAGTCCTCTCTTCGTTTGTTGCTTTTGCAGGAATCTCATGGAGGAGTCTTAATGGGACACTTCAGCCGCGACAAGACGTTCGCCACGCTCTGGAAGAGCTACCTTTGGCCTAAGATGTTTCGGGATGTCAATCGTTTCACCAACCGGTGTTCTACATGTCGCAAAGCTAAGTCCAAAGCTCAATCTCATGGTTTCTATATGCCTTTACCAATTCCATACCAACCTTGGGAAGACATTAGCATGGACTTTGTACTTGGTTTTCCTAGAACTCGAAATGGGAAAGATTCCATATTTGTCGTTGTGGACCATTTCTCCAAAATGGCACATTTTATTCCTTGACACAAGGTAGACGATGCTTCACATGTTGCTAATCTCTTTTGTAGGGAAATATTGCATCTCCATGGTGTGCCAAACACAATTGTCTCGGACCGCGACATCAAGTTCCTTAGCTACTTTTGGAAGACCCTATGCACCAAGCTCGGAATCAAGCTACTCTTCTCCATGGCGTACCATCCTCAAACCGACGGCCAAATGGAGGTGACAAACCGCACACTCTCCGCTCCACTTCAAGTACTCATCAAGAAGAACATCAAGGAGTGGGAGGAGTGTCTACCCATCGCCGAGTTCGCCTATAGCCGAGCAAGACACTCAACAACCGGCAAGTCCCCTTTCGAGGTCGTCTACGGATTCAACCCTTTGTCACCATTGGATATTCTACCCCTACCACTCCAAGAGCGAATCAATTTGGACGCAAGTGCATGAGCGACCCATCTCAAGAAGGTGCACGAAGATACAAGACACACCATCGAGCGCCAAGTACAACGCCTTGCGACCAAACTCAACGTCAACAAGCAACCCATGGTCTTCAACATTGGTGATCTCGTGTGGATACACCTTTGCAAGGAGCGCTTTCCACAAGAACGCAAGTCTAAGCTTCGACCTCGAGCAGATGGACCCTTCAAGGTGCTCGCACGCTACAACGACAACGCTTACAAGATCGACCTCCCGCGCAACAAATACAACGTGATCGACATCTTCAACATCAAAGATCTCTCTCCCTTCCATGGTGATGAAGAATTTGATCCGAGGACGGATCTTCCCCAAGGGAGGGGAGATGATGCGGAGCATCCCACGACCGTCCCCATGGACGCTACCTCAACTATCCAAGCTCCAAGTGGACCCATGACAAGGGCTAGGGCACGTGCTATTCAATCCAAGGTGACATCACTCCTACTTGAGTTTTCCCCCTCTTCAAGTGAGACATTGCTACTGCCTAAGTCCGAGATACTATGAGTCATCAGGTACAACGCTCAAGACTCAGAGCCGAGGACTGTAGAATAATAGACTGGCGTCAACACTCTAGACAGCCCGGAACCTCCGGCCAGAGCCTGGAACTTCCGGCCCCCGGACCTTCTAGCCGACCCGGAGCTTCCGGCCGCCGATGACTTCGACCAGCCCAGGCCTGCCAACTCTCGGTTAGCTCGGACCCCGTCCTGGACCTTCCGGCGCCCGGAACCTCCGGCCTGCCCGGACCTTCCGGCCCCCGGATGCCAACACATCTCCATCGCGCCAACTCTCTTGGTAGGACGGACCCTCCCCGGAACCTCCGGCGCCCGGAACTTCCGGCCTAACCCGGAACCTCCGGCCCTACCTGCGTGCAGCCACATGGGCCGAGGCCCGTGTACCCCTTCGTCACCTAGACTATATATACTCTATCCCGTACAACTTTCTAGGGTTAGCGTTGGTTTAGCTCATACTTAGAGATAGAGCTTCGCTCATCCACATCGGATCTACTCCTCGTGAGAGACCGCGGCCTCTTCAGAGAAGAACCTTTTGGATTCGAGACCTCCTTTTGGAGAAGAACATCAAGACCTCCTCATGAAGAAGAACCGGTTACCATTTGTATCGTTCTTAGTTGTCCGTGGATTCGTGTATCGTTCTATGTACCCAAGGATCTAGCACATGTGTGACTTGTTCTTGTTAGTTTGAGTGTTCCTCTTGTGTTTCCCCTTGTGTTTCCCTCGTTTTCCCTCGTTTCTCTCCTCGTGTTCCTCGTGTTCTTCGCGGGATCCGCTCCTTTCGTGAAAGATCGGGCAATTAGGGTTCTACCCTACATCATTTGTTCTACGTAACCAACACCTCAATATAGTGGGGTGGCATGGGCCATAACTAGCATTCATGTCTAGCAATACGGCACACGCCACCCACACCGAGTCCCATCCAACACCAATTTTCTTGGAGTCTATGCTAGCTACAACCATCTCTTCTCCCTCCTGTTTTCTCAGCCATCGCGCTGTGGGCGGGGTGGGGGTTTGCCGATAGTCGGTTTTCTCAACTGTGGTCCCACTTGTAAGTGAAAATGCAACACAGCACACATTCCCCCTTGAGCGGCGTGCTGGACAAACCGTGTGGGGGTGCGATGCGAACACGGCAGGTTTTTCCTTTTGAACTTGTAACTTGTAAAATTTGGTTCTGCTCCATGGGGCGACCTATAGATAGAAATAACGATTTTCCCTAGAGTAATGAGAAGTTTGGTTCTGGCGCGGTTCATGCATCGAGTACGTAGGAAAATTATGAAGTTGATGCGAAAGGTAAGAAAATTACTAGTAGTACTATATACTACTACATGGATTTGACGGAAAGATAAAGATACATACGGATCCATCAACGAAATCCTCACGCCCTAGTGCACCGGGTCACCAACCGATGTGTGAGGAGCAGCGGCGTTGGCGGCAAGCTCAACATGCTTTTGAACAATGTCGTCCAAGGTTGCCCTGTGGTCCAAGAAGGCCAGCGTCCTATCGTCCTCCTCTTGCATGGAGTATTCCTTGTGGACGATTTGCGCATAGACGTGGGTGATTATGTCGATGCTGTCTTGCTGCGCGGCGAGCGCGACCTCGAGGTGGACATTCTCCGGCGCGACGGTGGGCAGTCACAGGGCCACCAGTGCATCGAAGAGGTTGTCACCATAGAGGCCGTTGAGGGTGGCAGGCATCGCAGAGCCTGGGCGCGTGAGCTGGAGGCGTACGTCAAGGTCGTTCGCGATCTTCTTGACGATGGTGAACTTGTCGAGGAAGCCGACAAGGACCTTGTCGAACAAGGAGACGAAGCTGTCGTCCAAGTGGCCCCTCGCCCTGGCGGCCTCAAGCACTACCTGGAGACGTTCCTCGGTGCCGGGCCGCAGGCTGGCATCGTGGACCATCTGGCACAGCCAGCTGATGCTCGCGCTCATCGCCTCCATGGGTCTAGCTTCTAGTCAACTGATCTTGCGATTGGAGTGATCACTCTTTCCCTTGGGTGCGTAGGTGCGTAGGATTTCATAGACTGGACTAGCAGGAGCCTTTATATGAGAAGTGCAGACTGTGTTGAATTCACGTGTGTGTTGGCCATCTACTCCTGCCCCTCTACTGCACCTTCCTATGGCTGTATGACAGGTTGTCCAGCCACCCGTTGGGCCCACATGTCATACACCCAAAGGTAGGTGTAGTAAGTCAATGAAGCTGCGTCCCCCTCCGTGCCCGTGCATGCTTTCAATGACTTGAGACTACCAAACATCACATGCAGTGGTTAGTTCATTGCATGTAATCATATTAAGTAGCAAAAAGACATTAAGTTACCTCGCCGATAGGAATAAAACAATACATCATGTATTTATTTATAGAGGGAGTAGTACATTTTTTGTGACATGCATTACTAGATATTGCTAGTAAAATACTAAATCCAGATGGACGTGGTAGTACTACTAAATCCAGACGGTGGTGCTAGTACTAGTAGTAGTAGTACTGCCAATGTAGTAGCACTGTACTACCCGTTGGTCAAATTATTACGTGCTGCTCCTCATAGTGAAGTGACAAGACCCTACGCCGGAGATGACACCTGAGTATAGGCGCCGTGTTCGGCATACCATAGTCAGCCTCACCGTCTGCAGTCAGTATCATCCTGGCTATACACCTAGCCTGCTTACAACTAGCCGTGTTCGACATAATTTCCCGTGCGTAGATGCCCGTTGCTACCTCTTGAGCACTGCGTTGGTCTTCCCTTGAAGAGGAAAGGGTGATGCAGTAAAGTAGCGTAAGTATTTCCCTCAGTTTTTGAGAACCAAGGTATCAATCCAATAGGAGTCCACACACGAGTCCCTCGCACCTACAAAAACAAATAAATCCTCGCAACCAACGCGATAAGGGGTTGTCAATCCCTACACGGTCACTTACGGGAGTGAGATCTGATAGATATGATAAGATAATATTTTTGGTATTTTTATGATAAAGATGCAAAGTAAAATAAAAGGCAATAAAAATAACTAAGTGTTGGAAGATTAATATGATAGAAGATAGACCCGGAGGCCATAGGTTTCACTAGTGGCTTCTCTCAAGAGCATAAGTATTCACGGTGGGTAAACAAATTACTGTTGAGCAATTGACAGAATTGACCATATTTATGAGAATATCTAGGTATGATCATGTATATAGGCATCACGTCCAAGACAAGTAGACCGACTCCTACCTGCATCTACTACTATTACTCCACACATCGACCGCTATCCAGCATGCATCTAGAGTATTAAGTTCATAAGAACAGAGTAACGCTTTAAGCAAGATGACATGATGTAGAGGGATAAACTCATGCAATATGATGAAAACCCCATCTTGTTATCCTCGATGGCAACAATACAATACTTGCCTTGCTACCCCTACTGTCACTGGGAAAGGACATCGCAAGATTGAACCCAAAGCTAAGCACTTCTCCCATTGCAAGAAAGATCAATCTAGTAGGCCAAACCAAACTGATAATTAGAAGAGACTTGCAAAGATAACCAATCATACATAAAAGAATTCAGAGAAGATTCAAATATTGTTCATAGATAAACTTGATCATAAACGCACAACTCATCGATCTCAACAAACACACCGCAAAAGAAGATTACATCGAATAGATCTCCATAAGAGAGGGGGAGAACTTTGTATTGAGATCCAAAAAGAGAGAAGAAGCCATCTAGCTAATAACTATGCACCCGTAGGTCTGAGGTAAACTACTCGCACTTCATAGGAGAGGCTATGGTGTTGATGTAGAAGCCCTCCGTGATTGATGCCCCCTCCGGCGAAGCTCCGGAACAGGCCCCAAGATGGGATCTCGTGGATACAGAAAGTTACGACGGTGGAATTAGGGTTTTGGCTCCGTATCTGGTAGTTTCGGGGTACGTAGGTATATATAGGAGGAAGGAGTACGTCGGTGGAGCAACAGGGGGCCCATGAGGGTGGAGGGCGCGCCTGGGGGGTAGGCGCGCCCCCTACCTCGTGGCCTCCTGGTTGATGTCTTGACATAGGGTCCAAGTCCTCTAGATCATGTTCGTTCTGAAAATCACGTTCCCGAAGGTTTCATTCCGTTTGGACTTCCTTTGATATTCTTTTTCTGCGAAACCCTAAAATAGGAAAAAAAACAGCAATTCTGGCTGGGCCTCTGGTTAATAGGTTAGTCCCAAAAATAATATAAAAGTGTACAATAAAGCCCAATAATGTCCAAAACAGAATATAATATAGCATGGAACAATCAAAAATTATAGATATGTTGGAGACATATCAGGCATCCCCAAGCTTAATTCATGCTCGTCCTCGAGTAGGTAAATGATAAAAACAGAATTTTTGATGTGGAATGCTACTTGGCATATTTTCAATCTAATTCTCTTAATTGTGGTATGAATATTCAGATCCGAAATATTCAAGACAAAAGTTTAATATTGACATAGAAATAATAATACTTCAAGCATACTAACTAAGCAATTATGTCTCTTCAAAATAACATGGCCAAAGAAGGTTATCCCTACAAAATCATATAGTCTGGCTATGCTCCATCTTCACCACACAAAGTATTCAAATCATGCACAACCCGATGACAAGCCAAGCAATTGTTTCATACTTTTAATGTTCTCAAACTTTTTCAATCTTCACGCAATACATGAGCGTGAGCCATGGACATAGCACTATAGGTGGAATAGAATGGTGGTTGTGGAGAAGACAATAAGGGAGAAGATAGTCTCACATCAACTAGGCGTATCCAAGGGCCATGGAGATGTCCATCAATAGATAGCAATGTGAGTGAGTAGGGATTGCCATGCAACGGATGCACTTAGAGCTATAAGTATATGAAAGCTCAACAAAAAGAAACTAAGTGGGTGTGCATCCAACTTGCTTGCTCACGAAGACCTTGGGCATTTTGAGGAAGCCCATCGTTGGAATATACAAGCCAAGTTCTATAATGAAAAATTCCCACTAGTATATGAAAGTGATAACATAGGAGACTCTCTATTTATGAAGATCATGGTGCTACTTTGAAGCACAAGTGTGGAAAAAGGATAGTAGTATTGCCCCTTTTGATATATATATTTTCGGGCCTTCCTTTTTTGGCCTTTCCCTTTTTTTATTTGGGACTATACTCTATGAATGATGATCATCACACTTCTATTTATTTACAACTCAATGATTACAACTCGATACTAGAACAAAGTATGACTCTATATGAATGCCTCCGGCGGTGTACCGGGATAGCAATGATGCATCAGTGACTTATATGAAATAATTATGAACGATGGCTTTCCCACAACTAAAATGTCAACTACATGATCATGCAAAGCAATATGACAAGGCTGGAGCGTGTCATAGTAAACGGAACGGTGGAAAGTTGCATGGCAATATATCTCGGAATGCCTATGGAAATGCCATGATATGTAGGTATGGTAGCTGTTTTGAGGAAGGTATATGGTGGGTGTATGATACAGCGAAAGGTGCGCGGTATTAGAGAGGCTAGCAATGGTGGAAGGGTGAGAGTGCGTATAATCCATGGACTCAACATTAGTTATAAAGAACTCACATATTTATTGCAAAAATCTATTAGTCATCAAAGAAAAGTACTACGCGCATGCTCCTAGGGGGATAGATTGGTAGGAAAAGACCATCGCTCGTCCCCGATCGCCACTCATAAGGAAGACAATCAATAAATGCATCATGCTCCGACTTCTTAACATAACGGTTCACCATACATGCATGCTACGGGAATCACAAACTTCAACACAAGCATTTCTCAAATTCACAACTACTCAACTAGCACGACTCTAATATCACCATCTCCATATCTCAAAACAATTATCAAGTTTCAAACTTCTCATAGTATTCAACACACTCATAAGAAAATTTTATTATTAATCTTGAATGCC
Organism: Triticum dicoccoides; assembly: GCF_002162155.2. NCBI lineage: Eukaryota > Viridiplantae > Streptophyta > Magnoliopsida > Poales > Poaceae > Triticum > Triticum dicoccoides. The sequence goes on from NC_041386.1 coordinate 337,928,214, forward strand.
TAAAATAATTAAAGCAAATTACCATGATTTTTTGTAGGACTCTCAAAATAATCTAAGTGAAGCATGAGAGAACAATGGTTTATATAAAACAAATCTACCACCGTGCTCTAAAAGATATAAGTGAAGCACTAGAGCAAAAACTATATAACTCAAAAGATATAAGTGAAGCACATAGAGTATTCTAATAATTTTGAATCATGTGTGTCTCTTTCAAAAAGGTGTGTGCAGCAAGGATGATTGTGGTAAAATAAAAAGCAAAGACTTAAATCATACAAGACGCTCGAAGCAAAACACATATCATGTGGTAAATAAAAATATAGCTCCAAGTAAAGTTAACGATAGAAGTAGACGAAAGAGGGGATGCCTTCCGGGGCATCCCCGAGCTTTGGCTTTTAGGTGTCCTTAGATTATCTTGGGGTTCCATAGGAATCCCCAATCTTAGGCTCTTGCCACTCCTTGTTCCATAATCCATCAAATCTTTACCCAAAACATGAAAACTTCACAACACAAAACTTAAAGTAGAAAATCTCGTGAGCTCCGTTAGCGAAAGAAAACAAAACACCACTTCAAGGTACTTTAATGAACGCATTCTTTATTTATATTGGTGTTAAAAAAACCTACTGTATTCCAACTTATCTATGGTTTATAAACTATTTTACTAGCCATAGATTCATTAAAATAATCAATCAACACATGAAAAACTGAATCTGTCAAAAACAGAACAGTCTGTAGTAATCTGTAGCTAACGCAAGATCTGGAATCCCAAAAATTCTAAAATAAATTTCTGGACGTGAGGAATTTATCTATTAATCATGTTCAAAAATAATTAGCTAAATAGCACTTTCCAAATAAAAGTGGCAGCAATTCCCGTGAGCGCTAAAGTTTCTGTTTTTTACAGCAAGATTAAAAAGACTTTCCCCAAGTCTCGCCAACGGTTCTACTTGGCACAAACACTAATTAAACACAAAAGCACAACCAAAACAGAGGCTAGATAAATTATTTATTACTAAACAGGAGAAAAAATCAAGGAATAAAAATAAAATTGGGTTGCCTCCCAACAAGCGCTATTGTTTAATGCCCCTAGCTAGGCATAAAAGGAAGGATAGATCTAGGTATTGCCATCTTTGGAAGGCAATCCATAAGTGGCTCTCATAATAGATTCATAAGGTAGTTTTATTTTCTTTCTAGGAAAGTGTTCCATGCCTTTCCTTAACAGAAATTGGAATCTGATATTTTTTTCCTTCATGTCAATAATTGCACCAATCGTTCTAAGGAAAGGTCTACCAAGAATAACAGGACATGAGGATTGCAATCTATGTCAAGAACAATAAAATCTACGGGCACATAATTCCTATTTGCAACAATAAGAACATCATTAGTTCTTCCCATAGGTTTCTTAATAGTGGAATCCGCAAGGTGCAAGTTTATAGAGCAATCATCAAAATCACGGAAACCTAACAAATCACACAAAGTCTTTGGAATCGTGGAAACACTAGCACCCAAATCACACAAAGCATAGCATTCATGATCTTTAATTTTAAACTTAATAGTAGGTTCCCACTCATCATAAAGTTTTATAGGGATAGAAACTTCCAACTCAAGTTTTTCTTCATAAGATTGCATCAAAGCATCAACGATATGTTTAGTGAAAGATTTATTTTGACTATAAGCATGAGGAGAATTTAGCATGGATTGCAACAGGGAAATACAATCTATCAAAGAGAAATTATCATAATTAAATTTCCTAAAATCCAAAATAGAGGGTTCATTAATATTTAAAGTTTTGACTTCTTCAATCCCACTTTTAACAATTTTAGCATCAAGATCTAAAGACTCCGAATTCTTGGAACGCCGTCTAGGTAAAGGTGGATCATATTCAGTCCCATCATTATCAATATTCATATTGCAAAACAAAGATTTAATAGGGGACACATCAATAACTTTTAGATCTTCATCTTTATTATCATGGGAACTAGAAGAACACACTTTTATAAAACAATCTTTCTTAGCACGCATCCTAGTGGTTCTTTCTTTGCACTCATCAATGAAAATTATCATGGCTTTCAGAGACTTATTGATATCATGCTTAGGTGGAATGGATCTATGTTTCAAAGAATCAACATCAAGAGAAATTCTATCAACGTTCCTAGCCAACTCATCAATCTTAACCCATTTTTCTTCCATCAAAGCATTGAAATTCTTTTGTGAAGTAATAAATTCTTTAATAGTAGATTCAAAATCAGAGGGCATCTTATTATAATTTCCATAGGAATTATCGTAGGAATTACCATAATTATTAGAGGAATTACTAGGATACGGCCTAGGATTAAAGTTTCCTCTATACGCGTTGTTACCAAAATTATTCCTACCAACAAAATTCACATCCATAGATTCATTATTATTATCAATCAAAGTAGACAAAGGCATATCATTAGGATCATAAGAAACATTTTTATTAGCAAATAATTTCATAAGTTCATCCATCTTTCCACTCAAAACATTAATTTCTTCTATCACATGTACTTTTTTATTAGTAGATCTTTCAGTGTGCCATTGAGAATAATTAACCATAATATTATCTAGGAGTTTAGTAGCTTCTCCTAAAGTGATTTCCATAAAAGTGCCTCCCGCAGCTGAATCTAAAAGATTTCTAGAAGCAAAATTCAATCTGGCATAAAATTTTGTATAATCATCCACAAATCCAAACCATGCGTAGGGCAATTACGTATCATTAATTTCATCCTCTCCCAAGCTTATGCAACATGTTCATGATCAAGTTTCTTAAAATTCATAATATCGTTCCTAAGCGAGATGATCTTAGCAGGAGGAAAATACTTAGAGATAAAAGCATCTTTGCACTTATTCCACGAATCAATACTATTTTTAGGCAAAGATGAAAACCAAGCTTTAGCACGATCTCTAAGCGAAAAAGGAAATAGCTTCAATTTAACAAAATCATTGTCCACATCTTTCTTGTTTTGCATATCACACAAATCAACAAAGCTATTTAGATGGGTAGCGGCATCTTCACTAGGAAGGCCGGCAAACGAATCTTTCATGACAAGATTCAGCAAAACAACATTAATTTCACAAGATTCAGCATCGATAAGAGGAGCAACCAGAGTGCTAATAAAATCATTGTTGTTGGTATTGGTAAAGTCACACAATTTGGTATTATCTTGAGTCATTGTGACAAGCAAGCAATCCAACACACAAGCAAACAAGAGACGGGCAAAAAGAGGTAAACGGAGAAAGAGAGGGAGGATGGAGAGAGAGGGCGAATAAAACGGCAAGGGTGAAGTGGGGGAGAGGAAAACGAGAGGCAAATGGCAAATAATGTAATGCGGGAGATAAGGGTTTGTGATGGGTACTTGGTATGTTGACTTTTGCGCGAAGCTCCCCGACAACGGTGCCAGAAATTATTCTTGCTACCTCTTGAGCACTTGCGTTGGTTTTCCCTTGAAGAGGAAAGGGTGATGCAGCAAAGTAGTGTACGTATTTCCCTCAGTTTTTGACAACCAAGGTATCAATCCAGTAGGAGGCCACGCACGAGTCACTCGCACCTACAAAAACAAATAAATCCTCGCAACCAACGCGATAAAGGGTTGTCAATCCCTACAGGGTCACTTACAAGAGTGAGATCTGATAGATATGATAAGATAATATTTTTGGTATTTTTATGATAAAGATGCAAAGTAAAATAACAGGCAATAAAAATAACTGAGTGTTGGAAGATTAATATGATAGAAGATGGACCCGGGGGCCATAGGTTTCACTAGTGGCTTCTCTCAAGAGCATAAGTATTCACGGTGGGTAAACAAATTACCGTTGAGCAATTGACAGAATTGAGCATAGTTATGAGAATATCTAGGTATGATCATGTATATAGGGATCACGTCCGAGACAAGTAGACCGACTCCTGCCTGCATCTACTACTATTACTCCACACATCGACCACTATCCAGCATGCATCTAGAGTATTAAGTTCATAAGAACAGAGTAACGCTTTAATCAAGATGACATGATGTAGAGGGATAAACTCATGCAATATGATGAAAACCCCATCTTGTTATCCTCGATGGCAACAATACAATATGTGCCTTGCTGCCCCTACTGTCACTGGGAAAGGACACCGCAAGATTGAACCCAAAGCTATGCACTTCTCCCATTGCAAGAAAGATCAATCTAGTAGGCCAAACCAAACTGATAATTCTAAGAGACTTGCAAATATAACCAATCATACATAAAAGAATTCAGAGAAGATTCAAATATTGTTCATAGATAAACTTGATCATAAACCCACAATTCATCGATCTCAACAAACACACCGCAAAAGAAGATTGCATCGAATAGATCTCCACTAGAGAGGGGGAGAAGTTTGTATTGAGATCCAAAAAGAGAGAAGAAGCCATCTAGCTAATAACTATGGACCCGTAGGTCTGAGGTAAACTACTCACAATTCATCGGAGAGGCTATGGTGTTGATGTAGAAGCCCTCCGTGATTGATGCCCCCTGCGGCGGAGCTCCGGAATAGGCCCCAAGATGGGATCTCATGGATACAGAAAGTTACGGCGGTGGAATTAGGGTTTTGGCTCCGTATCTGGTAGTTTGGGGGTACGTAGGTATATATAGGAGGAAGAAGTACGTTGGTGGAGCAACAGGGGGCCCACGAGGGTGGAGGGCGCGCCTGGGGTGGTAGGCGCCCCCCCTACCTCGTGGCCTCCTTGTTGATGTCTTGACATAGGGTCGAAGTCCTCTGGATCATGTTCGTTCCGAAAATCACGTTCCTGAAGGTTTCATTCCGTTTGGACTCCGTTTGATATTCTTTTTCTGCGAAACCCTATATAGGCAAAAAAAACAGCAATTCTGGGTTGGCCCTCCGGTTAATAGGTTATTCCCAAAAATATTATAAAGTGTATAATAAAGCCCAATAATTTCCAAAACAGAATATAATATAGCATGGAACAATAAAAAATTATAGATACGTTGGAGACGTATCACCCGTGCATTGCACGGAACACCAGGATTGGGGGGTGGATGGTGCCGGCAGCTGCCATCGCGCCGAATTTTTCCATGGCCTTCTAGATGTGGTGTGGAGGAGATAAGGCTGATTGTGAGAGACAAGGAGTTGTTTGTAAATAGGGAACAAGTGCGGGCATCTTTTGCAAAACTAGAGAAGTTTGGATTGTATGTGTCAGATCTAGATCTGACGGCTATTGGTGAAAGATGGCAGGCACAACATCATCACCAACTCAGGACCCATTTGATTCGCAGGATTTTGAAAACGTAGGAATAGGACACGGCAATATTACAAGTTTCAAACTGATATTACAAATGTTAGGAGTAATGTTGCACCTACTAAGAGGGAATTACTAGGAAGTTTACGTAAGAACTTTCGTTACTTTAGGTGGATGCAACATTATCGTACAAACTAAAATCCACCGCCCAAACAAGTACCTAATGGGCAAATAAGTTTTTGAGTCTCGGGCCACTTAATGTTTCAAAAAAAATTCAGCTTCTGCGGAGACTTTGTCATTTATGCTTAGATGCTTGCGGTGATCAGCACGCCATTCATTGTTGCGCCAGAGAACGCCAAACCTCATTACTTGAACACACTTGCCTCCAGAACAAAGAACCTATCCAATTTAATCTCAGATGTGCTGCCTCGGTAGTCAAACAAATCAATTTCTGTAAGATGGAGATCAAGGCATTCGATGAGATTGTTATAGTGCAGAACATTTTTCACTTTCGGGTCTTTTTTTATTGGCAAAAGAAGAGAACATATTAGAGCAGCTTGCTGTATAAGATTGTCGTGTCATCAAGAGGTACCAATATCATTTGCTCATATGATAGGGTTGGCTGGCTAGTGATATTTTTCACTCTCTCTCTCTTTCTCTTTCCTCTCATTTACCTAGGAGTATGTGAAGAGCTTGGGCATATGTTGCCTTCAACTATGTGGCTGATGCCATAATACGCATCGATGTCAAATCAAAAGATTTTGGCACCGCTCTCGCGATGTGAGAGAGTTGGCACTGCTGTGCACACAGACCCACATGTATAAACAAATCAATCAAACCAACTACACCAGCCTCTCACTCTCCCAAATAAGTGTTTTTATTGCCTCGGTCCTCTCTCTCCCACGCAAGTGTTTTTTTCATTGCGTGAGTTAATTTGGCACCGGAGCAAAGTACGTGATCCAGATTGCGGCACCAGGTGAGCAATGGAGGGGCATCAATGCCAAATGCATCATGAGTGAATTTGGCACATGTTTTGGCCTACATAGTGGAGGGCCGTTATAGCCCACTTTTGTACTACCTCTTATTTAGTATAAAATTTTGACCATATATTTATGTAAGAAAATGCCAATGCATGTCACTAAAAATTACACCATTTGAAATTATGTTCAAATATGAATCCAACGATATAGTTCTTAGTGACACGCATTAACATTTTGTCAGTTAAATCTATGGTCAAATTTTGATACTACAAAATAGGAAGAGTAAACCAGGACGGAGGTAGTACTAGCTCTTAGAATAACCATAGAGTTACTGGAGTACTCTAAGTTACTTTCCACTATGACTAGCCTAGGCTACTATAGTAGTACAATAAAAAACGATGCAGGTGATCACGTGAGAAAAAATACTAAAAACATTTCTTTCGGTGCAGTGCGTAGATGCAGTTTTGAACACTACATTTGTCATCGTAATTTGGGAAAATTACGAAAAATTTGAGCTACGTTGTGATTACCGTTTACTAATAGGAAAGAAGTTTCACCTCGATGAGTAGCTTCTCCGTGCACGGAAAGCTTGTAAGGAATCCAACAACTTGATCTAGATTGGGGCCGATAGATTTTACTGCCAAGATCTTCACTGTGCGCATAGACTGGGTCAAGCTTGTGGGAATCATTTTCTAGAAGACGGTCGTAAATACATCAAGAAGAAATTTAAAAATGTGAATTTCAAGAAGACGGAGAAGAAGATGAGTGTTGTACATGAACGATTGCGGATCCAATAAAGAGTTCGGAGAATTTGGCAGACGAGTGCACCAACGCTATCAGTTTCGGCGCGTCAATGACCCTGATTTTTGTTGGACCTTCTAGATCCGGTACAAGCAATCTCTCAAGGGAAGGCGCATTCTCAATGACCATAATGTGGAACAGCTGGAGTGATCTCTTCCAAATTGATGTCTTGTTGCGGGGCCAGCAAGACACATAAATCCATCGGAGATTCATCGTGGTGATGTGGAGGCTAATGAACCCTTGGAACTGCTCAAGACGAAGGTACTCGAGCACAGTATAGCTGCGGAGCAGGTGCTCCATAGCCTTCTTTGAGATGACAACGTTGAAGAGGTCGAGCTGCTTGAGTTGAGGGAGAAGAAGGGTGGGCATGGCATTAATCTGGGGAAGATAGCAGGAGCTGAAGCTGGCGCGGCGCAGCGTTGGCGCGAGGCGGAGCGTGGACGGTGGCAGAGAGCGACATCATCCAACTTCAAAGCTGAGCTCCTCAAGCTGATCTAGGGCAGGGATAAGAACCACTCGTCGAACTTGGATTGGACCTTGCAGTTGGTACTGAACATGCGAATGTCAAGGCATCTGGCCTGCCCAGGGTGCGATGAAAGGATCTTGGAGACTGCGGCCATGCATTTGCAATCCCTGTCGCAAAGGAAGCTGTCGACGGTGAGGTTGAGGGGGACGCGGCACCAGAGGGGGCGCCACCACCGGGAGAGTAGGGTGGTCCGCACGGCAGATTTGGTGGGGAGGAGGCCGATGATGACAAGCAGCATGTCATCAGGGAAGCTGTTGATGAAGTCCAGGCTCGCCGGATGCGGTTTTGGCTCGAGCCGCCTCCGCTTGTTGGCTGCCTTGCCGTCCATCTCAACCGGCGGCGACGCCAGTGTACACGTGTGCTGGTGTGTATTGTGTGCTGGGTGTGCGCGAGTGTGTCCTTCTGTGCATGCCGCCGCACAGTGGTGAATTGTGCGCGAGTGTGTCCTCCACGCGGAAGAAGTGTGTCCTCGATGCACCCTCAATTTACTAGCGTGCGGGGTGCTACCCCGAGTGGTTTCAACTTTGTTTACTTTACCGCGTGTCAGATGGGCCTCTAGTTTACTTATTTTCATCCACTGCCACATGGGCCAGCACACGAAGATACAGAGCACGAGCTAACAAAGCAGCGTGTGGACTGGTTGACCGGTCAACTAAACAATATACGGAGCTATACGCTGACACAGTGAGCGTATAATCCGTCGGTATAGAGTGTTCGTGTGAGAGGGGAGGCCCGTGAGAGATAGCAGAGAGAGAGAGAGAGAGAGAGCTACTCCCTCCGTTCGATAATGTAGTTCCAACATTTTTTTAAGTAAAACTTTTGAAACTCTGACCAAGTTTATAAAGAAATTACTTATATCTACAATACCAAAGATAAATGATAGTATGAAGTAAGTACATGTTGTGATGAATCTAATGATCTTTCCAGATGTAAATGTTTTTCTCCACATATACCTGGTCAAACTTTTCTGAGGTTTGACTTTTCAAAACATCCATATGCTTATGGACGTGAGAGAGTCCCTAACTAGAGAGAGAGGGTGAAATAGAAAGAGTGAGTGAAAAAAGTGTGTGTGTGCGTGTGTGAAAGAGACATGGACAACACTCGATAAAAGTCCAGAAAAAACATGTGTGTCTTATGCAAACATATCACACATGCATCTTCGACAACGGAAGCAAGGTGAGGAGATAGTGTGTGGTTGTTTGCAACCGAGAGAGGAAGACCCCTAGCACGTGGCCAACAGGGGTCTAACAAACAAGGGAGAGAGGTCGAGAGAGACGTACGGAGAAAATGCAGACATGGGGAGGAGAGGGTGTATGTTTTTCATAGAGAGATCCCCTGGAGATCGTGATGGGACTACATGGGTGGGAGATCGAGTGACAAGGTGTGTGCGCAACAGAAGATACCACAAGAGATATCGAGATAGACGTATGGATGGAAGGAGACAATACATGTGTTCTTGATGGCTAGTGAGAGATAATCATACTTAGGGGGGAGTGCTTGCGCTTATGATGGAGTGAGGGATTATGGTACTTATTAGGGGGGTGCGTGTCACATAGAGAGAGAACAAGGGCAGAGAGTGTTGGATGGGTCTATATGTATAGTGCGAGCGAGACATGTGTATGTGTGAACCAGGGAGATATAAAGTTTGAGAGAGATTGAGGAGCCCCGATAAGGCTGAGTGGTGCGTCAGATAGCTGAGAGGGGGAAAGAGATATTCCATCCGCTCGATAATGCAATGCATGTAATTTTTTAGAAGTCAAACTTTGGAAACTTTGATCAGGTTTACACAAAAGTTATTTATATCTTCAATACCAAAGATACATCATACGAAACTACATCTCATGGTGAATCTAATGGTATCTGTTTGTCGTTCCAGATGTAATTGTTTTTCTCCACGTACATGGTCAAACTTTGTGATGTTTGACTTTTTAATAAATCAATATGCTATGGACCGAGGAGAGTGCCTAAGTCGAGAGGGATCAAGTGCGTGTGAAGGAGAATGAGTAAGTGTGCAAAAAGAGTATGTATGTGAAAGAGAAAGTGACAACAAACGATAAATTAGAGAGAGTGTGTGTGTTTTTGTTTCTTAGGTGAACATATCATGCATGCATCTCCGAGATAGAAAAGCGAGGCAAGGAGATACACAAAGATAGCTAGTGTGTGATTGTTTGGAACGGACAGAGACACCCCTATAGCACATGTCAAATAGAGGTCTAGCTAACAAGGAACAAAGGTTGAGAGGGACACATGGAGAACATGGACACATGGGGAGGGCGAGAGGGTGTGTTTGTGATAGAGAGACCCCCTCGAGATCGTGAGGGGACTATATGGGTGGGAGATCGAGGGAGGTGCGTGCGCGATAGAAAGATGCCCCGAGAGAAATCGAGATAGACCATGCACATGTTTGTGATGGAGACTAAGATTAGCTAGTCATATACATATAGGGGGGACTGCGTGTGCCTACAATTGAGTGAGAGACCATCATACTTGGCTAGCTAGGCATGAGATTGTGTGTGTGTGCGTGTGAGATGGAGAGAGAATGAGGGAGAGAGATAGAGTTTTAGATGGGCCTATCGAGTGCGAGTGAGATATGCATGTGTATGTGTGACACCAAGTAGATGGAGAGTTTGAGGGAGGGGGGAAGAGCTCCGAGACGACAGAGTGGTGCGTGAGAGAGTTACGGGCAACACACCAAGGAATTTGTGTGCGTACGATGAGTGCACCCAAGATATCTAGCTTGGACTAGAGAATCATACATAGTGTGCGAGAGAGACCTGTAGATGGAGTATATATGCATGCAAACTAGAAAGACCCCCCCCCCCCATGCACACAAACAAAGAGAGAGAGAGATGGAGAGAAACAGAGAGGACCAACAAGGTTTGTGTGTTGGATGCGTTCGATAGAATTGAAGATTGTAGGCGAGAGAGAGAGAGAGAGTGAGAGAGAGAGCAGGAGTCCAGGAGAGGGGGAGGTCGCGTTTTATGCATCAAAGACTGATATAAACCATGTTTCAATATAAACTTGCATTCAAATATTTAAATTGGAGAACATGTTGTCTGCAATCCACACATGAACTGATATATGCGTATATCAAACAAGTTCATTAATTTGACTTTCAACATGTTCATGGAGTACTATAATACTATACAACATGCTATTCGATTGAGGTGTTCAATTTTGGATTTAGTTCACTATTTTGACCTGGTGAACGAGCTATTTCATTGAATCGAGATATTTCATTTTGGGTTTGATTCCCGTTTTTGAGTGGGTCAACTATTTGTCATATAGTAAATCGCTAGCAACGAGCATGTAAAAACACATTAATCTCAAGCATCATCTCTCCATATAAAAAAGAAGTGGCAAGCTAATATTTCTAAATTTTATTTGAATCGACTTGGTAAGGTAGACGTGGATGCTCGTTCTCCCAAATTTTGAACGAACTGTTAAACATCCTCTGCTCGTTGGAATTCGCCCGAGCAAATAAATGGGAGACGTGAAATTACCGGCCTATGTGGGAGACGCATTAATTGGCCCATTGTGCATCGAGGGTAGGTTCGTAACTTCATCCAAGCGCGCCTTCTCCTCGGGAGAAATGACATGTGCTGAATAATTCATAAACCATGGTCGGCAAAACACGCTCTCCTCACCCGAAATAGCTCGCGCCCACTTTTTCAAAACACGCTCTCCTCGCCCGAAATCGCTCGCGCCCACTATATTTCAAAACACGCCCTCCTCGCCCGAAATCTCTCCCGCCCACTATTTGGGGAGAAGCAAAGTTACTCTACTATCCCCGACCCTCAGTACACAGACCCAAGCCGAGAAGCCTAAAGGCAGGGGTCGAACTATAACTCCCCCTCACATTTCAGACAAATGCGTCCGTAAAACATGGTTCCACTCCCCTCCCAACCCCCCTCCCCCCATTCATACCTCATGGGCGCTAAATCACCTTCTCCCGGGAAGCTCCCTTCTCCCGAGCCGCGAAACCTCAGCCCCTCCTCCATGACGCCCCCCACCGCACCAATTTCATAGCCGCCATCCTCCCTAATGCCAGAGACGCTCTCCATTTGCCGTCGTGCACTGGGCTGTGTGCCTCTTACTCTGTGTTGTTGGAGCTGCCTCGACGATGGCCGCGTGAACCGTACTGGAGGCGATTCACCCCTGCCGTTGTTCACGGCGCTGGAGCGGCTCCAACTTCGGATCCGTCCAGAGTCTCGGCGCTGCTTCCCCGTAGCCGTCGATCGTCGCGACATTGATGTTTCCCTGCCGCCGGTGGCCACTGCAACCATGCCGGCCTCATCGACTCAACAGCTGGACCTGCCTACTTCACCATGCCGCCAGATAGGTCGCACCCTCATCTCAAATCACTATAGTTAGACGTCAGTTGTCTGGATTTTTATTTTGGGCCAATCGATTCCCAGTGGGAAGTAGCACCCCTCGAGTCGGCGGAGCTCCTAGGCTGTCGGTTGGCTGGTGTCTAACGTAAGGGTGCGGGGCCGCAGGTTTGCCGCGGTAGCAGCGCTTAGATGGCTATCTTAGAGTTGCGTGGGTTCAAGGTACTGCCGCCGCCGGATCTGGATGACGGGGAGTCTTTGTGGATTGGCCCGGGGGCGGCGCAACCACGGCAGTGCGGTGGGGCGGGGAGTGGGGTTTTTGCCAGGGCCACGGACGACGGAGGAAAGCTGCTCTGCCATTGGTCGCTGACTCTTTGGGGAAGATTCCTAACAGTGTCAGCTGGGAGGCACAAGACGGCCATCAAGCCATCCGGCGTAGATCGGACAGTACCAAAATAAAATAAAATTGTGTGACATGGACAGCCACAACAATTGCAGGGCCATCGACAAGTCAACACATGATGCTCACTCCTATGGATGGCGGCCAGATAGGTTGTACCCTCATCTTACTTGTGTGCAACATTTATGGCTTTTTATTCATCTAAGCATGGAAAATAGATTATCACATTTCACTGTATATTCATGCTGATCTCTTATGGGTCTTGTTTAGGAGTTAACGTTGTTCCATAGTTCAGCTAAGATACTTGTTCTTTAGGTAACGTTGTTCCATAGTTATCATCCATCAACCAATGCTATCCCACAGGCTGGTGATTATAGTATTGTACCACTTCTAGTATTACCTATGTTGTTCTTTAATACTTTTGTGTGCCATCTAGTTAATCTCGAGTACAAACGATACATATTCTGTAGCTTTCATCTGTGTTCTCCCTTTAATTTTTGAGACCTGTTGCTGCTAGTTAACCCCAGTCCTACTATTTATGTCGTCTCCTACGGGCACTCAATACATAAATCTAACTACTAGTTGTCTTCCATGCATGTTAGATATAATTGCACATACTAATATATCCACAAGAACCTCACGGAGCAATGTAAAGGCCAATAAACTTGATGTCAATGATACCCAATATGATGGAACATGTAAAGGTAGTTCTTCAGAAGACTTGCAGAAAGATGTTGAATCCTCTTCACCCCCACAAGGTCCTTGCTCTAACTTGGCCCGTGATATGGGTACAACATGCATATAATGTCCTGGAGTGTATCAACTCTGTTGCAATGCCATGTGCTTAGCATGCTGATCATGCATGTAAATATGTCATGCCTTCCTGTTTTTAGTACTATTCCATTCATGATAACATGTTTTCAAATTCAAGTACTGTCATTCTACTCTATCGCAATGCCATCTGCTTAATTTGGACGTCATGCTTCTGAATATCTTATGCATTGTTATTCATCAGTACATACTTCATCTGTCTACCATACCAATGTTTTTTTCCATTGAAGTGCTGTTCTAGTGCTCTATTGCAATGCCATCTTAGTTTCCCAATCATACACGTGTATGTTGCCTTAGTTTTTTCTGTACATATTCCGCTAGCATACAGTTTTACATTCAACTAATGTTTTTTACTGTGTTGTCCTGTCGTATCCCTAGCTCTTACACCATACTCCCTCCATCCGGATTACATGTTGCCGAAATGGATAAAAAAGAAGTATCTAGAACTGAAATACGCCTAGACCCATCCATTTTTTCTGGATGGAGGGAATACATGTCAATATGTCATGCCATTCTACTCTTCAGTACCTATTCCGTCTCTCTGTTGTAGCATGTTTTATAACTGAAGCACCATTCTTCTATACAAGGCATGCAAGGGGAAGACGACTATGTTAGAATCTGAAGGGTTACAAAACAGGTCTTTGCAAAAGATCCAAACACCACGACATAATAAACCAACTCCAGTTTTTATAGATACTGCTCCAGCACAGAGAAACCCAACTCCTACTCATAATAAGCAGATTCCAGTGGCCAAAGAACTAGTCCGCTCCAGTCCAGCAAAAATATTTCAACTCCATTCTAAGAAGCGTGTGCGTATCCTTGCATCATGAAATTTTATAGCATGCTGATCATATTTTCTACATGTTTCTTACCCATCTCTCTTTTAGAAAATAAGCTTAAAAGATAGAAGAATTTATGCACTGGTATCGTCTGTGAGGAAAGATTCTTGCAGGAATTCTCTGTACTCCAATGCAGATGTAAGTACCTATCGTATATCACTATATTTTTACATCAGCGTGTATTTTGTTAATCGGCGTGAATCCAACCTTTATCTGATCTAAATTTAGTTGTAGCAAAATGTATGATTAAAGGCCACAATGTTGATTTTTGTAAGGAAAACTGTCTGGTAGTTTTGCATCCTGAGCTGCACGAGTGTATTATCTCATATTAGTGGGTTTGATTACTTTGGTTCTGTAGTGGGTTTTCAGTGTTTTTTTACTGTGTTGTCCTGTCGTATCCCCAGCTCTTACATCATACTCTCTCCGTTCGGATTACATGTCGCAGAAATGGATAAAACTGGATGTATCTAGAACTGAAATACGCCTAGACCCATCCATTTATTTCCGGATGGAGGGAATACATGTCAATATGTCATGCCTTTCTATTCTTCAGTACCTATTCCATATCTGCTATAGCATGTTTTATAATTGAGGCACCATTCTTCTATATAAGGCATGCAAGGGGAAGACGGCTATGTTAGAATCTGAAGGGTTACAAACCAAGTCTTTGCAAAAGATCCAAACGCCAGGAGATAATATACCAACTCCATTTTTCATAGATACTTCTCCAGCACAGAGAAACCCAACTCCCACTGATAATAAGCAGATTCCAGTGGCCAAAGTACTAGTCCGCTCCAGCCCAGCAAAAGAATGTCAACTCCATTCTAAGAAGCGTGTGTGTATCCTCGCATCATGAAATTTTATAGCATTCTGATCATATGTTCTACATGTTTCTTACCCATCTCTCTTTTAGAAAATAAGGTTAAATGATAGAATATTTCCTTCATTGGGATTGTATTCAAGGAAAACATCTTGCAGGAATTCTCTGTGCTCCAATGCTGATGTAAGTACCTGTTGTATATCACTATATTTTTACATCAGCATGTATTTTGTTAATCGGCATGAATCCAACCTTTGTCTGGTCTAAAATTAGTTGTAGCAAAATGTTAAAGGTGCCAATGTTGATTTTTGTAAAGAAAAGTGCCTGGTAGTTTTGCATACTAAGCTGCATGAGTGCACTATCTCATATCATGCACATTACTAAATAGTAGTGCTGCTCTGGTTGCCCATTCATTCATTGTGTCAATGTTGCTTTCGTATTACCTTACCTGGCTGATGATAGCTGTGCCATATTGTGTTAATTTCATGTTGGCTAGTTGCCCAAACGTTCGTTGTGCCAATGTTGCTTTCCTATTATCTGACTTGGCCAATGATAGCAATGCTAGTGTCTTAATTTGGTGCAGGCTGCTAAAGATAAGAAGACAAACTCTAAAAATAGCAAGGCAACCCCATCGTTTCTTTCCAATAAATCCAGGCCAGGTAATATGCCAATAACTCATGATTAAGCTGTTTGGTTCCCCTCCTAATTTATGTTATGGTGCAGTGGTCGAGGCACTCTCCACTATCAATAATACAAGCCTGCCAAAATCGCCATCTGAATCTGTTTAGTATCCTCTATCTCGAATGCAACGGAAAAATGTATGTTTGTGAACCAATTAATGGCTGGAGGAATGATGGAAATGGTGGAGGAATCAGAGGTGCAGAGTCGTGTGACACAACAACTGATCAATGTTTTTAGAGACAGTGTAGCAAAGCAGCAAGAACTTGCCCACATGCTTATGGGTGTCATCCGTGCTGAGGTTGCAGATTGTGACGTTGTAGATCATTAGGTTCTGTTCATTTATTTGCACTGGCATCAATCTATGGTTGCCCAGTGGATGTAATTTCCTGTAACATATGCTGGATGTGCAACGTTTTTCTCTGTATGTCATACCTTTGCTTGATCGGTTTTGGTCTTGTGCATAATTGCTCGTCGTAATGGGTTCAAATTATCTAATTTGGCCTAAAGACATGTACAAACTTTAGTGGGCCCATTAAGTTAATGGGCCGTTACTTGGCTGAAAGTTAATGGTCGGCCCTCTTAACTCCTGAGTCGTTAACAGGCTGACATCAAAGTAGGCAACAGGTAGGCCCAATTGATTTCACGAGCCGTTAACAGGCCATTACTAAGTTCGGGCTACATATGGCCCAACTATACTGTGGGCCTTTAGCGGGCCGAAAGAGACAGCGGGCTTGTACTGGACCATGAAGAGCATGGGCCGCTAAGAGGCCGAAAGTCAGGTCGTATTGTAAATGGCCCAACTATGTTGTGGGCCTTTAGCAGGCCGAAAGAGAAACCGGGCTGGTATTGGACCATGAAGGGCATGGGCCATTAAAAGGCCAAAACTCATGTCCGACTAAAAATGGCCCAACTCATTTATGGTCCGTTAACAGGCTGAAAGGCACACAGGGCCGGGAATTAGCCCAACAATTAAATGGGTCACTAAAAGGCCAAAACTCAGGTCCGACTACAAATGGCCCAACATATATATGGGCCGTCACCAGGCTGAAAGACACACCGGGCCGAAAATTGGCCCAACACTTAAATGGGTCACTAAAGGGCCCAAACTCAGGTCCAACTACAAATGGCCCAACTGATTTATGGGCCGTCAACAGGCTGAAAGACACACCGGGCTAGAAATTAGCCCAATATTTAAATGGGTCGCTAAAAGGCCAAAAGATGTACATTGTGAAAATTGGCCCATCCACTGAATGGGCCGTTAACAGGCCGAAATCTCATCGGGCCGATATTGAGCCCAAATATATAGCAGGCTGTTAACGGGCTCGAACTGACAATGGGCTGCAATGGTGTCAAATCTTTAACGGGTCATTGACGGGCCGAATTGGCACATCTCGTATGGGCCGTGGGCTTAAATGGACCTGACACAAGTAGGCCTTATATGGGCCGGCCTTCTATTTTTTACTTTGCCAGCCTTTTTCACCAGAATGGGCAACTGTTGGGCTGTGCCACGTGTCGACCTATCATAGGCGCCTCTTGTCCAATGAGTAGATGCACTACAAGAAATATGTGAACTTGTGACCCTCACTATTGGCCGCTCAAAGGTCATAGTTTTTCATTTGCGACCTTTTTGTGACCAAAAACAGAAGGTCAAAAGCTGGCTGTCGTAAACTGAAATTAGTGACCTTCTTTGTGATATGTAAAAGGCCGTTGGTTCCATGACCAAATTTTTTGTCATTAGCAACCTCCTCAGGCCACGTAGGCATCCAGCGTGGCAAGCTGATGTGGCACAAGAATCATCCCGGTCCAATTCGGCGTTTTACATGGGCTGAGCCCAACAATTCAGCCCATTTATATTTTTTCGCTGCTAATTTTGGTGAACTACACAGGCCAAGCCCTACAATTCGGCCTTTTTATTTTCTGGGCCACGACCTTTTTGTACCAACAGTTTTTGTTCTCTTTTTTTTTTATAAAATGGGTCCATTAGTCAAACAGGTCCCATTTGTCAGGTTCTGATAAGTGGATCCCAGCTATTAGGCTCAGATTCTTCATATTTCAATTTGACATCATATTTGAATTTGATAGTAAGAAAATAACCAGTATTTAAATTGGCAAGCAGAAAACACACATAATAATTCAAATAACAATAGCCAGATTCACTACAAGCTCTACAAATGACACGTAATACAAGCTCTAACATATACAATGCTTTACAAGCTCTACAAATGCAAAGCTCTACAGTACTTTACAAGCTCTACAGTACTTTACAACCTTTCCAAGTAATGTTACAAGCTCTACAAGTGTTTTCTTCTTCAGCATGGAGCTCCTTCGATAGAGATCAAATGCCGGACTAACTGGACGGACTGGGCAAACAGAACGACTGCATGCCTTCCATGATCGCCCTGTTACTTGAATCAACTTAGAAGAATTAGAAAAACTGGAGCCAATATATTATGAACATTCCATTCAAAAAAAAGGAGTAAAGGAGTAAAGGACAATTATTTATAGAATGATAAACAAATTTCAGCTAGTGCCGAGCTTTGTTAGCCGAGCTAGTTAAAATGAGATATTCATACAAGACAATAGAGACAATATGAATATGCATGGCACAAGTGCAGGTCCTGGTTACTGGCTACATATGTAACACCAATAAAATGGATAGAACAATAACAGGAACAGCTCCAAATTAAACAAGAAGCTCTATCTATAGTGCCAACAATGGATAAAATCATGCACACAGTATAATTCTGACTATAATATAACCAGAGAACTAAAGATTCTACGTACTTAGAACTCAACTAATAAGTGAGAATGATCTGATTGTATGCAAACGATCTTTTTTTATTTGTTTATATTACTAAAACAGACACATCTTCCTTTATGTGAAGAAGTCTGCTTCCTTCTTTAGTTAGTAGTAATCGTTCCATGCAAATCAACCGTGTGTGTATGCTGGATCATGGTTTGGAGATTACATGCATAGAGGAACATAATCCTAAACAAAATAGCATCAAACAGTGGTGGGTGCTCAACCTATTTACCATACACAAGCAACACTTAAACCATAGCATGTGCATATACTTGTGTCACATTAGGGGGTTCAGGATGTACACAGTATATTCTAACATATTGGTGTGAGCACTTAAACCATAGCATGTGCATCGCCCTATTGGTCAGCCTCTCGTACCTGGCCACAGTTCACAAACTTGGTGAGAGCATTTTGATGACATTAACATGCAGTACAAGCAAAGATGGCATGACTGAACCTTGCATAGTAAAAACTTGCAAGTAAATAAGAACAACAATGCTGAGAAGATAAGTGTACACCATACTCTATAATTCTCAGTTACTGGAAAAATTACACCAAGTCAGATTATCAGAGAAAGGTGCAACCAGCACCATATTCTTCTATCTAGGGCCAAGTGATGTGGCGCAAGAAGACATATCTATGCAAATACTTAACTAACACTATGATGTTTTATATGTGCAAGAAGACATACATGTCCAGCAAGCCTAATTAGTAGTGTCAAACTGTAGCTATAAACAGCACATCAACATGTAACGCCCCGAGACCGATGTGCCAGGTGTCGTCCAGTTATTTGCTGTTGTTGCCTTGTCATTGCTTGCGTGTCATGCATTGCATATCATGTCATCATGTGCATTTCATTTGCATACGTGTTCGTCTCATGCATCCGAGCATTTTCCCCGTTGTCAGTTTTGCATTCCGGCGCTTCGTTCTCCTCCGGTGGTCATTTCTACCTTTCTTTCATGCATGGGGGTTAAACATTTCCGTATTGGACCGATACTTTCCACGCGGTCTTGGTTTACCACCGGTAGACCACCTGCCAAGTTTCGTACCATTTGGACTTCGTTTGATGCTCCAACGGTTAATCGAGGGACCGAAAATGCCTTGTGTGTGTTGCAGCCCAACATCCCTTCATTTTGGCCCAAAACCCACCTAAACCTCCTCCATCATCTTGGTCGTTCGATCACGATCGCGTGGCCGAAAACCGCACCTCATTTGG
Organism: Triticum dicoccoides; assembly: GCF_002162155.2. Lineage (NCBI taxonomy): Eukaryota > Viridiplantae > Streptophyta > Magnoliopsida > Poales > Poaceae > Triticum > Triticum dicoccoides. The sequence continues at coordinate 337,947,679 of NC_041386.1, forward strand.
ACTCTCCTAGCTCCCTCTACCTATAAATATGTGCAACCCTTCCAAATTCGCGGACGAAACCCTAAAAATTCCTTCCCTCGCGCCGCCGGACGCGTCCTCACCACGCCGGACAATGTCTGCCGCCCGCCGCCACATCCCTCCAACCAATGGGGGCTCGCCACGTCATCGCTGGCACTTCCTCGTCCAACCGCAGGACGCCACCTGTCCCCGCCGCGCCCACTTCGCCGCTGCGGCCCTGCAGGCCCATCCGGGGCCCGCCCAAGCCCGCGAGAGCCCGGGCCGGCCCCCGCGCTCCGCCGCCAGAGCCTCCCCTGCGCCACCGCCTTGTGTCTCATCGCCGGCCGCCGCCCTGCGCCTCCCCGCCATCGTGCTTCGCCGCTCCGCCGCCGACCGGCGCCTTCTTCGCCGGAGCGCGCCACCCGGGCCTTTGCAGGCCGCCGCTCGACTGCGGGGTCCCCGAGCGGACGAACCCCGAGTGCTCGCCGGCCCTCATCATCCCGCCGTCCTGCCGCAGGAGCTCGCCGGAGCTCCCGTGCCGCGCCGCCACTGCAGGAGGCTGCCGGCGCCGCCTCCGCCTCGGTACCTCGCTCCGCTTCTTCCCCGGTCAGATCCGGTCGAGGAGCGACCGGATCCGGCAACCCTGACAACTCCGGCGAGTTTTTCCCCAACTCCGGCGCCGTCTCCCTCTCCTCCGGCGACTTTCCGGCGAACCTCGTACGGCATGCCCCGAAACCCTAGATCCGTTTCGGGAGGTAAAATTCCCAGTCCTCGAAATTCCCAGTTCCACATGCCCATGTTCATCGCCTCGTAAATTTGCATCCATAGCTCCGATTCATGCATATAGCATATCAAAATGTTAGCCTCAGAGAGAACATCATTTCATCTCATTGCATCATTTTCATTTGAGTTCATATTGATGCCCGAAATGCTGTTAGAAGAGCGCTATTTGAGTTAATTGTCAGATCTGCTGCTCCATTTAGATATTTGTCATTTTTGCCATGTTTATTGTGTGCATGATATGCCCCTGAGCTCTACATATGTTTTGTTAAGGGTTTTGCCATCTATCCAGAGGTGCAACCCATGTATTTTTGTGATGTGTGTGGTGACTATCACAAGCTTGCAAAGTGGGGCACTTGTTAATGCTGATTTCAGGGACTTAGCATTTCCACAAAGTCCTTGGTCTGTTTATCTCATTATGCCATATGTTCATGTTGTTTCCTAGTGATCCGTGCCTCTTTTGAGGATGATCAGTAAGGATGTTTTGTTAATCTTGTAGTGCTCTATCCATCCATGTCTTTGTTTACAATTATGGAGCACCCTAGCTTGAGTCAATCGAGCTCTATTTTTGTCATTTCATGAATCTGGGCAGATTGTCTACTTGTTAGCAATTTTGCCGAGGATGTTGTAGTTGATCCGTGCATGCTATGTTATTGTTCTTGCCATTTCTAGCTTGTATTTTGTGTATTCTTGATGGGTGTATGCTTAGCTTGTCATGACTTCTCTGTAGTGAGTGCATCGAGCTCGTAAACATGCCTACTTGATATCTGTTTCAGCATGCTCCAGTTTTCACTAAGTCTGTGATCTGATTATGTTTTTGCCATGTTCACATGCTTGCAAATGTATTTTCTGATCCCTTTTGGCTCAAGGTCACTAAGGGACTTTTGTTAAGCTCTTTGGGTAGCTACATTCCATGCTTTACTTTGCCATGTTCAGGACCTGTATCTTATAGTTTTCATCCTCCAAAGTGTGCTACCTGATCTGAAATTCCAGACAAGTGTTAATTTCACTAAGTCTGAAATCTGTTTACCAAATGCATTTTTGCCATGTTTGTTAGAACCTATTAATGGATGAATTGGCCGTAGCTCAGTGCTAGACTTTTGGTAAGCATCATGAATGGATTTCTGCCATGTATTTTGTTGCCATGTTTGGGTGCTGTAGCATGTTCATCTTGTTGCATTTAGATGGCTACTTGCTGTAAATCGCAGAACGGGGTCATATTTGAATTGCTTGCCATTTCCAAACCGTAACTCCGATTCCAGTGATCTTTATATCTTTTTCAAGCGATTTCATCTCATATTTCCAGTGGCACACTTGGATTTCCAATTTGAGGCCAGGTTCATTCATTCCTTTGCAAATCATGCATATGCATCGCATACCGCATCCCACATATCATACCATGTTCATGTGTTGGTTGTTTACTATGTTGTGTGCTTATTTTCTGGTGTTTGCTTCTTCGAGTTAGTTCCGATAACGTCGCGTTTGTGAGGACCCGTTCGACTACGTCCATTTGTCTTCTTCATGGACTCGTTCTTCTTCCTTGCGGGATTTCAGGCAAGATGACCATACCCTCAAAATCACTTCTATCTATGCTTGCTTAGTTGCTCGCTCTTTTGCTATGCCTATGCTGCGATACCTACCACTTTCTTATCATGCCACCCATATTCTTGAACCAAGCCTCTAACCCACCTTGTCCTAGCAAACTGTTGTTTGGCTATGTTACCGCTTTGCTCAGCCCCTCTTATAGCGTTGTTAGTTACAGGTGAAGATTGAAGTTTGTTCCTTGTTGGAACATGGAGTTGTTGTTCCATGTTGGAACATGTTTACTTGTTGGGATATCACAATATATCTTATTTAATTAATGCATCTATATACTTGGTAAAGGGTGGAAGGCTCGGCCTTATGCCTGGTGTTTTGTTCCACTCTTGCCGCCCTAGTTCCGTCATATCGGTGTTATGTTCCCGGATTTTGCGTTCCTTACGTGGTTGGGTTATAATGGGAACCCCTTGACAGTTCGCTTTGAATAAAACTCCTCCAGCAAGGCCCAACCTTGGTTTTACCATTCGCCACCTAGCCTTTTTCCCTTGGGAGTCGCGCATCCTGAGGGTCATCTTTATTTTAACCCCCCCCCCCCGGGCCAGTGCTTGTCTAAGTGTTGGTCCAAACTAGAGCCACTTGCGGCGCCACCTCGGGGAAGCTTGAGGGCTGGTTTTAGCTGTACTAGTGTTCATCCGGTGTTGCCCTGAGAACGAGATATGTGCAGCTCCTATCAGGATGTCGGCGCATCGAGCGGTCTTGCTGGACTTGTTTTACCATTGTCGAGGATGTCTTGTAGAACCGGGATATCGAGTCTGATCGGAATGTCTCGGGAGGAGGTCTATTCCTTCGTTGACCGTGACAGCTTGTCATGGGCTAAGTTGGGACACCCCTGCAGGGATTTGAACTTTCGAAAGCCATGCCTGCGGTTATGGGCAGATGAGAATTTGTTAACGTCCGGTTGTAGAAAACCTGAAGTTGACCTTAATTAAAATGCATCAACCGCGTGTGTAACCGTGATGGTCTCTTTCCGGCGGAGTCCTGGAAGTGAACATGGTGTTGGAGTTATGTTTGACGTAGGTTGTTCTAGGATCACTTCTTGATCATAGTTTCCCGATCGTGCTTTGCCTTCTCTTCTCGCTCTCTTTTGCGAATATGTTAGCCACCATATATGATAGTCGCTTGCTGCAGCTCCACCTCATACCTTTACCTTACCGATAAGCTTAAATAGTCTTGATCGCGAGGGTGCGAGATTGCTGAGTCCCCGTGACTCACAGATTCTTCCAAAACCAGCTTGCAGGTGCCGATGAGTCCGTGCAGATGACGCAACCAAGCTCATGAGGGGCTCGATGAAGATCTTGTCCTTTGTGTTGTTTCGTTCTAGTTGATCAGTAGTGGAGCCCAGTTGGGGTAGATCGGGACCGTGTTGCATTTGGGCTTCTTCTTTTATTTTGATTCCGTAGTCGGACCTTGTTTGTATCTGGATGATGTAATGCTTTATTCATGTAATTGTGTGAAGTGGCGATTGTAAGCCAACTATGTAGCTCCCCTTTTATTATCTATATTACATGGGATGTTGTGAAGATTTCCTAACTTGCGACATTGCTTTCAATGCGGTTATGCCTCTAAGTCGTGCCTCGACACATGGGAGCTATAGCCGCATCGAGGGCGTTACAAAACAGCACATCAATAGCAGCATAATATCAGAGATGGGATGCCACCGTTTACTAGTGCTAATGAAAATTTGTTACACCAATTTTGACTAGCAGGTAAAGGTTCCAGCAATAGTTAACATTAACATGAAAAGGGCATGCAATCATCAGCACATATGCAGCAGCCAAAAACAGAATCCAAGGGGGCATGCAATCAATTTATATATGTTCATGGCAAACATTATTAGAAATCCCAGTTTCATGCTTAACAAGCCATCATTCGTTCGGGATGCTAGCAAGAACAAGTGACCTGGATGCAACTGTTGTTCCTCCACACTCCTAAGAGGCTAATTTTTGTCCCGTTGTCCATCAAACCAGACTGCATACATGTGCAGAAAACAAGTGTATGAAAAGATGGATGCAACAGGTGTCCCCCCTTAACAGGGAGCAAGATGAGCATATCTGAGATCAACCATTAACAAATTGTAGTGCTAAATCTCAGAAATATAATTTACCAGATGTAGCAGAGACCTGTGGGAGTGCATCTATACAAAATTGAACTATTTTCAGTCATTCAGTGCAAGCATTCAGCCTATGAACTAATCAATCAGAATGCATCCAGTGAACACTACCAAGATCTCTGCTATCGATGAAATCAGCTCACACATTTAGTATAGTCAATCTAAAACGAACCACTCTCGGTTGGATAGTTCAGCCATAAGCAGAGACAGCTATTGAAGTACCTTCCTTGAAGACGAGGCCCGTGAGTGCGGCGAAGGTGGCCTCTCCCTCTCTGGTCTCTCCCCGCCCCCCAAATCCAGTAGCAGCGGGAGCATGCCCACGGCGACGACAAACACATGCCCCAGCGCACGAGCTACTCCCTAGGAAACCAAATGCGTCAGCGAAGGAAATGGAAGAGATGGGGAGAAGATGGGCGAGATAGTGGCTACCTTGACGTGGCAGCAGCTGCGTTGTAGCATCTCTAGCACTCCCATGGCGTCCGAGCAGAAGCAGACGCAGGAAGAAGGACCCCGCCTTGATCTGGACCCTGTGTCGGCGCCGCTTTGCCTCCTCCGTTGGGTGTAGTTGCAGCAGCACCTCATGGGCGGCCGCCTCCGCGGGCCGCAGTGCCGGCGGGATGGTCGGGGGCCGCGGACGCAGCGCCATCAGCATCATCCCGCGCGGCTGCTTGTCCGGGACCCAGACGAGGCCAACGGGTGGCTCAGGCCCACACCGTGGGGTTGGGGAAAGCCATGGCGCCACCGCCCCCTGTTCGAGTTGCTGATGGAGGAGCCAGGCCTGTGCCAGATCCAACGCCCACTGGCCTCGACATTGTCGGATGTGGCAGACCGACGGTGAGGGGAGAGGGACACTACAGGAATCAGCTACTTTGCCGTCCGCCACGGACGGCAAAAGTAGACGGCAAAGAAAGGGCCGGTAAAGAGCTACTTTGCCGTCTGCTTTCTGAAGCAGACGGCAAAGCGGCCTTTGCCATCAGCGGCTGACGGCAAAGGGCATGGCTCTTTGCCATCTGCGGGCAGACGGCAAAGGGCATGGCTCTTTTCCATCTGCTGGTAGACGGCAAAGACTGCAGCCTCTTTGCCATCTGCTGGCAGATGGCAAAGAGACCAAATTGGCATTAATTCTGTTTCTTCTTATATCCATTCATTTTCATAGAAAATCAAACATACACACACACACATACATATATATATGACCAATATAGGATATCCAACACATGTTACCAATAGTAGCAAGTTTCATCCATGCATATACATAGTTTCATCAATATTACACAGTTTCATCCATAGGTAGCAAGTTTCACAAAGTAAAAAACAAAAACTAAAGACAAGCACTCCATATCTGAAATTACAAGAAATGACCTAAAACTAAATATCTATTTTCCTAGGCAGCACACACTTGACCACCATAGCAGCTTGCCAGACCGTTGTATCTGTGGAGCACAAAACAACAGTCAGCCTGATTAGAAATTTTAAGGAGAGCAGTGCTAGTTTAAGAGTTATGAACAGATATAAATGGTGCATAAATTCCTATTATTCAACAAACATAAGTTATTTCCAAGTGAAACACGGGGCAATGTTATCCACTTCAAAACAGAACAGAACACATAGGTACTCACATTGTCAAGTTTTTTCCACAAATGAGTTACTGATTGAGTTCAAGAAATGACCAAGGGCCTAATTGGTTCACAGGACCTAAAAACTCATAAATAGGGAAATCACTGGGTTGCAATGTCATGCCATCTCTTGATACTATATGTTCGACGGGATGTTTGAGTGCATCATAGAAAACCATAGGAGTTTTTCAAGGCCGCTTTTTACAATCATATGGAATAATTTGAAGCGGAGAGGCCCCAAAAGGGGAAATCATGTTGTGTGGGAAAAGAGAATACCATTCACCGTAATGAAAAATATAGCATGCCAGAATCACTATTCTAGAGCACATATCCGTACCAAAACATTTATAGTGTTTCCAACTCTTCTAAGCATGTTAGAACACTATGAGGACAATCAAATTGAGTTATCTAAGCAATTTGACAATCAAATGGAGTTAACACGGGCCCCAAGGTTAGGGATTTAGTGACGGCAACAGTCTGCCAGCCGGCTTCCTCAATAGAAGGGACAGACCCAGTGCTAGAAGCAGAACAAAAACGTTGATACACAAGATAAGCACAAGCCCTTGAGAGCAGTCTGCTTGGAAGAACAATTAATTAACCTCTAGAAGCAGAAGAAGAACATTGATAGACAAGTTATTATGAAGAACCAACCTTGAGAGCGGTCTGCTTGCGCAAGATATCATTGGACTTGAACACAACTACGGCAATCCAGATCATGACGAAGAAACCTACACAATATAAACTCAATTGGAATGAGGAACTCGCCATCATCTTCTGACCAAGAGGCATCAAGTACCTAGACAAAAAAGTAAGAGCACAATAAGATACAATGTATGCCGGTGGACATGTTTAACAGCAAGAAAACTACCCTATGGATAGCATAGTTAAATGTGATTCCTCCTAGTAGTATGTGTTCTATTATTCATAGTGATGAGAGCCCGAGACTATGCCAATAATGTCCAGAAAGAAAAGGCCTCCAAAATGTAGCATTATTTCAGTAGCAAGATTTTCTTTTTGGAAATAGGTTTATCCGAGGAGCGTTGACCTATGTCACATACTGTAATACATGCACTTCATTTGTTTTTAAGAAACTTGAGATTACTGCTGGTGCTAAAACAAAGCCCACCAAAATCCTCTTTCAGCTAAAATACCAATTCACGTACTAGCTAGCATCCCTAGTTAAGCAAACAGATTTATCACTTGTAGCAGCGCTGACCAAATTGCCACGGCAGCAGAACCCCAGCCATATGAGTACCCTGTCTTAAATCTAGACTATACCAATTGTGCAACTGACATTGAGATTTCAGAGGGTGGGCGCAGCAGAACAGCAAGTGCTATACCTTCACATTCGGGTCCCTGAGGTTGGTGTGCAGCCACTCGGCGGACACAACAGGCTCGGTCCGCGGCACCGCGTGGACGACACCCGACGCAGCATTGGTGGCGGCGGCCTTCGAGACGGCCGATGACATGGCATTGAAGCACGCGGTGATCCCGAACCACGTCATCGACGGCGACAGCGACGCCCTGCACCCGACCTCTGCCGTGCGCGCCCATCCGACCCTGCCCTACAAGTTTCCAAGAAAATTATGACCGCCTCAACAAGTACTGAATGAAAAGAAGATCTGACAACTACTCCCTCTGTCTCATAATATACAGAAACATCAGAAACTTGTGTACCTTCCAAATGGACCAAACACTTTGTTGATCACTTGGAGAAAATATATGCTTTGAGGAAGAAGAATTGTTGTCGCGCTACCTACGTAAGAAGGTTGCCGCATAAGTAATCAGGTTGATCATGAGCTTAACACTAAGCAGTTACAGAAAATAGTAGAGATGAAGCAAGCAACAATATTTACTTCCGGGATATTATCAGCGGATCCATGAGATGGTCAGGCTTTGAACCCTCTGCTGCCCACAAGTATCAGTATCAAAATGACCTTGCCTAGGTAGTGTACCACCACATATTAGCATGAGCTCGTCCAAATACAAGACACGGTGGGGACTGAAGAACAACGAGACTACAAACAGAATTAGCATTGCAGGAACCACGGAGCACAGGAAATGCAATCGACAGTACTGAGCCACAGACAGAGCAAGCGAGCAGGCACGAAAAAAACAGGGCGGAGGAGCGGGACTCACGCGCGCTCGAGCTTGTCGGGATCGAGATCTTCGGCTGCTGCCGTGGCGAGCCAAAGCAGCACCACCGCGCAGATCCCCGGGGCCCACCGGGGCCCCATCCCCGCCTCCCGGCCGGCTTCAGATCACCCATGGCGGGCGGGGCGCAGAGGAGCTCGGTGCTCGACTCCCATGGCGGCGGCGGATCTCGAGGTCGGGGCGACCGGCGACGAGGCTTCCGCGGCGGGGCGGCGAGCTTGTGGGGAGGTGGCGGCGCGAGGCGGCGCAAGCGGCAGCGCGAGGCGGCGGGGCTCCTGGGGTCCGTTGAGGTGGCAGCACGCACCGGCGGGCGGAGGCGAGGTGGCGCAGCGGCGCGGTGTCGGGAGGCTCTCGGCTGTGGGGCGGGCGTCGTCGAATCCCGCCGGAGCTCGCCGGAATCGGCTAGCGTAGCTTCTCGCGGGAGGGAGAGGGAGAGACGAGCGGGAGAGAGAGGGGTGGGGCAGAGAGATAGGGGCGGAGAGAGAGGGGATAGATATAGAGGAGGTGGGGCAACGTTTTTTTTTACCCGCAAAAAAAAAGATAGCCCCCTCTTTGCCGTCCGCCAACAGATGGCAAAGAATCTTTGCCGTCCGCCAGCAGATGGCAAAGAGTGGGGTTGGACCGTTGCAGTATATTGGCATCCGGTGGCACCTCTTTGCCGTCTGCTGACAGATGGCAAAGATTCTTTGCCATCTGCCAGCAGACGGCAAAGAAATGACAGATGGCAAAGACCTTCTTTGCCATCTGCCAGTTCTTTGCCGTCTGTTGTTTGGTAGCTGATGGCAAAGACCTTCTTTGTCGTCCGCAAGCAGACGGCAAAGAACTGGCAGACGGCAAAATCCCTGATTCCAGTAGTGGGAGGCGGCGATGAGGGGAGAGGTGGGATCTGGATCGAGAGCGGAGTGGCAGCGCGGAAGGGAGGTGGTTGTGGAAGGAGTGCGGCGTCGCCATCGATTCGATCTGAATCGGGGGAGTGGCGGCTGTTAGGGTTTGGGAGGAAGGAGCAGAGGGAGGAGGTCATCGTGGTGTGGGATGGATGGATGGATGTGGATGGATGGATGGATGTGTGCCATGTCATCGATCCGTGGCACACACCTTTCTACCAATGAGAATTTTATTTTATTTTCTGAGTGTAAAATGGTTTTTAAGAACATATGAAATCTTTGATGGAAAATTGGATCATATTTTGTGAAAATGATCCAATATTGTGTATATGTGTGTATATTGGGATGGGGATTTTATTTCTTTGCACAAAAAATCATTTTCAATTTTTTGAGTGCCAATAATCGGGTTTTTTGTGAAGGACCTAGCAAATAGTTGTTGTAAAATTGTACCAAATCAATTTTCTAAAATACTAGGCCATGTTTAATGCACAATTGACCAAATGGTTGGGTGTCAAAAGCCTTGATCCAGCTCTGGTGAAAAAGACAAATTTCCGCCGATTCAGTAGTAAGCAAGTCAAATTTGAACTGTAGCTGCCTCATAGTTTGCTCTTTATTTTTTCCAAAAATCATTTCTAGGTACATAAATATCTATTTAGTGAGAGAAACATCAAAAGGTTTCTAAGATTCAGCAACTAGCTAGGAACGGCCATTCCCGCCGTTTTGACAGCATTTTGAAACGGGCATAAAAAATTCAAAAAAATCAAAAAAATTGGAAAACCTTCGCATTGTGTCATTATATGTGACCAAGTTTTCAGGAAAAATAATAAACTTGTAACACGGTAATTCTTTTAAAGAAGTGTTCTCAGAAATGAGCTATCATCTCTGAAGATTCATGGCTTTCAAGCCAAATGATCAATCTTATGGCCAGATTCATGGCATAGTTTGTTCAAATGATCTCATATTGTGCAAAAGGGTGCATATTGGAATGGCAACCAATGTTGCCTAAGGGACTTCTCATTTTCTTTGGACGAAAAAATCAATTTTCCATTTTTTGAGTGCCCAAAATGATTTTTTTGTGAAGGACCTACCATATATTTGTTGCAAAATTATACCAAATCAATTTTCTAAAATACTAGGGCTTATTTAATGCACAATTGACCAAATGGTTGGGTGTCCAAAATTTTGATCAATCTCTCGTGAAAAAGACATATTTCTGCCGTTTCAGCAGGAAGCGGGTCAAATTTGAACGGCGGCTGCCTCATAGTTTGCTCTTTAATTTTTCCAAAAATCATTTCTAGGTACAAAAGTATCTATTTAATTATAGAAACACCAAAAAAATTCCAAGATTCAACAACTAGCTAGAAACGGTCATTCCCGCTGTCTTGACTACATTTTGAAACAGGCATAAAAAATTCAAAAAAATCAAAAAATTGGAAAACCTTCGCATTGTGTCATTACATGTGGCCAAGTTACCAGGAAAAATCATAAACTTGTGATACAATAATTATTTTAAAAAAAGTGTTCTCAGAAACGAGCTATCATGTGTGGAGATGAATGGCTTTCAAGCGAGATGATCAATCTTATGGCCACATTCATGACATAGTTTGTTCAAATGATCTCATATTGTGCACAAGTGTGCATATTGGAATGGAAAACAATGTTTCCTAAGGAAGTTTTCATTTTCTTTGGACAAAAAAATCATTTTCCATTTTTCGAGCGCCCAAAATGATCTTTTTTGTGAAGAACCTACCAAATAATTGTTGCAAAATGGTACCAAATCAATTTTCTAAAATACTAGGACATATTTAATGCACAATTGACCAAATGTTTGGGTGTCAAAAGTTTTGACCCACCTCTCATGAAAAAGACAAATTTCTGCTGATTTAGTTGGAAGCGGGTCAAATTTGAACTGTAGCTGCCTCATAGTTTGCTCTTTATTTTTCCAAAAATCATTTCTAAGTACATAAGTATCTATTTAATCAGAGAAAAATCAAAAGTTTTCCGAGATTAACCCACTAGCTAGGAACGGTCAAGCCCGCCGTTTTGACCGCATTTTGAAACGAGCATAAAAAATTCAAATAAATATAAAAAATTGGAAAACCTTCGCATTGTGTCATCATATGTGACCAAGTTTCTAGGAAAAATAATAAACTTGTAATACGGCAATTATTTTTAAAAAGTGTTCTCAGAAATGAGCTATCATTCGTGAAGATTCATGGCTTTCAAGCAAAATGATCAATCTTATGGCCACATTCATGGCATAGTTTGTTCAAATGATCTCATATTGTGCAAAAAGGTGCATCTTGGAATTCCAAACAATGTTGCCTAAGGGAATTTTCATTTTCTTTGCACGGAAAATTCATTTTCCATTTTTTGAGTGTCCGAAATGAGTTTTTTTGTGAAGGACCTACCATATATTTCTTTCAAAATTGGACCTAATCAATTTTATAAAATACTAGGACATATTTAATGAACAATTGACAAAATAGTTGGGTTTCAAAAGTTTTGATCCACCTCTGGTGAAAAAGACAAATTTCCGCGAGTTCAGTAGGAAGCGGGTCAAATTTGAACTACACCTACCTTATTGTTTGCTCTTTATTTTTTCCAAAAATCATTTCTAGTTACATAAATATCTATTTAAGCATAAGTACATGGTTTGGTGGTGATACGTCGAGGTTTGGATGGTGGCCTAGGGCCCCAACTCCAAAGCGCGTAAACTGGCATGCCCGCCGCGTGGTCACCACGTGACCTTGGCATTGACATGTGTTCTGGGAGGCATAGGCATGTATAGTGGGTTGGGCACTCCCCAGGTAGGTGCTAGGAAGAAAATTATAACAAAAGAATCTCACGAGGAGAACGACCTATGCTCAAAGATGAATTAGCAGCCAAGTGTTTGATTAGCGGTACGGGAAATGCACATGGCGAATGAGCGTGAGTTTTGGCTGAGGATGATTATCTACTAAGGAGAATGTATTCAAAAAAACTTAACTCAAAAGGAGGATCCTAGGTGGTACTTGCTTTGCAAAGTACCACACTGGACAAAAATATGAATGTTGAAGCTGGGCTCAAAATAATGAATGGATTGAGCTGAAATTTGGTGGAGGGTGGTTATTTGGGCATAGGAAAGCACTGTAGAAAATTGATACCATTTGGACATGCCAAAGTGGTACTTCCTTCACAATGCTTTTCTATGGACAGAAACTTGGGAAAATTAATGAGTGAAATTGGATGAATGAAATGAGCTCAAATTTGGTGTAGGTAAGTTAAATAGGTATGGTCATGCGCTGGTAAATTTTTACATCATTTGGGTAAGCCTAGCTAGTACTTACTTCACAAAGCTTCTCTCGAGGTAGAAACTTTGGAAATTTCCTGAGAAAGATTTACCAAGAAAATGGAGCTGAATATTATCGTGTGGCAATGATTTGTGTATGGAAGAGTGCCAAAAAAGTTTTAGGGTAATAGGAGTGGTCTAGATAACACTTGCTTTGCAACGTGCCAATCTGGCCATAAAATATAAATTGAACCTGGGGTCACATAGATGATTTGATTGAGCTGCAATTTGGAGGAGGGTGATAATTTGGGCATATGAAGGAACTGTATAAATTCCATGTCATTTGGATATATAAAAAGGTACTTCCTTCACAATGCTTCTAGGTGGACAAAAACTTTGGAAATTTGTCGAGGAAGATTTGCTAGGCAAATGGAGCTGAATTTTGTCATGAGGCAATGATTTGGATAGGAAAGAGTGCCCAAAAATTCCGAGGACAATCAAGAATATATAAATAGCACTTCCTTCACAAAGTGTTGTTGTGAACAGAATAGGAAAATGAATATTGTTGAATTAGTTTTGAACTAGGAAAGGAAGGATGTTTTACATATTTAACCAAGATATGACCCAAAGAATTTATGAGTTTTTTTGGGAATTTTGGGAATGACAGAAATATAGGTTGCTTCACAACCTAGGGAAAAATTGACACATGGACATGACACATAGGCAAAACTGATGAGGTGGCGCCTAGTCATAGCAATAAGTACTAATGCATCCACGTTCACAACCTCATGACCATTTATATTGGTCGTAATCAGGTAGAAATAAAGTCATGGACCACTCTTGTCTACTTTATGACCATTTGGTGTATGCAATTCAGGGTTTGAGCCCTTCCAAGCGAAATGGCAGTGGATTTACAACCAATTCAGCCAGATATACAGTTGTTACAGCAACTGGAACTTGTCTACCAAACCCTTTTCTTTGTCAAGCTACTGGTTCTATCCCTTCACCCTTTACTTTTAGTTTAGCTTCATGAAGTCATTCCTTGCTTGTCCTGTTTGACTTCACTGTGTGAAGATATTCTCTCTGATTGCATATTTGGCTTCACACTGTCTTCTTGTTCTGATCTATTCTACCTAGAAGCTATTGTCCTCGGGCTTACCTTGCAATGTTACTTTGACTATGGCATGTCTAGTGTAGTTTATCTTTCACTGCATACTGTGTAGGTGTTGTTTACTTGCTTGTCTTTGAAGACATTTCATGTCTTGAAGACTTTCATTAAAATCGCCTATTCACCCCTCCCACTCTAGTCGAAACTAGGATTTTCACTTTGTACAAAGGGTTACAAGTACGGGGGACTATGCTTGTACAAAAGGCCCAGCAACTGCGCCTTACAGGTAGAACTTACGAAGATGCTCAATATTCCATGAGTTTTGCATTGGCATGCCATCTTCGATCTCCGGTCAGACTACGCTGGGTTTGGTGACATGTACTACCTAGTAAGGGCCTTCCCACTTCGGCGTTAACTTGTTGGAACCCTTGGTGGATTGGACACACCTAAGGACAAGGTCACCTTACTCAAGGCTCTAGGCTAGGAAGCTACAGCTGTGATAGCGGTGCAGGGCCTGCTGGTATCGTGGCATCGTACAGCTGCCCAGAGATAGTTCTCATTGAGGAGCATGGCATCGTCATGATGTAGCTGCTCTTGCGCTACTTCATCGTAGTAAATACCCGAGGCGACCCGTATATGAGTTCCGTGGGGAGCACTGCTTCTGCCCTCTATACCAGGGAGAAGGGAGTCTGTCCAGTAGCTCGATTTGGTATCGTTCTAAGTGACCAAAGAACCACTGACAACTCATCAACCCAGCGCCTGCCGCATTTTTGCACTATATCAAAGGTTCTTGTCTTTAGCCCTTGCAAAACTTCAGCGTTCATCCTCTCAGCCTACCCGTTGCTCCTTGTATGGGTGAGGAGGCAAAAGAGACCTTGCTCCCAAGGCTCTGAATGTACTACATGAAGGCGCGACTTGTGAACTGGGTGCCATTGTCGGTGATTACCTTGTTGGGCACTTCAAAATGACACACCAATCCTTTGAAGAACTTGATAGCTGACTGCGCCATCACCTTTCTCCCCGGTAGCCTTTTCACCAGCGGCTCCAAAGAGCTCTGCCAGGAAATGCTTGTCGGTGTTGAGCTTCCTTCTTTTTCTGGACAAGGCTGACGGGGAAACTGTTGGTTGGGTGAGGTGGAGCACAAAAGTGCCTGGTTCAACACGGAGCTTCTGTGCAGTGCACTTTGATAGGTGATCAACGATGTTGTTTTCGCACGGGTTACATGCTCTATTGCAACCCATCAAAGTGCTCTTCCAACTTTCTCACTTCTTCTACGTATGCCTCCATCAGCGGGCTCTAATAATCCTTGTTAACCTACTTCACGACAAGCTGGGAGTCGCCACATATGACCAACTTCTTGATTCCCAATTCAACAACAATCCGGAGCCCAACAAGGAGTCCTTCATATTCAGCCATGTTGTTGGTGGCGTCTTCCCTAGGAAATGCATCTGGATGACATACTTGAGGTGTTCTCCGGTGGGTGCAACGAGTAACACTCCTGTGCCAGCACCTTGGAGCGAGGAAGCACCTCCAAAGTACATGATCCATTCCTTTGGGGCCTCCTAGCCGGGGAGGACAGTTTACATAAGTTCTTTGTCTGGAGTTGGCGACCATTCTACTATGAATTCTGCTAACACTCTGCTTTGGATAGTAGCTGTGCTTTCTAACTTCAAGGCAAAACTTGACAGCTCCAATGCCCACTCTACTATCCTGTCGGTGGCCACGTGGTTCCTCAAGATGCGTTGTAGTGGAAGGTGGGTCACAACATTGATCTCATGTGCTTGAAAGTAATGGCGTAGCTTCCTCGAGGCCATGAGAAGGCAAAAGATCAGCTTTTGGACTCCAGAGTACCTTGATATAGCCCCCTGCAAGAGAGAGCTAACAAAGTAAACTGGTCACTGCACCATTTTATTTCTTACCACATCCTCCTGATTGTCAGCACTAATCTGTGGATTCCCCCTGTTGCCGCCGGCTGATCTTGCCAGGGATGAAATTGGCTCAATGTCGTCAGGATCTATCGCAATAGCTTCTTCGCTGTCCACTTCCCTCTGCGCCACCAAGGCTGCACTAACCACTTGATTTGTTGTCGCCAGGTATAGCAGCAAGGGCTCTTGTCGTTTGGGTGAGACCAAGGTTGGAGCAGAGGAAAGGTAAGCTTTCAAATCACACGGTGCAGCCTTGGCCTCTGGGGTCCATTTTACCGGACCAGCCTTCTTCAAAATTTTGAAGAACGGCAAGGCACGCTCAGCAGATTTAGAAATGAACCTGCTCAGTGCAGCTACACATCCAGTCAAGCGTCTCACATCCTTAACTTTCTTTGGGGCATGGATCTGCTCTATTGCTTTGATCTTGTCAGGGTTGGCCTCTATCCCTTGTTGAGACAAATAGAACCCAAGGAGCTTGCCGGAGGGGACCCCAGACACGCATTTCTCTGGATTAAGCTTCAAGTTCATCTTCCACAAGTTTGCAAAGGTTTCTTCTAGATCCTCTATGAGTGACGATATGTCTCTGGTTTTGACCACAATATCATCCATGTATGCTTCAATATTCCTGCGTAGTTGTGGCTCAAACCCAATATGTACGGCCCTTGCAAACATAGAACCAGCATTATTCAACCAGAAGGGCATACGCACGAAGCAGTATGTGCCACATGGGGTGATGAAAGCGGTTTTTCTTCATCCTCTTTGGCCATGAAGATTTGGTGGTACCCGGAGTATGCGTCCTAAAAGTGAATCAAATTACATCCAGAGGTGGAATCAGCGATTTGATCAATGCGCAGCAGGGGGAAGGGATCCTTTGGACAAGCTTTATTTAGGTTCGTGAAGTCGACGCAAAGCCTCCACTTCCCATTAGCCTTGCGCACTACCACTGGATTAGCTAACCAAGTTGGGTGCAATACTCCTCGGACCAAACCTGCCGCTTCTAGTTTCTTGATCTCCTTAGAAATGAACTATTGTCTCTCTAAGGCCTACTTCCTGACTTTTTGCTTGACAAGGCGAGCATGGGGACAGACAGCAAGGTGGTGCTCGATTACCTCCCTGGGAACACCGGTGATATCAGATGGTTGCTAAGCAAACACGTCGACATTCGCCTGTAG
Source organism: Triticum dicoccoides (assembly GCF_002162155.2). Classification (NCBI taxonomy): domain Eukaryota; kingdom Viridiplantae; phylum Streptophyta; class Magnoliopsida; order Poales; family Poaceae; genus Triticum; species Triticum dicoccoides. The sequence continues at coordinate 337,964,295 of NC_041386.1, forward strand.
GAAGGTAACAAGCACGCTTTCCAATTGTCGTCAAGGGTAGCACTAATGGTGAAGGTACCATCAGTGCCATCCTGCTGCGCTGGAACTCTCTTGGTTGCCAGGGGAGCAGCCTTGGATCTCTTGCTTGTTGAACTTTCCAGCAAGTCGTTGCCGGGCGCCGCATACTCTGAAGAGATGTGTTTCACGGAGTCTTTGACGGAGTCCTTGCCGGTTTCCTTGGCTTTCTTATCCTTCTTGGCGGGAGCTGGGGCCCCGGCGGCCTCTGCTGCAACCGCGTCTCTATACATCTGATCCACACAGATAACTACGTCTCCCTTGTCCGATGGGATGGTGATGACCCCCATAGGACCAGGCATCTTCAATGTGTTGTAGGTGTAGTGGGACGCCGCCATGAACTTGGCCAGAGCAGGCTGACCAAGAATCCTGTTGAATGGCAGGGGGAATTCAACAACATTGAACACAATCTTTTCGGTCCTGAAGTTGATTTCCCCACCAAATGTTACTGGCAAGGTAATCTTTCCCATGGGCTGGCTCCTTCCTTGGTTGATCCCTTGGAAAGTGCTAGTTTTCTTCAAATCCTCAATTGGAATCTGTAGTTTCTTCAGCACACTCGGAGAAATCATATTCAAGCCTGCCCCACCATCAACCGACATTTTAGTGACCTTGAGGTTGCGGGTTGTTGGTGAGACCAACAATAGAAAACATCCTATCGCTGTGGTGCGGTCTGCATGATCCTCTTTGTCAAAAATGATGGGTGTGCAGGACCACTTGAGCGGTTCTCAAGTGCCTACCACCGGTTCTGCTGCATTAACCTCACGTGCCCACTGCTTGAGCTGGCCGTGAGAAGAGTGTAAAGATGCACCCCCCCCATCAATGTAAATCGCCTCAGTAGCCTTCTGGAACTCCTGCTCACTAGTTTCATCATCTTCCTTTCCACTTTCATTGTCATCTTCTTTATTCTCACGGCCTCTAGCGGGTTTTTCTTTCTGTTGATCAGGCTTGCCGCGGTGTCCGTTGCGACCACTGCGGCCCTTCCCGACAGTTCCGTTCTAGTTTTTCTCCTTGTCGCGCCTTTCCTACTCAGCTTTCTTCTTCACAACCAACTCCTCGACTTGCTTGCAATATCTTGGATATCATGGCCCTTGGTCCTATGGATCTTGCAGTATGGCCCGTCGGACTTGCTGGTTTTCTCAACAGCCGCTGCCGCCCAACAATTAGCACATGTAGCAACTTCCTTGTCGGGTGTCTCAGTTTTTGCTTTCTTGCCGGCGCAAAGATCACTAGTGCTCTCAACGGCCATAACTGCCTTCTCCTTTCGCTTCTTGCTGCGCTTTTTGTTTTTCTTCCTTGGGGTGGGGGCGTTGGCGTCGTCCTCCGAATCGACTTTGACGATAGCCTCCTCCACCGGGAAGCCTTCTCCCTTCCTCAGCATGAGCGCACTTATCCGCCAGCGTGTAGAGCTCACTGACCATATTGGGCAACCGGACATTCATCTTGGCCCGCATTCTGCGGTTGCCACATTCGTATGGAATGCAGCAATCACAGCTGTTGGGTGTATCTTTGGAATATTACGGTGGACTCGGTTGAACCTCTGCAAGTACTTGCGCAAAATTTCTCCCTCCTTCTGCAGGAGGGTTTGCATGTCACTAGTTGCCCTGGTTCTTGATGGCCACCAGTGAAGGCACCCACAAACTCATTGCATAGGTCGGCCCAGGAGGAAATACAAACTTTCGTCTAGTGCATCAGCTAAGACCTCATGTTTGGCTTGAGGGCTAGTGGGAAGTAGTTGGCGAGCACCTTCTCATCCCTTCCCCCGACAGCTTGTACGACAATCGTATAGATGCCCAAGAACTCTGCCGAGTTTGATTTTCTATCATAATTCTCCATTAGGTCAGGCTCGAATGTGCGAGACGATGGCCACTGGACCTGCCGCAGCTCACGCATGAAGGTAGGGCACCCTACCTCGTAAGGTAGGTACCCGCCAGCATTGGGTGCGGGTTCATCGACGACGACCCCGTCGCGCCTGTCGGATTGACGGCATGTCTCGCGACACTGCGCAATGGTTACACGAGCGTCTTCCTTCTTCCTTTCCCTCAAAACTTGTCGTTGATCATGCCGGAGTTGTAGATTAGATAATCCCATTGATGATTCATCGTACTCATCATCATCAGGTGGTTGCTGAGTCCGCTGTGGCTGCCCTTGAGAGAGCTGCCACGGTGGGGACTGCATAGTGGGTGCGGTTCTCCCGTCTTGGCCACCAGTGGGAGCCGCCAGTGTCGAAACGGTTCCGTGCGTGGTAGCTTGTTACCTTCAGCGGACCCAAGGAGACTTCGAATGGTAGCTCATCATCCAACAAGTTTGCTGCTGGAGGGAAGTCCAATAGCAGTTGAGCTCTCGCTACTACTTCAGCCGCCATTTCTGGCATGGCGTGGGAAGCAGAGCATGACACTTCTCGACTCTTGGATGAACCAGAAGGAGCGCTGCCAGGCTCTCGCCACCTCGGACCAGTCGCCAAAGGAGCTTGATGCAGCCGAAGATGCTCTTGTTGACCATGCTCTTGGTCAGCCGGGCCCTTCCCATGCGGGAGCGGTTGCTGGGAGGTCGATGGCGCCGCTCAGGGTGTTCTTGCGCTCACTCGACGTGGGACGGAGCGCACGCCTTGTCTCCGCCCCTCCGGGTGGCACGGCCAGTGGATCTTGGCTCGCACTGGAGCGGGCGTCGATGTCGCGTTGCTTGAGTACACTGGAGGGATGAGTAGGAGGAATTTGAGCGCCTCCGTGACCTGTACTGGCGTGAGCTTGATCAGCGATGTGCTGAAGGGGTTGGGTCGTGCCCGCGGCCCTCGCCCAAGTGAGGGTGTTGGCGGCACTGCTCACCTCGTCGGCCCCGTCCTCGTAGTCGCAACGCCCGCGGCGTCCGCAACCACTGGTAGCGAGCCTTCGAGGAGGAAGGATGCGCTCCGGCTCCGCTCTTCTTCTTGGGAGCCATGCAGGACGAAGGTCGATGAAGATTGACGCGCTGATCACTACTTCAGGTTCGCACAAGTGACGTCCCCTAACTGGCATGCCAAAGATGTCGGCGTGGAAGCACAATCACCTATGGGGCAGGAGTGCCCCTTTGTGGTTCGGCATGGGGATGGCCACGTTGCACAAAGAGCAGAGGCAGTGGGGAACAATATGGCAATAGACTCACTCTCTTTTACCCAGGTTCGGCCGCTTTGCAGTGTAAAACCCTACTCCTTCTTTGGTGGATTGATCTAGAGGTGGAAGAAGGCTCGACGCGCTTTGGCCCGACAAGGATGCCTCGGGGAAAGCAACATTAGCTTACCAATACTGAGGGGTTGAAGTGTTTGAACCCTTTGCTATGTTTCCTCAGGCCTCTTTTTATAGGTTCAAGGGGTGACCACAGTAGCAAAAGTCATTTGAGTGTGATTAGATAGCTAACAGTGCTATCATACCTAACTCTGGCAGTTAAGGCAAAGTGCATTAAATGCACTACCAGGTGTCGTGTCGAGGGCGAATCCCGGCAAGCTTGCTGCGCCGCTTGTTCGCCCCTTCTTATCAGCTTGACACGCCTCCTGGACGGGTGTCAATAAAGCTAACCCCTTCTCTCTGATGTTGCCATGTGTCTGATAAGATCCACCTGGTTGTTTAGTACCTTGACACCACACTGATAAGCGACTTGGGTGCGATGAGGTGGAGCGATGGCATCTTGGCGATGATCCTTCAAAGGAGTTTGGCAGGGGTTTGATCTTGGCGGCCCCAGCAAGCCTGCCGGGGCGAGTCTGAGCTTGGCCTCGGGGCGGCCTCGACCTGGCCAGGCTCTCCTGTGTGGCAAGGGAGGCTTTCCCATGGTGATATCCTTCTGATGCTTGTTCTTCTTAATGCTCTCCTTGTTCTCGTGAAGAGCGACTTCTCTGGCTTGATCTTGTGTCATACATTGGACCTGGATGTATGATCGTCAGTACATCTGCGCATGAACTCGGTCGACAAATGCGAATGTTTGTTGCACCGACACTCTGTTTCAAACATCGAACAATTTTCTATCCGGTTGAAACTTCTTATTGCATCTTCTTACTTTTATCTTGATGTGTTTCATTTGTTCAACTCGGGAGATACTGATGAGTTCATTTATGGGATAACCCCCAGATAATTACCCCTTATAGCATTCTATCATTGTCGAGATGCCCCTTACCTATTCGTAAGTACGATGTAATTACCTAAGTCAAGACGATGACTTCATCATGATGACCTGAAATGGAGAAATGAAGACATCAATGAGAGGTATCAACTTCTTTGAGAAGAACAACCAAGGACGAGCAGATCCGTTAGAATTTCATAACCAAAACTTTCCCCCTTACTCCAACTCTTAAATCTCAAGACGATATTTCTTGTAGTAGAGGAGAATTGTAACACCCCGGTAGTTCAACTACAATAAACACACATTAATGGAGCCATGTCATCACAAATGATTTGCCAAACCTCACTTTGATCCCAAACTGAGTTCAATTCAAAATTTAAAATAGAGTCAAAATAATATTTCTTCAAACATGAAAACTAAAATGTTCAAAAGGTGGTAAATAATCGATAGGTAATTATGGTGGTGAAATAAACTTTTCACAAAGTATTTAACTGACCTAAAATAATTAAAATAGGGGCCAGGTATTTATTAAAATGCCTTTTCAAAATTGTAGAAATCTCCAAAATATTTTATTTGCCCCCAAACTTTTTGTGGTAGTAGCCTACATTACTATACTAATTTTGGAACAAGTTTTGTTTTTAATAAAACTTGAATGGTTTAGAAACTAAGTAGAAAAAAGAAGTTGAAAAAAAACCTTGCCTCCTCCTGGGCCTTAGGCCACAATAGGCCGAGGCAGCCCAGCCCCCTGGCGCGCCCAGGTGGGTTGTGCCCACCTCACTGGCCTCCCGCACCCTTCTTTGCACTATAAATTCCCAAATATTCTGAAACCCTTTGGGATTAACCTACATCAGAAGTTTCGCTGCCGCAGGGCTCCGTAGCCACGGAAAACCAATCTAGACCCATTCCGGCACCCTGCCAGAGGGGGGATCATCTCCGGTGCCCATCTTCATCATCCCGGCGGCCACCATGATGAGGAGGGAGTAGTCCACCATCAGGGCTGAGGGTTTGTACCAGTAGCTATGTGTTTAATCTCTCTCTCTCTCTCTCGTGATCAATATCATGGGCTTTGTTAATATAGATAGATCATATGATGTTTCTCCCCTCTAGACACCTGTTGTGATGAATTGAATCTTTACCCTTTGAAGTTTTGTTTTGTCGGATTGAATATTCAGATATGAGATCACATGATGTATGTCTTGCGGTATGAATACTTGAGGTGACAATGAGGTATCATATTGATTCACTTGATATATGTTATGGCACTCAACTTGCGGATTCCCGAGGTGATGTCGGGGTAATCTATGCATAGGGGTTGATGCACGTTTTTATTATCCTTTCTCCGATAAAAACTTTGGGGTCTCCTTGTAATTCTTTGTGTGGATTGAGTATTATGAATATGAATTTGCTTTGGTGTTACTTTAGTACGAACTCTTGATTAGATCGATCAGAAATAATAGCTTGCATTATTTTAGTACTCTAGGATAGATTGATTGGAAAGAATAGCTTTGAGGTGGTTTCCTACCCTACAAACAATTTCTATCTTTTGTTCTCCGCTAATAGGAACTCGGGAGTGATTCTTTATTGCACTTTGAGGGTAATCATATGATCCAACTATGTTAGCACTGTTGAGAGATTGCACTAGCGAAAGTACGGACCCTAGGCCTCATTTTTAAGCATTGCAATACCGTTTTTGTGCCCGTTTACTATTTGCTACCATGGTGTTTTTATTAATTCAGTGTATAAAAATATATTTCTACCATCCATATTACACTTGTATTACTATCTCTTCACCGAACTAGTGCACCTATACAATTTGCCATTGTATTGGGTGTGTTGGGGACACAAGAGATTTCTTGTATTTGGTTGCAGGGATGTTTGAGAAAGACCATCTTCATCCTACACCTCTCACGGATTGATAAACCTTAGGTCATCCACTTGAGGGAAAATTGCTACTGTCCTACAAAACTCTGCGCTTGGAGGCCCAATATGTGTCTACAATAATAAAGTTGCATAGTAGACATCAAGCTCTTTTCTGGCGCCGTTGCCGGGGAGGTGAGTGCACGAAGGTGTATCTTCAGATATTGCAATCCAATCTTTTAGTTTCTTGTTTTATCACTAGTTTGGTTTATAAAAGAAAACTACATAAAAATGGAATTGAGGTTGCATCATATTATTGATCATCTTTATAATATCTTTTTTGAAAATGGTAGATCGGAAAATTGTGCTCACTTGTTAGAAGAAGAAGTCAATAAAATGTTTGGCACAAAATATTTAAATGATGAGCATGATTGCAATGTTGTTTGTATGAATTCTTTGAATATCCATGATGCTAATGATATGCAAAGCTATAAGCTTGGGGATGATATGTTTGATTAATATGACATTTTTAGTCCCCTAAGTTTTGATAAGAAAATTTATTTTGATGAAAGCATGCCTCCTATTTGGAGAGGTCGTGACTTTATTTAATGATGATTCCACTATGTTGGAAGAGGTTTCAACTAATTATGACAACAAATTTCCTATCTATGATGATTATGGTGATGAAATGTATGCTATAAAGGATAATGATAACCATGTAACTTGTCATCATGATTTTAATTTTCAATCACATGATAGTTATTTTGTTGAATTTGCTCCCACTATTATTCATTAGAATAAATTTTCTTGTGTGGGGAGTAATAATTTTTCTATGCTTTATGTATCATGAAAAGAATGCTTTATGTGAAAGTTATATTGTTGAGTTAATTCATGATTCTACTGAAAATTATTATGAGAGAGGAACATATGCTTTTAAATATCTCAATAATATCAAGTTTCCTCTCTATGTGATGAAAGTTTTGAAGTTATGCTTGTTTTCCCTTCCTATGCTAGTTGATTCTTGTTCCCATAAATTGTTTGCTCACAAAATACCTATGCATAGGAAGTGAGTTAGGCTTAAATGTGCTAGTAATATGCTTCATGATGCTCTATTCATGTTTCAATTCTTATCTTTTATGTGAGCATCATTTAAATCATAATGCCTAGCTTAAAAGGCATAAAAGAAGCGCTTGTTGGGAGACAAGCCAACACTTTTACCTATTGTTTTTGTGTGTTCACATGATTATGATACTGTTGTAATCATGTTTTATTGCTTTTGATTCAATAAAGTTCCAAGAAAGCCTTTAGGATCATGTTGGGTGATAGTTGCTTTGATCTTGCTGAAAAACAGAAACTTTTGCGCTCACGAAAATAATTCTAATTTTTAACAGAAGAGTGATTTTGCGTTGATTCTTTTTGCGGAAGATTAATATACAAATTTCTCACGTGGTCCTAATGTTTCAGAATTTTTGGAGTAGTAGAAGTACGGTTTGAGTACATATTACTACAGACTGATCTGTTATTGACATATTCTATTTTCAATGCATAGTTTGCTTGGTTTCTAGTTTATATGGCTTATAGTGCTCAATATAAATTGTAGAAATGATATGATACAGTAAGCATTGTGTGAGAACAATTATGAAGCTTGTCTTTGATAGTACTGATACGTCTCCAACGTATCTATAATTTTTTATTATTCCATGCTAGTATATTATCTGTTTTGGATGTTTAATGGGCTTTATTATACACTTTTATATTATTTTTGGGACTAACCTACTAACCAAGGCCCAGTGCAAATTGTTGTTTTTTTGCCTATTTCAGTGTTTCGCAAAAAAGGAATATCAAACGGAATCCAAACGGAATGAAAGCTTCGGGAGAGTTATTTTTGGAACAAACGTGATCCAGGGGACTTGGAGTAGACGTCAAGAAAGAAGCAAGGAGGCCACGAGGCAGGGAGGCGCGCCTGCCCCCTGGGCGCGCCCCCCACCCTCGTGGGCCCCTCACAGCTCCACCGACTTACTTCTTCCTCCTATATATATCCATATACCCCAAAAACATCCATGAGCACCACGAAACCCTATTTCCACCATCACAACCTTTTGTACCCAAGAGATCCCATATTGGGGCCTTTTTCGGAGCTCCGTCGGAGGGGGGATCGATCACGGAGGGCTTCTACATCAACACCATAGCCTCTCCGATGATGTGTGAGTAGTTTACCACAGACCTTCGCGTCCATACTTATTAGCTAGATGGCTTCTTATCTCTCTTTGGATCTCAATACAAAGTTCTCCTCGATCTTCTTGGAGATCTATTCGATGTAATTCTTTTTGCGGTGTGTTTGTTGAGATCCGATGAATTGTGGGTTTATGATCAAGTTTATCTATGAACAATATTTGATTCTTCTCCGAAATATTTTATGTATGATTTGTTATCTTTGCAAGTCTCTTCGAATTATCAGTTTGGTTTGGCCTACTAGATTGATCTTTCTTGCAATGGGAGAAGTGCTTAGCTTTGGGTTCAATCTTGCGGTGTCCTTTCCCAGTGACAGCAGGGCAAGCAAGGCACATATTGTATTGTTGCCATCGAGGATAAAAAGATGTGGTTTATATCATATTGCTTGAGTTTATCCCTCTACATCATGTCATCTTGCCTAATGCATTACTCTGTTCTTATGAACTTAATACTCTAGATGCATGCTGGATAGAGGTCGATGTGTGGAGTAATAGTAGTAGATGCAGAATCATTTCGGTCTACTTGTTGCGGACGTGATGCCTATATACATGATCATGCCTATATATTCTCACAATTATGCACCTTTCTATCAATTGCTCGACAGTAATTTGTTTACCCACCGTAATACTTATGCTATCTTGAGAGAAGCCACTAGTTAAACATATGGCCCCCGGGTCTATTTTCCATCATATAAGTTTCCAATCTATTTTATTTTGCAATGTTTACTTTCAATCTATATCATAAAAATACCAAAAATGTTTATCTTATTATATCTATCAGATCTCACTCTCGTAAGTGACCGTGAAGGGATTGACAACCCCTTTATCGCGTTGGTTGCGAGGTTCTTATTTGTTTGTGTAGGTGCGAGGTGACTTGCGTGTAGTCTCCTACTGGATTGATACCTTGGTTCTCAAAAACTGAGGGAAATACTTATGCTACTTTGCTGCATCACCCTTTCCTCTTCAAGGGAAAACCAACGCAATGCTCAAGAGGTAGCAAGAAGGATTTCTGGCACCGTCACCGGGGAGATCTATGCCAAGTCAAGTCAAGTCAAGACATACCAAGTACCGATCACAAACTCTTATCCCTCGCATTACATTATTTGCATTTGCCTCTCGTTTTCCTCTCCCCCACTTCTAAAATGATTTTCGAAAACCTTTGCCTTTTCTTTGCCTTCTTCCCGTATGTATCTTTGTTTGTGTTTCCATGTGCTTTCTATTTGCTTGCATCTTTGCCTGCTAAAAATCTATTGATATGGATCCACTTAAAGTGTTCTACTTGGATCATCTTCGATCCTTATGCGCTCGTGCTGAAACCCCAACTAGCCTGGTTGAAGGGAAATCTTTAGATGAGCATGCTCATTTTGTGCATCACTATTTGTGTGAAAAAGGGAGACTCTTATGGGATCAAATACACAGATTTTTTGTTATGCTTGGAATCTTTGTGAAATTTGTGATTTTACTTGTTGCTCTAAGAACCCTAAAAAACACCTCCCTACCTATGTGAGTTTAGTGATAATGAAATCTTATCTTCTTATGCAAAGGGTGCTTATAGTTACTACGATATTGAAAAAATTGAAGAATTTGTTTATTTTAAGGGTGCTTATGAAGTTGCTTCTTTCATTGGAAATTATGATATTACTCTCTATGAATCGGAAAATTTTGACATACTTAAATATTGCTATGAAAACTATACTCATAATGTCTATGTCAAAGAATTTATTGAAAGAATGACTGTTGCTTTGGAAGAAAATAATGATATTCATGAATCGGTAAATAATTATGATTCCGATGATTTGATTGAAATATCCCTTGATGAACATGATGCTTGCTATTCTTGTGGCCATGATGCCAATATTTATGAATATGAATTTGCTATAGTTCCTTATGTTAAACATGAGATCGTTGCTATTGCACCCATACTTGATAGTTCCATCGATGAAAAGCATGATTGCAATGATGTTATTATAAATTCTATTAATGTCAATTGTGCTAATAATATGCAAAACCCTAAGCTTGGGGATGCTAGTTTTGCTATGTCCTCTACTTGTTGCAATGTTCATGATTGGGGTGATTCTTCTTTTGATCTTGAAAATTTATTTAAGCCCCATGATGAATATGAGATTCATAATAGTGTTTGCAATATTATTGAAAGAGAGTTTGGAAGAGTGTCAACTTTAGATCCCACATATTTGGAGAATGTTCGATCTTATGAAATTTTTGATAAAAGTGGGTTTGGAGAGGTCATGACTTTAGTTAATTTTAATCCCGCTATTTTGGAAGAGTGCCAACTTCGCATACATGTGGATCATGTTAAGAAGATGTTTTATGATAGCTATATTGTTGAATTTGATTATGATCCTGCATGTAATTATTATGAGAGAGGAAAATATGGTTGTATAAATTTTCATGTTACTAAATTACCTCTCGTTATGTTGAGATTGCTATTGTTTCTTTCCGCTTCCTTGCATATGCTAGTTTTTGCTTGCCTTGATAATTTGTTTGCCTATAAGATACCTATGCATAGGAAGTATGTTAGACTTAGATGTGTTGGTCACGTATTTTATGATGCTCTCTTTCTGCTTCAATTCTTTTCTTTCATGTGAGCATCATCGAAATTGTCAATGCCTAGCTAGGGGCGTTAAACGATAGCGCTTGTTGGGAGGCAACCCAGTTTTATTTTTGTTTCTTGTTTTTTGTTCCTGTAATAAATAATTCATATAGCTTCTGTTTATATGCGGTTTTATGCATTTAATTAATGTTTGTGCCAAGTAGAACCTTTGGGAAGACTAGGGGGAGTTTTTGCGATCTTGCTGTAAAAAAACAGAAACTTTAGCGCTCACGAGATTTGCTGCCATTTTTTAATGGAGAGTGCGATTAGGTTGATTCTTTTTGAATATGATTAATAGAAAAATTACTCACGTCCACCAATTTATTTCAGAATCTTTGGGGTTACAGAAATATTCTAAATCTACAGATTACTATAGACTATTCTGTTTTTGACAGATTCTGTTTTTCGTGTGTTGTTTGCATATTTTGATGAATCTATGGCTAGTATCAGAGGGTATGAACCATAGAGAAGTTGGAATACAGTAGGTTTAACACCAATATAAATAAAGAATGAGTTCATTACAGTACCTTAAGTGGTGGTTTGTTTTCTTATACTAACAGAGCTCGTGAGATTTTCTGTTGAGTTTTGTGCTATGAAGTTTTCAAGTTTTGGGTAAAGATTTGATGGATTATGGAATAAGGAGTGGCAAGAGCCTAAGCTTGGGGATGCCCCAGGCACCCCAAGTTAAAATTCAAGGACAACAAAAAGCCTAAGCTTGGGGATGCCCCGGAAGGCATCCCCTCTTTCGTCTTCGTCCATCGGTAACTTTACTTGAGGCTATATTTTTATTCACCACATGATATGTGTTTTGCTTGGAGCGTCTTGTATGATTTGAATCTTTGCTTTTTAGTTTACCACAATCATCCTTGCTGTACACACCTTTTGGGAGAGACACACATGAATCGCAATTTATTAGAATACTCTATGTGCTTCACTTATATCTTTTGAGCTAGATAATTTTGCTCTAGTGCTTCACTTATATCTTTTAGAGCATGGTGGTGGTTTAATTTTATACAAATTATTGATATATCATGCTTCACTTATATTATTTTGAGAGTCCTTTAGAACAGTATGGTAATTTACTTTGGCTATAAAATTGGTCCTAATATGATAGGCATCCAAGATTGGTATAATAAAAACTTGCATAAAAAGGTGCATTGAATACTATGAGAAGTTTGATACTTGATAATTGTTTTGAGATATAAAGATCGTGATATTAGAGTTGTGATAGTTGAGTAGTTGTGAATTTGAGAAATACTTGTGTTGAAGATTGCAAGTCCCATAGCATGCACGTATGGTAACTGTTGTGTAACAAATTTGAAACATGAGGTGTTCTTTGATTGTCTTCCTTATGAGTGGCGGTCGGGGACAAGCGATGGTCTTTTCCTACCAATCTATCCCCCTAGGAGCATGCGCATAACGCTTGGTTTTTGATGACTTGTAGATTTTTGCAATAAGTATGTGAGTTCTTTATGACTAATGTTGAGTCCATGGATTATACGCACTCTCACCTTTCCATCATTGCTAGCCTCGTCGGGACCGTGCATTGCCCTTTCTCACCTTGAGAGTTGGTGCAAATTTCACCGGTGCATCCAAACCCCGTGATATGATACGCCCTATACCACATAAACCTCCTTATATCTTCCTCAAAACAGCCACCATACCTACCTATTATGGAATTTCCATAGCCATTCTGAGATATATTGCCATGCAACTTTCCACCGTTTCATTTATGACACGCTTCATCATTGTCATATTGCCTTGCATGATCATGTAGTTGACATCGTATTTGTGGCAAAGCCACCATGCATAATTTATCATACATGTCACTCTTGATTCATTGCCCTTCCCGGTACATCGCCGGAGGCATTCTTATGGAGTCATATTTTGTTCTAGTATCGAGTTGTAATCATTGAGTTGTAAATAAATAGAAGTGTGATGATCATTATTAATACAGCATTGTCCCAAAAAATAAAAAAGGGGGAAGGCCAAATTAAAAAAGGCCCAAAAAAGAGAGAAATAAAAAGGGACAATGCTACTATCCTTTTTCCCACACTTGTGCTTCAAATTAGCACCATGATCTTTATGATAGAGAGTCTCTTGTTTTGTCACTTTCATATACTAGTGGGAATTTTTCATTATAGAACTTGGCTTGTATATTCCAACAATGTGCTTCCTCAAATGCCCTAGGTCTTCATGGGCAAGCAAGTTGGATGCACACCCACTTAGTTTCTTTTGTTGAGCTTTCATACGTTTATAGCTCTAGTGCATCAGTTGCATGGCAATCCCTACTCCTTGCATTGACATCAATTGATGGGCATCTCGCTAGCCCGTTGATTAGCTGCGTCAATGTGAGACTTTCTCCTTTTTGTCTTCTCCACATAACCCCCATCATTATATTCTATTCCACCCATAGTGCTATATCCATGGCTCACGCTCATCTATTGCGTGAAAGTTGAAAAAAGTTTGAGATTACTAAAGTATGAAACAATTGCTTGGCTTGTCATTGGGGTTGTGCATGATGAGAGCATTCTTGTGTGACGAAAATGGAGTATGACCAAACTATATGATTTTGTAGGGATGAACTTTCTTTGGCCATGTTATTTTGAGAAGACATGATTGCTTAGTTAGTATGCTTGAAGTATTATTATTTTTATGTCAATATTAAACTTTTGTCTTGCATCTTTCAGATCTGAATATTCATGCCACAATAAAGAAAATTACATTGAGAATTATGCTAGGTAGCATTCCACATCAAAAAATCTGTTTTTTCATTTACCTACTCGAGGACGAGCAGGAATTAAGCTTGGGGATGCTTGATACGTCTCCAACGTATCTATAATTTTTTATTGTTACATGTTATTATATTATCTGTTTTGGATGTTTAATGGGCTTTATTATACACTTTTATATTATTTTTGGGACTAACCTACAAACCCAAGGCCCAGTGCAAATAGTTGTTTTTTGCCTATTTCAGTGTTTCGCAGAAAAGGAATATAAAATGGAATCCAAACAGAATGAAACCTTCGGGAGAATTATTTTTGGAACAAACCTGATCCAGGAGACTTGGAGTAGACATCAAGAAAGAAGCGAGGAGGCCACGAGGCAGGGAGGCGCGCCTGCCCCCTGGGCGCGCTCCCTCCTCCGTGGGGCCCTTGTAGCTCCACCGACCTACTTCTTCCTCCTATATATATCCATATACCCCAAAAACATCCAGGAGCACCACGAAACCCTATTTCCACCATCGCAGCCTTCTGTACCCAAAGAGATCCCATCTTGGGGCCTTTTCAGGAGCTCCGTCGGAGGGGGGATCGATCATGGAGGGCTTCTACATCAACACCATAGCCTCTTCGATGATGTGTGAGTAGTTTACACAGACCATCCGGTCCATATTTATTAGCTAGGTGGCTTCTTCTCTCTCTTTGGATCTCAATACAAAGTTCTCCTCAATCTTCTTGGAGATCTATTCGATGTAATTCTTTTTGCGGTGTGTTTGCCGAGATCCGATGAATTGTGGGTTTATGATAAAGTGGATCTATGAACAATATTTGATTCTTCTCTGAAATCTTTTATGTATGATTTGTTATCTTTGCAAGTCTCTTCGAATTATCAGCTTTGTTTGGCCAACTAGATTGATCTTTCTTGCAATGGGAGAAGTGCTTAGCTTTGGGTTCAATCTTGCGGTGTCCTTTCCCAGTGACAGCAGGGGCAGCAAGGCACGTATTGTATTGCTGCCATCGAGGATGAAAAGATGGGGCTTATATCATATTGCTTGATTTTATCCCTCTACATCATGTCATCTTGCCTAATGCGTTACTCTGTTCTTATGAACTTAATACTCTAGATGCATGCTGGATAGCGGTCGATGTGTGGAGTAATAGTAGTAGATGCAGAATCATTTCGGTCTACTTGTCGCGGACGTGATGTCTATATACATGATCATGCCTAGATATTCTCATAATTATGCACTTTTCTATCAATTGCTCGACAGTAATATGTTTACCCATCGTAATACTTATGTTATCTTGAGAGAAGCCACTAGTTAAACCTATGGCCCCCGGGTCTATTTTCCATCATATAAGTTTCCAATCTATTTTATTTTGCAATCTTTACTTTCAATCTATATCATAAAAATACCAAAAAAATTTATCTTATTATATCTATCAGATCTCACTCTCGTAAGTGACCGTGAAGGGATTGCCAACCCTTTATCGCTTTGTGTGCGAGGTTCTTATTTGTTTGTGTAGGTGCGAGGTGACTTGCGTGTAGTCTCCTACTGGATTGATACCTTGGTTCTCAAACACTGAGGGAAATACTTACGCTACTTTGTTGCGTCACCCTTTCATCTTCAAGGGAAAACTAATGCAGTGCTCAAGAGGTAGCAAGTACCAAAAGTGAAATGGTTTACTCTTTATCATACTAACCTATCTCACAAAGTTTTGTGTGATTGAAGTTTTCAAGTTTTGGATGAGATGTCGATATGAGGAGAATAAAAAGTGACAAGACCCTAAGATTGGTGATGCACAAGGCACCCCAAGGTAATATTCAAGGAGGATCAAAGCAACTAAGCTTGGGGATGCCCCGGAAGGCATCCCCTCTTTCGTCTTCAACATTATAACCTCACTTGGAGCTATGTTTTCATTCGTCACATGATATGTGTTTTGCTTGGAGCATCATTTTATTTTGTTAGGATTTGCTTGCTGTTATTTAGAATAATATTTTTCATCTTTCTTTTCAATAAAAATTTCAAGTTTAGCCTTTGCCATGCTTATTTTGTAAGTATAGATGTTGCTGTTTGAAAACAGAAAGTTTACCGCTGTTGGAAAAATTCCCTAGAAAAGTCAGAATGTGATGAAATGTTGAAACATTTTTCAAAATGAGCTCTGATAAATTTTCTATAGTGTGGTAAAGTTTCATAATTTTTGGAGTTAGGGAAGTATTGATACTCTTGCATTCTTTACAGACTGTACTATTTTGGCAGATTGTTGTTATGTTTGCATTGTTTGCATATGTTTGCTTGTTTAATGATTCTATTTGAGGATAAGAGTATTGAATATGCAGAGGCATTTAGTATGCAATGTTGAATAACAATTTCAGTTATTTGCTACAGTAGAGAATGATAAGGTTTTTGCATGGGTTTATACTAACTTATCTCACGAGTTCTTGTTGAGTTTTGTGTGGATGAAGTTTTTGAGATTTAGGAAAACCACGATATGAGAGGAATTAAGGAGACACGAAAGCTCAAGCTTGGGGATGCCCAAGGCACCCCAAGATAATATTTCAAGGGCATGGTGCTTGGGGAAAACAACTGAGGCTATCCTGACGTTGCTGCAGCCACTAGGGTGCCCTTAGTTGTTTATCCACTAGTGCGGAGCATGGTGCTTCCACTTGGCAAGGGCATAGCTGCTCCTTGGTTGTGTCGTCCGCCAGTGTGGATCATGGCGCTTCCACTGGTGCGTGGGTGGAAGTTCCCTCGAGGGAGACTCTGGGGCGTGTACAGCCCCATTCGTACGCGTGGCTAGCACGGTAGAACTGGAGGAGGTGTATATGGGCACCCGTGAGCCAGCGCGGGACTCACGGGGCCCTACCTCAAGGCGGGTTGCGCCTGAATCTTGCAGCACGATGCGCTCTTATGACACCTGTGGGGCAAGGGTTGGGGTGGTCCTGCACCGAATGCCCCTCCGGAGGTTATCGCATGAGAAGGCCAAACACCAATGACCCCAGGAGGTGACGTGAACGGGACCGTCCTGCCAGACAGAGCTCAACCATTGGTTTTATCAAAGCTGTAGGGACAGACCCGAGCACAGACACTGTGCCAAGTCTTCTCATGCAACGGTCCGACGGAAAAACACCCGGCGCACGGCTGCCAGAACGGTGAAACGCCGAATTGTGGTTGTAGGAACCGGGTCACGTGCCCTTACTCATCCACACGCGATTAGCTCATGCGAGAACAAGGCACCAAGGACCCCGGGAGCTGAAGCGCACGGGAGCTAGCCCGCGGACAGAGCTCGGTCGCTTGGGTTTGACAACGCCGCAGGGACGGACCTGAGCACAGATGTCGTGCCAGTCCTTAATCATGAGGCGGTCACGGGTGGGTTTGCAAGGGCACAACGACATCATGGTGACAAAGCACCGGACATGCAAGTTGAAATATTTGGGAAATTCATAAAGGAAAAGCCAGTTCTGATACATGCACAAAATGATACAACTGCAGGGTTGGACCCTAGCAGCCTGAGGATGAAGCAGCCCGAGGGGCACCCTCAGTTAAGCAAACCAAAAAGTCACCTGGCACCATCGTTGTAGAAGTGTTGGGTTAGCTGAAGATGCACACTGTGGAAGCCGCTCCTCATAAGCTGGGTGACTCCAGAGGCCCGTGGAGCTCGCGAGGTCCGTCGGGCTCGTGAGGGTCCGGAACCTCCTCAGACGGGACCATCTAGCTCCTAGCCTCGTGAGAGGACATAGCACATCGCGCGAAGCGCTGGTATGAGGAGGCCACATTCAGCAAGCCAAACGGCATTCAGATGTAGGTGCTGGGGTAGCCCCCACTCTGCCCGACGCGGGATGGCCAGAAGAGGTCCTGCGAAGCGGCCCTGTTGAGGCCCGGGATGTCGACGCAGATGCGCAACCCACTGCCTATGTCGGGGGCCACGGCTGCACTAAGAGGTTGTGCAGGGCGACGCTCACTGCGCAGGGCCCTCGCCTCCTAAAGCTCCTCGATTGCCTTGATGACGAACTCTCGCACACCCGGCGCCTCGCATCGTGTGCCTTGCTCGCGGGGGCGCGCATCGAAGCACTCCTCCAAGTGGTGCCCAAGTGCCTCCCTCCTTGCATTTGTCAGGTCAAAGGCTCTCCGGATGGGAGCCCCCAAGCTCGTCCTGAGGGAAGTGTCGGGCGCGCCTTCCTATGCGGGAGGAAGGGGCGCCCCAGCAGCGGGCACAGGGCCTGAGGCACCGTCGACATGCGCCCCAGGCTCCTAACCACTCTTGAGGAGGAGCTGCTTCTTCTTCTTGGGGTGGTCTCATGAGGCAGGACGGCTCCCTCATCGTCCGGGTTGTCAACCGATGCGGCTTGGTAGGCACTAGAGAGAGCACACTGTGTCCTTCTCATTATAGGCGATCGTGATAATGCCGCTGCTTCCTCGCATCTTGAGGACATTGTAGCCATTGTGAGTGGCCTCCATGAACTTGGCAAGGGCCGGATACCCGAGGATGGCATAGTACGAGAGGCCGATGTGGGTGACGTCGAAGTCGATGAGCTCAGTGTGGTAGTTCTTGTAGCTTCCGAAGGTAACTGGGAGGCGTATCTGCCCCAGGGGGATGGTGGACCCGTCAGTCACCCCTGAGAAAGGCTTGGTTGGCAGAAGCTACTCATAAGGTACTTGGAGCATTTCAAACATCTCGATGGAGAGGACATTGAGCCCCGCGCCACCATCGATGAGGGTCTTGCTTACAAGGATGTTCCTGATGGTGAGCGTGCAGAGCATGGGAAGAGCACCTCCGATGGCCGAGGACTTGAGGTGGTCCTTGGAATCGAAAGTGATGGCGTACTATGACCATTTGAGGGGACGTGCGTCCTCAAGCCTCTGGAGGGCCACGTTCACCTCATGGGAAAACTTCTTGAAGACGCGCTATGAGGTAGGAGCTTGCGCACCACCCAGGATACAGGCGATGGCACGAGCTTCTTGGAAGCCCCCAGCCCTGTCATCTTGCTGGTTGTCATCGTTTCTCCTTGGCGACGGCGGCAGCGGAGGGAGGCCGACATTGCCCTGAGGACGGGCCTCACGAGGCTGATCGCGCCAGGGCGCGACGCAAGGCTCATCATGCCAACGGTCCACGCGAGGCTGGTCGCGCCAGTCCTGACGAGGGTCACAGTTATGCCAGCGGCCTCCGTCGTGACCTCCTCCGCATCTGTAGCCACGGTCACAGCGCTCGGGGCGGCAACCAAGGCGCCCATTGCGGAGGGCCCTGAGCTCCTGGCCTCGCTTCATCTCAGGTTCAGCCGCAAGCATGGAAGGACCCTTACGCTTCGCCTCCTTAGCCTTGGCCTTCTTATCCTCAGGGTCGACCTCGGGAAGATCCAGGAGGGAGAGCTAGCCCTCCTCGGCCCTTTCACACTTGTTCGCCAGGTTGAACATCTCCAGGGTCGAGTACAGGTCCTCGTGGATGGCGAGCTCTTCCTTCATCTTGACATCCTAGACGCCATTAGGGCCGAGCAGATGCCCCCTAACTGGCACGCCAAATGTCGGATTTAGGGCTCCACGGATCCAAGAAGGTTTGAACTCAGGGGCGTGTGCGAGGGTATCAACCTCTCAAGCTTCAAGCTCTTCGCCCCATAGCCTAGCCTAGCCGGATTTGTGAGAGTGCGGAAGAAGATGAACACGACAAGTTACCCAGGTTTGGGCCACCTTGTGGTGTAAAACCCTACTCTTGCTTTGTGGTGGATTGGCCTCATGAGGAGTTGAGAATGAACTAGTAAAATGGATGAACAGCCTCACGAGGGCTATGGTGGTGAGAGTGGAAAGGATCTGATCCCTTCTATGGTGGTGGCTAACCTATATTTATAGTGGCCTTGGTCCTCTCCCCAAAACATAGGCGGCAAGGGATCCCACAATGGCCAATTTGAAAGGAGACAAGTAGTACATCTAATCCTGACGAAAGGTGGTCTTCTCCTACAAAACTTCAGGTCGTGACGTAGCGGTGGGCTCGGTGAGGACATTCGTCCTACCGAGCCCGTGGTCTTGGTCTTGTTGCACCAGAATGGAAACCTTTGGGAGATTCCTCGAGAACCCACGCCTGTCCTTGCCTCCTTAGCACAAAATAGGAAATTGCCTTCTTTGCGCCCGCCTGGCCTTGGTCATCATGGCTCATGTCATCGCAGCCTCGTGAGGCTGGGTACCTGCCTAGAAATCTCCGCTCCTCGGGAGGCCGCCTAGGGAGGCCGCTCCCTCTGGAGGTCTTGGCGTCATCTACCTCGCGAGGGTCTTGTCTCGAAGGTATTGCAATTGGGTCGTACCAGGTCATCGAGGGACCACGCCGTGGGCCGCAAGCAGGCAAGTCTAGGTACCCTGGTTCCCGGAACGCTGACAATTTTAATTTGTTTCTAGAGTTGTGTTGTGATATCTTCCCATGAGTCCCTGATCTTGATCATTCACATTTGCGTGTATGATTGCATCAGGGGCATTACAGTACTCCTAGTTTTATTGTTGCAAAGTAGTTCCAGCATTACACTTACAAAGTACTTCTAGTTTCATACTTGTTCTAGGTAAAGCAAACATTAAGTGCTTGTAGAGTTTTACTGGTGGTCGATAGAACTTGAAGAGAATATAAATTCTACCTTTAGCTCCTCATTGTGTTCGACACTCTTATTTGTCAAAAAGCTACAATTGATCCCCTATACTTGTGGGTTAGCAAGACCTTTTTCTAGCGTCGTTGTTGGGGAGCAATAACGTGGCGTGAATATTATCGTGTGTGCCTGTTTGATTTATCACTAAGTAGATTTTATTTTCTGTTCTAAATTGTTCTCTGTCTTTAGATATGGATATGGAACACGAAATACCCAAAAAATTATTTATACTTGCTACTCACGGAGATGGGGAACCTCCAAAAACCATCTATGCTCGTTATGTGGAAAATATTAAACACTACTTTGACAATCCTGATAAATCCCCATTCAACTTGATAATGGGAGATACTTCGGATCAACGGGAATACTTTAGGGATTATTGCTTGTATCAAAAAGGGAAACTCTTATGGGATCAAATGGATTGTTTGCAATGGATGCTTGGAATTTATGCTTGAGATATGATTATATTTGCTGCTCTAGGATGAAGGCTCCACACCTTCTCTTTTCATGTGAATTT
The DNA here is from genome assembly GCF_002162155.2 of Triticum dicoccoides. Lineage (NCBI taxonomy): Eukaryota > Viridiplantae > Streptophyta > Magnoliopsida > Poales > Poaceae > Triticum > Triticum dicoccoides. The sequence goes on from NC_041386.1 coordinate 337,984,993, forward strand.
AATGATAATAAAACCTTGGCTTCTTATGCTAATGGTGTAGCTGATTATATGATGTGGAACAAATAGAAGAATTTGTCGCTTTTAAGGGTGCTTGTGAAATTAAATGTTTGTTTTTTGATTATGAAGATTATGATGATGTTATTTACAGATATGAAAATTTTGCTACACTTAAATATTGCTATGAGAATTATAAATACAATGCCAATATTGATGAATTTGTTGAGAAAGACTTCGCTATCCAACAAGAGGCTAATATTTTGCAGGAAAATGTGAGCTCATTGGATGAAAAAGATGATGAGGAGAGCGAAGAAAAAAAAGGAGGAACAGTGGATTAGCTACCCGTGCCCACCTTTTAATGAGAGTAACTCTTCAACTCATACATTGTTTAAATTCCCTTCGTGCTTACTAAAGGATGAATGCTATGGTAATTCCTATGACCCCATTGATTCATTTAAAATATCCCTTTTTGATGAACTTGATGCTTGCTTTGCTTGTGGCCATGATGCCAATATAAATGATGCTTATGGAAATGAACTTGCTATATTTCCTTATGTTAAACATGAAATTGTCGCTATTGAACCCACACATGATAGTCCTATTATCTTTTTGAATTCCTCCACCTACACTATATCGGAGAAGTTTGCGCTTATTAAGGATTATATTGATGGGTTGGATTTTACTATTTCACATGTCCTTGCTCCTCCTACTTGCAATTATTATGAGAGGAACCACATCTTCACCTCTCTATGTTTCCAACACAATAAAATTGCACGAAATAGCTTATGCTATGTATTGGCCTTCTTTGTGTGCATGAATTGTTCTGTTATGACATGTCGATGCACAGGAATAGAGTTAGACTCTGTTGTTATGTGATATATGTTACTTTGTGCTCACTACTAAATTACAAATCATTGTTAATTAAAATTGGCTTTGATGTACCTTGGGATCCAAGTGGATCGATCACTTGAGCACTTTATGCCTAGTTTAATGGCTTTAAAGAAAGTGCTGCCAGGGAGACAACCCACAGGTTCTAGGGAGTCATTTTATTCTATTGTTTTCTTTTAAAAAGTTTAAAATTCAAAAAAATAGAGGGGAACATAAAACTTTACAAAAATAAAAGTGAAAGTGAGAAAGACGAGCATTTTTAAAGTGGGAGCTCGCCTTGAACTCTGTTCATGCACATGGAAACTTTTTGAACCTTGATTACAGAAACTTTTCAACAAAAAGAATTATCCCCTTCATACAAATCCATTGTATTATAAAAATAATGTGCCAACATTTGCCTTTAGGATGTTTAGATTGCTTGTTTGGTATGTGCGGTGCAAAAATATAAACCTTGGCTGTAGCGCGTGAATTTACAATTTTTACTGGAATGTCAAAAGTTTCTGAAATATTACACGGTACTATTATGCAAATTTTTATTTTGTCCTAATTTTTCTGAATTTTTTGAGTTACAGGAGGATATGTAGCATCTACATCTTTACAGACTGTCCCGTTATCACAAACTGTTGTTATAGTTTTGTTGTTTTCTTATGTTTGAAATCTTGTTGAGATCCTTTGACTTGGGAGCCATAGAATTGTGATAGAATACGGTGGGTAATGTTTGATTATAATTATACAATAATGTTACAGTAAGACATGACGGGATTTGATGTTATATGTACTAAAGTTTTGTGCGGATGAAGTGTTCGAAGATCGAGGAGGTATCAACATGAGGAGAGTAAGGAGAGGCAACAGTTAAAGCTTGGGGATGCCCAAGGCACCCTAATTAAATATTCAAGGAGACTCAAGCGTCTAAGCTTGGGGATGCCCCGAAAGGCATCCCATCTTTGTTCAACAATTATCGGTATGTTTCGGGTTTTTTTGTTCACATGATATGCTTAAATTCTTGGAGCGTCATGTTCCTTTTCATTTTGTTTTAGTGATGCACCATGCTGGTATGATATAGTCCTTGATTGATTTATACAATGCTCTTTGCACTTCACTTATATCTTTTGAGTATGGCTTTATAGAATGCTTTATGTGCTTCACTTATATCATTTGAATTTTGGATGCCTATCTCTCTCCATCTAGAAAACCATTATTTGTAGAATGCTCTTTCGCTCTACTTATATTTATTAGAGAATTGTCTTTTGTAGAAAGAACTAAACTCTCTTGCTTCACTTACACCTATTCAGAGAGTCAACAGGAATTGGTCATTCGGATGGTTAGTCATAAAATCCTACATAAAACTTGTAGATCACTAAATATGGTATGTTTGATTTCTTGCAATAGTTTTGCGATATAGAGATGGTAATATGTGGGAGATACTAGTGAATGATTCTGGTTTAGTAAGAATATTGGTGTTAAGGTTTGTGATTCCCGAAGCATGCACGTATAGTCTCTCGTTATGCTAAGAAGTTGGAGCACGATTTATTATTGAGTGTCTTCCTTTGCGTGAAGGTCGGGGGCGCATGATGGTTAACTCCTACCAACGTCCCCCTAGGGGCATGCATAGTAGTACTTTGCTTCGAGGGCTCATAGACTTTCGCAATAAGTATGTGAGTTCTTTATGACTAATGTGAGTCCATGGATTATACGCACTCCCACCTTTCTGCAATTTGCTAGCCTCTTTGGTATCGTGCATTGCCCTTTCTCACCTCAAGAGTTGGTGCAAACTTTGCCAGTGCATCCAATTCCCATTATATGATACACTCTATCACACATAAGCCTCCTTATATCTTCCTCAAAACAGCCACCATACGTACCTATTATGGCATTTCCATAGCCATTCTGAAATATATTGCCATGAAACTTCCATCATCATCATATACACGACTTGAGCATTTGTTGTCATATTGCTTTTCATGATCGTAAGATAGTAGCATGATATTTTCATGGCTTGTCCGTTTTTTGATATCCTTGCTACGCTAGATCATTGCACATCCTGGTACACTACCAGAGGCATTCATACAACCATATTGTTCTAGATATCGAGTTGTAATATTGAGTTGTAAGTAAATAAAAATGCGATGATCATCATTATTAGACTATTGTCCCAGTGAGGTAAGGATGATGGAGACTATGATTCCCCCACAAGTCGGGATGAGACTCCAGACAAAAAAAGGCCAAAAAGAGCCCAACAAAAAAAGAAAAAAAAAGGAGAAAACAAAAAATGCAAGAATGGGCAATGCTTCTTTACCACACTTGTGCTTGAGAGTAGCTCCATGTTTTCATATAGAGAGTCCCCTATGTTGTCACTTCCATATACTAGTGGGAATTTTTCATTATAGAACTTGGCTTGTATATTCCGCTGATGGGCTTCCTCAAATGCCTGAGGTCTTCATGAGCAAGCAAGTTGGATGCACACCCACTTAGTTTTTAGTTTGAGATTTCATACACTTATAACTCTTAGTGTATCCATTGCATGGCAATCCCTACTCCTCGCATTGACATCAATTGATGGGCATATCCATAGCCCATTGATTAGCCGTGTCAATTTGAGACTATCTTCATTTTTTTCTTCTCCATATTAATCTCTACCACTGCATTCTATTCCACACATAGTGCTACATCCATGGCTTGCGCTCATGCATTTTATGGGGGCTCAAAAAGCAGAAGCGCGTTAAAAAGTGTGAACCAATTGCTTTTGGCTGACACCGGGGTAGTACATGATTTATATTTCGTGTTAAGAAGATGGAGCATGACAAGGCTATATGATTTGGTAGGGATAGCATTCTTTACCATTTTTATTTTGAAAGGCATGATTGTTTGTTGGTATACTTGAGTATTGATGTCTTAATATCAAATTATAAAATATTGTTTTGAATCACTCATGTTTTAATATTCATGCCATGATTAGATTATATGATCAAGATTATCTTAGGTAGCATTCCACATCAAAAAATATCTTTTTTTATCATATACCTACTCGAGGACGAGCAGGAATTAAGCTTGGGGATGCTGATACGTCTCTGTCATACCTATATTTTTTTATTGTTTCATACCAATATTCTACAACTTTCATATACTTTTGGCAACATTATCTATTATTTTTGGGACTAACATATTGATCCAGTGCCCAGTGCCAGTTCCTATTTGTTGCATGTTTTTTGTTTCACTGAACATCCATATCAAACAAAGTCCAAACATGATAAAAATTTACGGAGATTTATTTTGGAATATATGTGATTTTGGGAAGAAGAATCAACGTAAGATGGTGCCCGAGGTGGCCACGAGGCACGTGGGCGTGCCCAGGAGGATGGTCACGCCCATGTGGCTCGTGGTCCCCTGGTAACTCGGTTGACCCCCTTCTTTTGCCGCAAGAACGATAATATCCGGAAGAAAATCATGTTAAAATTTCAGCCCAATCAGAGTTAGGGATCTTTGGGAATTTAAGAAACGGTTATTGGCTTGAAAAAAGGAACGCAAAACAGAAGAGAACAGAGAGAGAGAGAGAGAGAGAGAGAGAGAGAGAGAGAGAGAGATCCAATCCCAAAGGGGCTCCTGCCCTCCGGGGGCCATGGAGACCATGGACCAGAGGGGAAACTCTCCTTCCATCTAGTGGGGAGGCCAAGGAAGAATAAGAATAAGAAGAAGAAGAAGAAGAAGAAGAAGAAGAAGAAGAAGAAGAAGAAGAAGAAGAAGAAGAAGAAGTAGGGGGCTCTCTCCCCCCTCTCTCCCGGTGGCATCGGAACACCGCCGAGGCAATCATCATGACGGCAATCTACACCAATAACTTCACCGTCATCATCACCAACTCTCTCTCCCCCTATATGCAGCGGTGTAACACCTCTTCTCCCCATCGTAATCTCTACTTAAACATGGTTCTTAACGCTATATATTATTATATCTAATGATATGTGGCAATCTTATTATGTTTGAGTAGATTTGTTTTGTTCTATGGGTTGGTTGATGACCGTGATTGGTTTGAGTTGTATGTTTTATTTTGGTGTTGTCCTATGCTACCCTCCATATCGCGCAAGCATGTGGGATTACCGATGTAGGGTGTTGCAATGCATTCATAATTCACTTATAGTGGGTGATGAGAGTGACAAAAGCTTATACCCGAGTAAGGGGGTTGTTGCGTATGGGAGTAAAGTGGACTTGTTAGTTAATAGTACGGTTGGGTTTTACCTTAATGATCTTCAGTAGTTGCGGATGCTTGCTAGAGTTCCAATCATAAGTGCATATGATCCAATTACAGAAAGTTTAGGTCATGCCTCTCCCTCATATATAATTGCAATAATGATTACCGATATAGTTATCTATTGCCTAGGGACAAATCCTTCTCTTGTGTTACAAAAAGCTTTCCACTAAACAACTAACTTTCATTATCTTGCAAATTACAATAGTTTTATTCTAGCAAAGTACTCCTAGTTTTATTATTGCAAAGTAGTTCTCGCATTACACCTACGAAGTACTTCTAGTTTCATACTTGTTCTAGGTAAAGAAAATGTTAAGTGTGCATAGAGTTGTATCGGTGGTCGATAGAACTTGAAGAGAATATAAATTGTACATTTAGCTCCTTGTTGGGTTTGACACTCTTATTTATCGAAAAAGCTACAATTAATCCCCTACACTCGTGGGTTACCAGAGCGTTCTCTAAATGGGATCAAACGAGAGGGCATGTGCCCGAAACACGGCAGGGGTGGGCCTAGTAAAGGTAATAATTGTGCCGCCTTGGAAACCGGCAACGATGTGCGTCTAGTGGGAAATGGAATTGGTTTTTGTTTTGATGGGACACGACTCATCATGGCGGCTCGCCTTCGAGAGGGATCATTCTTGTTATTCTCCGCAAGCTTTTAGTACCCCGCATTTCAAGAGTTGGTTTAATTTTCAAGGGAGTAACTTCCTTGGCTGAATGTTGGGGTGTGGAACGAGGGAGGTCTATCTACAAATCCAACATTTTTTCACTACAGCCAAATCCAGCTCGTCGTTCTTCTACCATGGCTTCCTCGCCCTCCGTGTTTCATAGCTATTCCCCATATGACAGGAGTGCTTCTTCCTCGCTTCGCCCACCTCCTCCGGGGATCGTGGCATCCTACCTCGCCCTAGATTTTGATGTCGTCCGGGGCCTTACCTTCTTCTCCGGTGGTTGTAAGCCGGTCAGTGGTGTGACTTGCCTCTCCTCCTACCTTGACTCCAAGGATGGAGCTGCTACCTTATCTTTCTACTCACCCAGAGAAGATTGGCCTGGCTAAAGCATGGTGTTCAACCATCCGGACAAGGCGACCCACATTTCTAGGATGAGCCTTCATGGATTGGGAGGTAGTCTCTCTGGAGCTAGAAGAGGCCAAGAAGGTGGTGTGGGAGGACCCCAGTCTCGACCAGGAGCTGGCTTTTTTTCAACGGCGAGTGGACGCAAACTCCGCCTCCTGGCATATCGAATCATCACTGAGGCGACGATGTATGAAGCTGAGGACATGGGCGCGCATATCCGCTCGTTGCCTTCCAAGCACATTCTGAGATGGGTGCAACGGGCGGCTGATACGTTTCTAATTTATCTATAATTTTGATTGTTCCATGCTATTACAGTATCAATCTTGGATGTTTTATATGCAATTATAAGCAATTATGTATCATTTTTTGGGACTAACCTATTAACCTAGTGCCCAATGCCAGTTGTTTGTTTTTGGATTTTCAGAAAATCAATATCAAATAAAGTTCAAACGGATAAAAAAACTTTGGATTATTTTTTTTCTAGACCAGAAGAACCAATGAAGGTTTGGGAGAAGACCTGGGGAGTCATGAGGAAGCGACAAGATCAGGGGGCGTGCCCCCCAGGCTTGTGGGCCCCTCATTGCACCTCTTGACCTAATTTCACCTCTATAAATTCCTAAATATTCCCAATACATCATAGAGCCACCCGAAATACTTTTTCCGCCACCACAAGTTTATGTTCTTTCATGATCCCATATGGATGCCTTCTCTGGCACCCTACCGGAGGGGGAATCGATCACGAAGAGATTCTACATCATCCTTGCTGCCCTTCCAATGATGCATGAGTAGTTTACCACAGACCTACGGGTCCATAGCTAGTAGCTAGATGGCTTCTTCTCTCTCTTTGATCTTCAATACAAAATTCTCCTCGATGAATATTAATTGAGTCTTCTCTGAATTCTTTTATGCATGGTTATTATAGCATTGTATTTCTCTCTAATCTATCCGTTTAGTTTGACCAACTAGATTGATTTTTCATGCAATGGGAGAGGTGCTTTGTGATGCGTTCAATCTTGCGGTGCTCAATCCCAGTGAAAAAAGGGACATGACACGCATTTGTATTGTTGCCACTAAGGATAAAAGGATAGGGTTTATTCATTGATAGAGGCAAAGGTGTCCTGTCTTCCGATGAGATGGTGGCTATCATTTTTGATGGAGTAGACTTTGACAATCCGACTACAAACGTGCGAGGACGTCGCGCCTTAGAAATCGCTAAGCCAACTCTGGGAGGTTTTTGACCACGCCGGAGCACGATCAACGCGACCATGAGGGTCTACTTCCTGCAAGCAAACGAAGAACAAGCAAGAAACTGAAATTGCAATCTGGATATTGCGAATAAAAGAGGAAAGGTTATTGATCAAGTGGGGTTCTATGACGTCTTGGTTTGGTCGTTGAACACAGACGAAGTATGCGAAGTTGCAGCTATGGCAAACTTTTAATCTAAACAAAACCCGAAGTCTAAACGATGCCCTAACGACACTATATATGGAGGAGTAGGGGGAATTTCATGGCCCCTTGTAGGAGGGGTCTGAAACCAACCCTAACTTTGTTTCCACATACATACGGACTGTAAAAATAGCCTATACTTAAGTATTTCGAAATTACATGGGCCTGGCCCAAAAATAAGGTGGCACAACACCTAAAATAAACTATGGCGAAAGTTATGAATGTGCATCTTGTATATTTCATCCATGTCCTTGTAGGTCATCACAGAGACTTCAAAGTGCTCAAATATGCACTAGAAATGCCATTCAGGATCCCTTCGCACACACCTTCATCTCCATGCTTGATCCTTCTCTAGTGTTCATCCCTCTTATCCATGCTAGGCCCTTCATTAGTAATCTACACAAATGTATCCAATTTAGGCAGCATCATATTCTCATGAACATTAGAATTGTCACCAAGAAACAGAAGTACCTGGTAATTCAATTGGCGTGCGCGAGCACTAGTAATTGGTCCAGTATGTATAGCAGTAGGGGCTGTGGGTGTAACAGTGGTATTGATGTCCTCATCATCCTCCCCTTCTTGAAATGAAGTAGTCCTCGACGAAAGCTCATCTTCCTCTCCCAAATAAGGCTTTAAATCTGCAATGTTAAAAGTGGGACTAACCCCAAAATCTACAGGCAGCTCAAATTTATATGCATTATCATTTATTTTCTCTAACACCTTAAAAGGACCATCAGCACGTGGCATTAGCTATGATTTGCGCAAATTAGGATATCTATCCTTACGCAAATGTAACCAAACAAGAGCTCTAGGTACAAACACAACATGTTTTCTACCCTTATCTCCAGCAAGTTTATATTTAGCATTCATACGCTCAATGTTCTCCTTAGATAACTCATGCATTTTTAAGATCAATTCAGCACATTGTTTAGCATCAAAATTAATCTTCTCCGAAGATGGAAGAGGCAACAAATCAATAGGTGCACGAGGTAGGAAACCATATACAATTTCAAAAGGGCACATCTTAGTAGTAGAATGCAGCAAATGATTATAAGAAAATTCAATGTGGGGCAAGCATTCTTCCCACTTTTCTTGTTATTCTTCAAAATAGCCCTAAGCATAGTAAACAATGTTCTATTGACTACTTCAGTTTGTCCATCAGTTTGGGTGACAAGTAGTACTAAAAAGCAGTTTAGTCCCCAACTTAACCCATAAACATCTCTAAAAGTGGCTAAGAAATTTAGTATCACGATCTGAAACAATAATATTTGGCACACCATGCAAGCGAATAATTTCACAAAAGAACAAATCAGCAACATTAGCAACATCATCACTTTTATGACATGGTATAAAGTGTGCCATTTTTTAGAACCTATCCATGACAACAAATATGCTATCCATCCCCTTCTTTGTTCGAGGTGAACCTAAAACAAAGTCCATAGTTATATCCTCCCATGGAACACTAGGTACAGGCAATCTTTGTCCCAAAACCTCAGATTGGTACCTGTGGGTTGCTAGTAGTGTTGATTTCTACTCGTAATTGATGCTATTTGGTTTATTTGGTGGAAGATCATATGTTCAGATCCTTAATGATAATTATTACCCCTCTGATCTTGAAAATGAACATGCTTTGTGAGTAGTTATGTTTGTTCCTGGGGACATGGGAGAAGCCTTGTTATAAGTAATCATGTGAATTTGGTATTCGTTCGATATTTTGATGAGATGTATGTTGTCTTTCCTCTAGTGGTGTTATGTGAACGTCGACTACATGACACTTCACCATGATTTGGGCATAGGGGAAGGCATTGGGAAGTAATAAGTAGATTATGGGTTGCTAGAGTGACAGAAGCTTAAACACTAGTTTATGTGTTGCTTCGTAAGGGGCTGATTTGGATCCACATGTTTCATGATATGGTTAGATTTATCTTAATTCTTCTTTCATAGTTGCGGATTCTTACAAGAGGGGTTAATCATAAGTGGGAGGCTTGTCCAAGTAAGTACAACACCCAAGCACCGGTTTACCCACATATCAAATTATCAAAGTAACGAACGTGAATCATATGAGCATGATGAAAACTAGCTTGACAATAATTCCCATGTGTCCTCGGGAGCACTTTCCTTTATATAAGAGTTCTCCTAGGCTTATCCTTTTCTACAAAAAGGATTGGGCCACCTTGATACACCTTTGTTACACTTGTTACTTGTTACTCGTTATGAATTATCTTATCACAAAACTATCTGTTACCGATCATTTCAGTGCCTGCAGAAAATACCTTGCTGAAAACCGCTTGTCATTTCCTTCTGCTCCTCGTTGGGTTTGACACTCTTACTTATCGAAAGGACTATGATTGATTCCCTATACTTGGGTCATCAAGAGACTTTTCTAGCGTTGGGGAGTGAAGCACCTTTGGTAAGGAAACATTTATACTACATGCTGAAATTTACTGTCACTTGTCACTTTGGGATATCATCCCTTGAGGGGCTTGTTCGGGGTATCTTCACCTCGACTGGAAGAGCAAAGAGTTGCTCCTCAACCTACTGCACATATTGAAAATATTTATTATGAAATACCTTCGGGTATGGTAGAGAAACTGCTAGCTAATCCTTATGTAGGAGATGGAACATTACATCCTGACTTGCATCTAATCTATGTGGATGAAGTTTTTGGATTATTTAAGCTGGCAGGTTTACCCGAAGATGAAGTCAAGACGAAGGTCTCCCCTTTATATTTGAAAGGAAAGGCATTGACATGGTATAGGCTATGTGATGGTATTGGAGCTTGGAATTACAACTGATTGAAATTGGAATTTCATCAGAAGTTTTATCCTATGCATCTAGTTCATCGTGATCGAATTTATATATATAATTTTTGGTCTCGTGAAGGAGAAAGTATCGCTCAAGCTTGGTGATGAGGACATGACTACCTTAGATACGACCAAAAATATTGCATACATGCATATTTGTGAGGTGATTTCTAATACAAACTATGCAATAATTTATTTATGTTATTCAGGATAAAAATACTTCACAGACTTTTGTGCCATGTCTAATTGCAGGTGTATGGGACATTTGTAAAATCCACATATGAAGATAAGGGAAAAATATAAGTTTAGGTGATGTTCAAAAAGTCCTCTCAGGTCACTTTTGGGCCAAGAGAATATAGAGTCCCAGTCTCTCATGTTCTGGACTCAGATTCGGACTACACAGACATACGTGATTCAAAACACCAAGATCTCTTTCATCCGGACTCTGAATTGGGTGATTCTTTTTTTGTTGGAAAGTAGATTTCGTGTTCTTTCCAACCCGATTGGAATCATCTTCAAATTCGTCTGGAGCATTAAGATATTGACGAAACAATCTGATGCTGTAGCAGAATCTGAGTCAAACTACAAGTGCAAAGGTGTTGCATCACCTCCACTTGGGCCCATGGGCCTTGTGCGGCCTACCGTTGGTTTTAGGATGCCTTGGGACGTCCTCCCATCTCCTTGACCCCTTGCTCCTATATAAGTAGGTCCATCTGGTAGCTTTTTCCTTGGGATTTGTTTAGTTAAGAGTTATCCATTGCAACTTCGTGGACTTTGTTTGTGTCCAGCGACCATACCAAGACCGCTTACGGATCCCCACCATCATCAATACTTCATATATATATATTCGCAATATTCAGATTGCTTTTGTCATATTCTTGCTTGTTCTTCGATTCCATGCAGGAATAGACCTTCGTGGTCACACTGATCGTGCTTCCAGCAATGTCAGTAACCTCAGGAGATTGGTTTAGTGATTTCTAAGGCGCAACCTCATGCATGTTTATAGTCGGATCGTCTAAGTCAGCTCCACCAAATCAATAGTTACCATCTCATAGAAAGATCGGGACACCCTCGCCTCTATCACTTGGGGGAGGCTTAAGTCAATGTTATATTCATGCGCCAATCATGAGCTCTTAGGGGAAATTATTATACATAAATTTTATGCTCGGCTTTCTTGTAATGATCAATCCATGCTCGATACTTCTTGTACCGGTTCTTTTACAAAGAAGATTATTGAATTCAAATGAGATCTTTTGGAAAGAATTAAATTCAACTTTGAAGATTGGAGCTCGCCGAAGGTAAGGAGTCAGGTAGAAACGTTGAGTTTGATTGTGTTAAATCTTTTATGGATACGGATGCCTTTCATGAATTTAGCACCAAATATGGACTTGACTCTAAGATAGTAGCTTCTTTCTGTGAATCATTTGCTACTGATGTTGATCTCCCTAAGGAGAAGTGGTTTAAATATCATCCTCCCATTGAAGTAAAAGTAGTAGAACCCATTAAAGTTGAAGAAGAACCCATTACTTATAATGTTGATCTAGTTATTCATACTGCTTATGTTGAGAAACCACCTTGTCATGTTAGGATAAAAGAACATGCTAAAGCTTCAGCTGTAGTTCATAAGAGTTATACAAGAACGCCTACACCCTCTAAACAAATTAAAGTAGAACCTAGTGTTGCTATGGTTAAATATCTCTTGGGTGAAAATATTGATGGGCATGTAATTTACTTCTGTGATGAAGCTGCTAAAATTGCTAAACCCGATGAAAAAGATAAACATAGACATGTTGTTGGCATGCCAGTTGTCTCTTTTAAAATATGATAGGAGATCATTGTTATCATGGCTTATGTGATTTGGGTGCTAGTGTGAGTGCAATCCATTTTACTTCATATCAAGAAATTATGAATGATATTGCACCTGCTGAAATAGAAGATATTGATGTTACTATCAACCTTGCTAATAGAGATACTGTCACACCACTTGGGATTGTTAGATATGTTGAAGTCTTGTGTGGGAAAATAAAATACCCTACTGATTTTCTAGTTCTTGGTTCCCCACAAGATGATTTTTGTCCCATTATATTTGGTAGACCTTTATTAAACATTGTTAATGCTAAGATAGATTGTGAGAAAGAAACTGTTAGTGTAAGTTTCGAGGATGTGTCTCATGAGTTTAATTTCTCCAAATTCCGTAGACAACCTCGTGATAAAGAATTGCCTAGTAAAGATGAAATTGTTGGTCTTGCTTCTATTGTCGTGCCTCCTACTGATCCTTGAGAACAATATTTGCTAGACCATGAAAATGATATGTCTATGAATGAAAGAAATGAAATAGATGAAGTATTCTTCAAACAAATGCCTATTTTGAAACACAATTTACCTATTGACACTCTTGAAGATCCTCTTCCACCCAACAGTGATCCCATGTTTGAGCTCAAACAATTACCTGATACTTGGAAATATGCTTATCTTGATAAAAAGAAGATATGTCCTATTATTATTAGTGATAACTTTTCAGAGCAAGAAGAAAAGAGATTATTGAAAACTCTGAGGAAGCACCGTACCGCTATTGGATATACTCTTGATGATCTTAAGGGCATTACTCTCACTCTATGTCAGCATAAAATTAATATGGAGCCTGATGCTAAACCCATTGTTGATCACCAACGCCGATTAAATCCTAAGATGAAGGAAGTGGTAAGAAATGAAATATTAAAGCTTATGGAAGCAGGTATAATTTATCCTATTGCTGATAGTGGATGGGTAAGTCATGTTCATTGTGTCCTTAAGAAGGGAGGTATTATTGTTGTCCCTAATGATAAAAATGAACTTATCCCACAAAGAATTATCATAGGTTATATAATGGTAATCGATTTTAGAAAATTAAATAAAGCTACTAGGAAAGATCTTTATCCTCTACCTTTCATTGATCAAATGCTAGAAAGACTATCAAAACATACACACTTCTATTTTCTAGATGGATACTCTGGTTTTTCCCAAATACCTGTGTCACAAGAGGATCAAGAAAAACTACTTTTGCATGCCCTTTTAGTACTTTTTCTTATAGATGTATGCCTTTTGGTTTATGCAATGCACCCACTACTTTCCAAAGATGTATGACTGCTTGTCGGTGTACTAGAGTAGGGGTACTTTAGTATCCCGAACTTGTGCACGGGCAGTCGCAGCATCCCGCGGCAAGGCTTGCCGGGTGACCGCCAAGGTCCTCCATGGTTCCTTTGGAGCCATTCAAGAACAAAGTATCCAAGCCAAGGAGACAAGACCCCGGCAAGAGGAGCTTGCCGGGAAGGCCAACCAAGGCATCTCAAGGAACTTGCCGCGACGCTCCACGCGTCCTGGCAAGGCCCGGTGAGCGACAAGCTCCCGGACGCGACAAGACAACGACCGCGGCAAGGCGCTTGCCGCGGCAAGCCACCACTCTGCGCTCGCGCTCCAGCACATCCACCAACGTGTCGCTCTGGGACCCTTCCAGGCGTACGTGGCGGGAGGCTGTGCAGCCAGCGGTTAGCGGTGGCAAGCGGCGCTGACAAGATTGCCATCGTGGCGAGCGGTGGCGTCCCTGACGGTCCCTTTTGCACTATTTAGACGACGCAGACGGGCATTTAATGCCCTTGTCCCCTGCTGTCAGGGTTAGGTATGATACACTGTAGCAGGTAGCTGTACCTACCGCAGCACCTTTCCATTTTTGCCCTTGTCTACGCTGCCACCTGTCGGTGACCCCTTGAGCATATAAAAGGAGGCCCATGCGCAACATAGAGGGGGGTTGGCTGGTGAGGAGAAAGAGAACACTCACGCTCGGTCTCGTTAGCTGCTGGAGTGTACTGTAGCACTCCGCGCTCCCGAGCAAGAACTCAATACAAACCACAAAGCAGGAGTAGGGTTTGACGCATCCGTGCGGCCCGAACCTAGGTAAACTGCTCGTGTGCTTCGCCTTGATCCGCTCTTCGTGCGACCTCCGCCCCCGCCGAACCGAAAGGGACTCGGTCCGCCGGTCCCGTAGGTGCTCGTGGATCAGAACCCCGGCATCTTTGGCCACGTGGTAGGTAGGGGGCGTCGAGGTTGTGTGAACCAGATCCAGCGTCACACGAGCTAGATCTTCATCATCTTCATCGACATGCCGCCGAAGAAGAAGGCTTCGGAGGCGGCTGCTCCGTCCGCGCCGAACCCACCACCGCCGGAGCAAACGGCTGATGGGGCAGACGCCGGTGGAAGAATGGACATCGACGAGGGAGCTCACGGTGCTGCCAGGTCCAAGGACAAGGCTGCGCTGCCCATCGGCGGCGTAGCCGGCTCCCACAATGAACGGGCGCACTTCAAGACCTCGGCGTCCGTACATGAGCCAAAGATGCCGGGGTTCTGATCCACGAGCACCTATGGGACCGGCGGACTGAGTCCCTTTCGGTTCGGCGGGGGCGGAGGTCGCACGAAGAGCGGATCGAGGCGAAGCACAAAGAGCAGTTTACCCAGGTTCGGGCCGCACGGATGCGTAAAACCCTACTCCTGCTTTGTGGTTTGTATTGAGTTCTTGCTCGGGAGCGCGGAGTGCTACAGTACACTCCAGCAGCTAACGAGACCAAGCATGAGTGTTCTCTTTCTCCTCACCAGCCAACCCCCCTCTACGTTGCGCATGGGCCTCCTTTTATATGCTCAAGGGGTCACTGACAGGTGGCAGCGTAGACAAGGGCAAAAATGGAAAGGTGCTGCGATAGGTACAACTACCTGCTATAGTGTACATACCTAACCCTGAAGGCAGGGGACAAGGGCATTAAATGCCCGTCTGCGTCGTCTAAATAGTGCAAAAGGGACCGTCAGGGACGCCACTGCTCGCCACGATGGCAATCTTGTCAGCGCCGCTTGCCACCGCTCACCACTGGCTGCACAGCCTCCCGCCACGTACGCCTGGAAGGGTCCCAGAGCGACACGTTGGTGGATGTGCTGGAGCGCAGGCACATAGTGGTGGCTTGCCGCGGCAAGCGCCTTGCCGCAGTCGTTGTCTTGTCGCGTCCGGGAGCTTGTCGCTCACCGGGCCTTGCCGGGACGCGTGGCGCATCGTGGGAAGTACCTTGAGATGCCTTGGTTGGCCTTCCCGGCAAGCTCCTCTTGCCGGGGTCTTGTCTCCTTAAGCGCCTTGCCTTGGTTGGCCTTCCCGGCAAGCTCCTCTTGCCGGGGTCTTGTCTCCTTGGCTTGGATACTTTGTCCTTGAATGGCTCCAAAGGAACCACGAAGGACCTTGGCGGTCACCCGGCAAGCCTTGCCGCGGGATGCTGCGACTGCCCGTGCACAAGTTCGGGATACTAAGGTACCCCTACTCTAGTACACCGACAGGAGCCCCCGGGCCTGGGCCATACACAGTGCCGAGCGCTGTTGGGCCAGGCCCAAAACAGGGCACGGGCACGCGCGGCCTAGGTTACGCCGTATCTCTCCCCGTATCCACCGCGCCCTCCCCGAACGGCATGCATTGAATGCGGCGTCGTGGGAGAGATCGTGGGTGGTTTCTTTATTCGGAAATGCGGAACGTCCGCCCTCTCCCTCTTTATAAGCAGGGGAAACAGGGGTAGTTCGCCCATTCGCCGGTTGCTGCTTCAATCTCGGAAATCTCTGCCGCTCCCTCGTCTTCCCGAATCTGAAAGAGCGCAGCGCCCCGCCCCCCATCGCCACCAGCACCACCGACGCCGTCGACCTCCTCCACCACTTCCGCCATGGCTCCGAAAGTCGACAAGGGGAAAGTTGTGAAGTCGACCGAGGCGCAGCGGCTTGTGGCGCTGCGAAAGGAGCGGGCAGTCTTCCCCCCCCCCCCCAAGCTCGCCGCGAGGGAGCTGAGGGAGAACTACTACCTCTTCTGGTCGACGGAGACGCGAGCGCACCCGCGCACGAAGGTACTTCCAGCCGCCGCTTGGAAGACGGCTCCAAATGGATATCCTTTCTTCGCCTTGTTCTTCTACTGCGGGCTCTGCCCGCCTTCAAGCCCAACGTCAGGTCCTGGCTCATGCACTTGCCGGATGACTCCATATCCTCCTGGGCAGACCTATGCCATCAGTTTGTCGGCGCCTTTACAGGCGGCCACAAACCCCATGGCCAAGAGAGTGACCTCAATCTGCTCGCCCAGAAGGAAGGAGAGCCCCTGCGCAAGTACATTCAGAGATTCAGCCGTGTACAGCACAACATCCCAGATGTCCACCCTGCCGCGGTCATCAGCGCGTTCCATCAGAAGGTGCGTAACCGCAGGATGCGGGAGGAGATGGCGATGTGCAAGATCAGAGACGTCAGTGAGCTGTATGCCCTGGCTGACAAGTGTGCACGTGCTGAGGAAGGGAGGAAACTCCCCGGAGAGAGTACAGGAGTAGGAGGATCTGACAGCGAGGATGCTGCCCCGGCAAAGAAAAACCGGCGGCGGAACAACAGGAAGAAGAAAGGCAAAGATGTGCTAGTCGTTGAGCAGTCCGGCAACGAAGGTGGCGCCAAGAAAGCCAAAGCTGGTAGCTCCGGCAAGGAGATTGCCGCATGCACCAACTGCCAGGCTGTGGCGGTCACCGACAAGCAGGACGGCACCGACAAGCAGTACTGCAAGATCCACCGCACCAAGGGCCATGACCTCCAGAGCTGCAAGAAGGTCGAGCAGCTTGTCCAGCAGCAAAAAGCTAAATACGAGCGACGCGACAAGGAGAGGGCCCAAGGAGGCGCTGGAGAATCCGGCAAGAAGCGCGCCGGCCGGGGAGGACGCCGCAGCAAAGCCAAGCAGCAGCAAGGAGACAGACCTCCCCGCGGCCGCGACAAGGATGAAGATGACGACGACAACGAAGACATGGATGATGTCGAGACCAGTGAGCAGGAGTTCCAAAAATCCACAGAGGTCTTGTGCGTTGACGGCGGTGCTTCTCTCCATACTTCGCACCGCTAACTCAAGCAGTGGGTGCGGGAAGTCAATGCGGCGGAACCACCTGTCGAGTCACGCAAGCTTCTGAAATGGTCCAGCACGCCTATCATCTTTGATATTGAGGACCACCCTGATCGCACAACTGCGGTCGGGTGCTTGCCGATGTTGGTTTCACCAACTATCCACAACCTCAAGGTCACTAAGATGCTAGTTGACGGCGGGGCCGGCTTGAACCTGATCTCCTCCGCTGTACTCCAGAAACTCCAGATCCCTGACAGCGAGCTTGAAGAGACCGGCACATTCCAAGGAATCAACCCGGGAAGGAGCAAGCCGAAGGGGAAGGTCACATTGCCAGTAACATTTGGCAACGAGGTGAACTTCAGGACTGAGAGGGTCACTTTTGACGTTGCCGATTTTCCATTGCCTTACAATGGGATACTCGGCCGTCCAGCACTCGCCAAGTTCATGGCAGCCTCTCACTACGCATACAACATGCTGAAGATGCCAGGCCCGATAAGCGTCATCGATGTCCCTGGCGACAAGAAGGATGCTCTTATCTGTGCCGACAAGATCTACCGGGAAGCGGGAGCCGCAACAGATCGCAAGTCACTTGCCGTTGAAGCTCCCGGGGGGAAGAAGAAGACCAAGTCCGGCAAGAGTTATGATGCCCACTCCGGCAAGCGCCCCTCTTCGGAGTGCTGCGCTGCCGTCGAGGACGCACCATCGAGCTCCACCGACAAGTGTAAGAAGATAATGGCAGCTCCACCAGAGACCAAGAAGGTGTCCGCCAAGGAGGACGGCACTGGTGGTACCTTCACCATCAGTGCCACTCTCGACCCTAAATAGGAAAGCGCGCTCATTGCTTTCCTGTGGGCGAACGTCGACGTGTTTGCGTGGCAACCGTCTGACATCCCCGGTGTTCCCAGGAAAGTAATTGAGCACCATCTTGCCGTTTGTCCTCATGCGCGGCCCGTCAAGCAGAAGGTCAGGAAGCAAGCAGTGGAGCGCCAAGAATTCATCGCAGAAGAGATCAAGAAGTTGGAAGCAGCAGGCCTTGTCAGAGGAGTGCTCCATCCTACGTGGTTGGCCAATCCTGTAGTCGTGCGCAGGGCGAACGGGAAATGGAGACTTTGTATTGACTTTACCGATGTTAACAAAGCTTGTCCGAAGGACCCATTTCCTTTGCCGTGCATTGACCAGATTGTTGACTCCACGGCCGGATGTGATTTGCTTTCATTTCTTGACGCATACTCAGGATACCATCAGATCTTCATGGCAGAAGAGGATGAGGAGAAGACCGCATTCATCACTCCATGTGGCACGTACTGTTTCATACGGGTGCCTTTCGGTTTAAAAAATGCTGGTTCAACATTTGCAAGAGTAGTCCATGTCGCTCTTGAGCCACAAATACACAGAAATGTGGAAGCCTACATGGATGACATAGTGGTCAAGAGCAAGGACAAGGCAACTCTGATTCAAGATTTAGACGAGACCTTTGCAAATCTGCGCAAGATCAGCCTCAAGCTCAACCCCGAGAAGTGCGTGTTTGGAGTCCCCTTCGGCAAGCTTCTCGGGTTCTTCGTGTCTCAGCGGGGAATCGAAGCCAATCCCGACAAGATCAAGGTCATTGAGCAGATTGAAGCACCAAAGCGCGTCAAAGATGTACAAAGACTTGCCGGTTGCGTGGCTGCTCTCAGCAGGTTTATCTCTAGGTCTGCTGAGCGCGCCCTGCCATTTTTCAAAATATTGAAAAAGGCAGGTCCAATGAAATGGGCTCCGGAAGCGGAGGCTGCGCTGCAAGACTTGAAGAGATACCTGTCCTCCGCTCCAACACTTGTCGCACCTAAGCCACAAGAGAAGTTGCTGCTGTATATAGCGGCAACCAATCAAGTGGTTAGTGCTGCGTTAGTAGCAGAGAGGGAGGCAGATGACGAGCCAGCAACCGCGGCAGGCGCATCCAGCGACAAGCAGGGGGCTTCCCCGACAAGCTCTGGTCCCGACAAGGATGGATCTGCGCAGACGCGCGAGGAGATACAGAAGAGAATGGTACAGCGCCCAGTTTACTTTGTCAGTTCCCTTCTGCAGGGGGCTAGGTCAAGGTACTCTGGCATGCAGAAATTGCTTTTCAGCCTTCTCATGGCCTCGAGAAAGCTGCGCCATTACTTGCAAGCACATGAGATCACAGTTGTCACTCGTTTTCCGCTGAAGAGGATACTACAGAATCCAGAAGCGACAGGCAGGATTGTTGAGTGGGCACTGGAACTGTCAAGCTTTGGCCTCAAGTTTGAGAGTACTTCAACTATCCAAAGCAGAGCATTGGCAGAATTCATAGCAGAATGGACGCCAACACCAGATGAAGAAATTCCTGAAACGAGCATCCCCGTCAAAGAAGCAAGCAAAGAGTGGCTGATGTACTTTGATGGTGCCTTTTCGCTGCAAGGCGCCGGCGCTGGCGTGCTGCTTGTCGCACCCACCGGAGAGCACCTCAAGTACGTAGTCCAGATGCACTTTCCCAAGGAGCAAGCAACAAACAATACTGCAGAGTATGAAGGCTTGCTTGCCGGTCTCAGGATCGCGGCAGACCTTGGGATCAAGAAGCTCATTGTCAGGGGTGACTCGCAGCTTGTCGTCCGCCAAGTGAACAAGAGCTATCAGAGTCCGTTGATGGAAGCCTACGTCGACGAAGTGAGAAAGCTAGAAGAGCACTTTGACGGCCTACAGATGGAGCATGTTCCAAGAGCTCAGAACGCCATTGCCGATGGCCTATCAAAGTGTGCCGCACTTAAGTTACCTGTGCAACCAGGGATCTTTGTGCTCAAGCTGACTCAACCGTCTGTAACGCCATCAACTGGACAGAGCAAGAAGAGGAAGTTGATTTCTGGTGACTATTTTCCGGCAGAGCTTCCCGAAGCCGCCGCCAAGAAGGTCCCCAAGATCAACGCCAAGAGCGCTGAGGAGCAGTCTGCTCCGGCAAGCCCCAGGGTTTGTTCCATTGAAGCAGAAGCTCCCGACAAGTTTTGCTCCAGCAAACTTGACGGGGAACGTCAAACTCCGGCAGAGCCGTAGGTTCTCGCCGTAGAAGCGGACGTTCCCGCAGCAACAGATTTGCCTTGCGCTGAGGAGCAATCTGCTCCGGCAAGCCCTAGGGTTTGTTCCGTTGAAGCAGAAGCTCCCGACAAGTTTCGCTCCGGCAAGCTTGCCGGGGAAAGTCAAGCTCCGGCAGAGCCGCAGGTTCTCGCCGTAGAAGCGGACGTTCCCGCAGCAACAGATTTGCCTTGCGCTGAGGAGCAATCTGCTCTGGCAAGCCCTAGGGTTTGTTCCGTTGAAGCAGAAGCTCCCGACAAGTTTTGCTCCGGCAAGCTTGCCGGGGAACGTCAAGCTCCGGCAGAGCCGCAGGTTCTCGCCGTAGAAGCGGATGTTCCCACAGCAGCAGATTTGCCTTTAGTCCTTGTTGTCGAACCACAAGCTCCAGCATGTGCACAGCAGATTGTCCGCTTCCTTCAGACAGGAGAACTTCCCGAAGAGCAAGAAGAAGCGGAAAGAGTAGCCCGGCAGTCAAGTATGTACCAGTTTGTCGACAACACACTGTACAGAAGAAGACTCAACGGTGTGAAATTGAAGTGTATTCACCGGGAAGACGGACAAAAGCTGTTGGCAGAGATACATGGAGGCATATGTGGTCACCACATTGGCGCAAGAGCACTTGCTGACAAAGCATTCCGGCAAGGTTTCTTTTGGCCGACAGCCCTCCAGGATGCAACTGCACAAGTAACCAAGTGTGAAGCGTGCCAGTTCCATTCCAAGCAGATACACCAACCAGCTCAAGCTCTCCAGACGATCCCTTTATCCTGGCCATTTTCGGTCTGGGGGCTCGACATCCTCGGCCCCTTTCCCCGAGCAGTCGGGGGCTTTGAGTACTTGTATGTTGCAATCGACAAGTTCACAAAGTGGCCGGAAGTGGAACCAATGAGGAAGGTGACAGCACAGTCAGTAGTCAAGTTCTTCAGGTCGATTGTTTGCCGCTTCGGGATCCCTAACAGGATAATCATCGACAACGGTACGCAATTCATGAGCCGCACCTTCATGCAGTACGTCCAAGGTCTTGGCGCCAAGGTCTGCTTCGCTTCTGTTGCTCACCCGAGAAGCA
Organism: Triticum dicoccoides; assembly: GCF_002162155.2. NCBI lineage: Eukaryota > Viridiplantae > Streptophyta > Magnoliopsida > Poales > Poaceae > Triticum > Triticum dicoccoides. The sequence goes on from NC_041386.1 coordinate 338,006,486, forward strand.
ACGGTCAAGCGGAGAGGGCAAATGCTGAAGTGCTGCGTGGGCTCAAGACCAAAACTTTTGACAGGCTGCACAAGTGCGGAAGAAACTGGATCGAGGAGCTGCCGGTGGTTCTTTGGTCGATCAGGACGACGCCAAATCGAGCCACTGGCCAGACACCTTTCGCTCTAGTCTATGGAGCAGAGGCAGTTCTCCCCACGGAACTCGTATACGGGTCACCTCGAGTGCTCGCTTATGATGAGCTTGAGCAAGAGCAGCTGCGACAAGATGACGCGCTGCCCCTTGAGGAAGACCATCTTCATTCTGCTGTATGAGCTGCTCGCTACCAGCAAGCTTTGCGCCGCTACCATAGCCGCAAAGTTAACGCCAGAAGTCTCGAGGAAGGCGACCTTGTTCTTCGGCGTGTTCAGTCCGCCAAGAATTCCAACAAGTTGACGCCAAAGTGGGAAGGCCCTTACCGGGTGAAACGAGTCACTAGGCCTGGCGCTGTCCGCCTTGAGACCGAAGATTGCATTCCGGTAAGCAATTCCTGGAACATTGAGCATCTTCGTAAGTTTTACCCGTAAGGCGCGGTTGCCGGAACCTGTTCCGGCAACCACCTTTTGTACAAGTCTTGCCGCTGTTGCATGTAATCCTTTGTACAAAGCCGGGCGCAAACCCCGTGCATAAGTAAAGCTCATATGCTCTGCACATCTTGTCGATTTCATGCTTTCTATTTTTTGCATATGTGATCTGACACTTTGTGCAGCACCTACTCCCCGGTAAGCAATAACGAGCCGAAAGGCTCCATATCTTTATTTTCTCTTCTTTCTTTTTTCTCAAGGAAAGGAAGGTTCCCTCACCCACAAGTTTGCCGGGGGGGAAAGGAGAAGATAATGGTATGGACCAGGCGTCGTTCAAGAAAGTTTCGCCTTACCGGGAAGCAAACAACAGAAAAGCTAAGTTGCCAAAGTTTGAGCAATCAGATTTTTAAAAATTTTAAGTTATCTCCCTTGAACGACCGCACTTTGTATGGAAAACCTATGCGCGGAGGAACCAACTCGTAGCTAGTTGCTTCCTTACTTTGTTTCGAGTCCGCTCAACAACTTAAGTGAGCTGCGACTAGTTGCGACAAGGTTTCTTGCCGGTAGCGGCACCGCCAGCAGGCTGCTGACGTTCCGCACTCAGCGCTCGCGGCTAAGGTGCCTGCACCGGCATGTTCCCTAAAAGCGTAGGGCAAAAACATACAAAGGGAGGAATCAAGTAAAGGGAATAACGATGCAATCATTACCTGGAATAGAGTTATATTACAAGATAGCTTGTCGCGGCTCTAACAGATTGTTTTCATAACATGACAAACAGCGACAAGAAAAGAAGAAAGCGGGCGGCCTAGTCTACGCGATCCCCCTCGATCCTCTTGATCCCGCTCACCTTGTCCACAATGGGTGCGACAAGGGTCTTGAGCGCCTCCAGATCAGCATCTGGCGGCAGGGTCTTGAGGACGTTGGTGAGGTTGAGGCCCGGATTGCGGAAGGCCACCTTCACCAACACTTTTTGAAGAGCTCCCGCGCAGATCTTGCGTGACTCGTCGGCCAGCTGCTTTGGGATCTTCTCCCGGAGCCGCTGGAGGGCCGTTGCCACGCCTTTGAAGAACAAGATGAGCTTGGCGCTGGGTTGGAGGTTCTCGTCGGAGGGATACCCGAGATCCTCCATCCCCAGCTGCGCCAGCTCCCTGTCAATGTCTGCGGCAACATTCACGAGACCCTCCGTCCAGTGCTCCACATTCTCCCTGAAAGCATTCTGGGCGGCGGCAGCACTTTCCAGCAGCACCTTGTCGGCCTTGATCTCCTCCTTCAAGGCCACCTCCTGCTGCTTGGCGCCATCCAACGTCTTGGTCAAAGTGGTCAGCTTCAACTCAAGGTCCGCGTTGGAGTCCTTGGCGGCGCTAAGCTCTTTGCCCTTCTCGGCGAGATCGGCCTCCAGCTGCGCCACCTTCGTCTCCAGCTCCTTCTTGACGGCCTCGGCAACTGCGGCAGCATCCTCTGCTTGCTTAAGGGCTCCGCCGAATTGTTGCTCATGCGCGGCAAGCTCCTCCTCGTGGGCGTCAAGGTTGACTTTCCGCTGCGCTAGCTCGCCCTCCTGCGCAGACAGCTTTCCAGCGGCAAGCCACCGTTGCTCTTCAACTTCGGCCTTCTTGAGGAAGAAGGCCTTCTGCGCTTCGGCGAGTTGCTCCCGCTCCTCTGCCAGGGACCGGAGAGCTTCCTGGTTGAGACTCCGGAGCTCCTTCGCGCGCTTCTCGATGTCCACTCCCGCCTTCGCGACAAGCGCCTCGCGGGATTCCAGCTTGGCTTGCTGCGCGCGGTAGAGCAACAACAGCTTCCGCAGCAGCCGCTCCTCCTTAGGCTCGCCGCTGCTGCTGCTCGGCGCGTCAACCAGCATCAGCCCAGCGGAGGCGAGCACCTCTCTGTCGAAGCTCTCCCCTTCAACCGGCGCCCTGGAGCTCGACGCCCAGGGGAGGTTGATGAAGACGCCATCGCTGGCCTTCAAGTAGACGCCCGGCTGGGGCTCTTCGGAGCCTGGCGCTGCGGCAGCGGCGGACGGGTCGGCGGTCGACGTAGCGCCTGGCGCTCCTACGGCCTCAGGGCCGTCAGTGCGATCGCCAGACCCCTCGCCAGCTGCTGCGGCGGCAGCCTTGGCGGCGGCGTCGGCGGCGGCAACCTCGATCTCCATCGGCTCCGCAGTAGATGGGTCTGACGGCCGGAAAAGGGAGAAGAGTCAAGCAAATATCTGAGAAAAGAGAAAAAGATCAAAAGAAGAAGAACCCAAGGGAAGTTTTGAAGCGAGAGGAGTACCTGTACCGGGTCCTGCAGTCGTGGTCTCCGCCGTTGGGGGGCCGCTGGTGCTGTCCCTTGCCGGAGAACTCTCCCTTGCCGGAGACTTCTCCCTTGTCGGAGAACTCTCCCTTGCCGGAGGACTCTCCCTTGGCTCCTGGTGGGGCTGCTCTGCTCCTACACAAACCAACAGTCAGATGGCAGCAAAGAAAGAGTATCCATGCGCGCCTAACAGCGGAAAGTGAACCATATACTTACGCTGGGGGCTGCTCTGGAGAACAGTTGTCGGGTCCGGCAAGGTGGGTTCGTCCTTGATGACAATCACCGGGACCTTGGCTCTCTTCGCTGCTCTCTGGGCCAGAGTCCTAAAAAGGAATAGGTTCAGAGTAAAGCAAGTAAGATACAAGACAAAACAGCAAGAATTGAAGAACTACAAGTACAACAAGAGAATCTTACTCTTCTTCTTCCTCGTCGGAGCTGAACGCGGAGAAGTCGAAGTCCGGCTCACGTCCAGCGCGAGGAGGCGGAGGAGTAGGTTCCCTTGGCCGCTTGGCAGGAGCAGTGGCGGTGGTCTGAGACGACCCCACTCCGGCTGCCGCCGCGGCGTGACAAGCGGCAGGAGCAGAAACGGTGGTCCGGGAGGGCCCGCTCCAGTTGCCGTCGCAGCGTGAGGTGCTCCCGCGGCAACAGTGCTTGCCACGGTAGAGCGTGTCACGCGGCGCGGCGACTGTTGACTCGCCTGCCGCTCCGCTACGTCACCGGCCTTGCGGAGACGCCTTCTTGGTGGAGATGGAGGTTCTTCTTGCAGCGAGCTGCCTGAAGATGAGGAGGAAGAGGAGTTGATCTCCAGCGAGCCGCTCGCATCCTCGGCGGGCTCGCTCGACTCGACGCCATGCCCGGCAAGCTCTTTCTCGCCGACGGGCTCTTTCTCGCCGGCAGGCTCTTTCTCGCCGGCGGGCTCCCCTCGCTCGGCACGACTTGCCGCCTCCGCTGCATCTGCCTCCTCCACGGTGAATCCAAATTCGCCCGCGGCTGCGGCTGCCGCCGCCTCTTCCAGCCTAGTGGCAATGCGTGTCATCTCCGCATCGGTGGTGTCGCGGGTGAGGCTATCCTTTTCGTCGGAGCGGATCGGCACTTCTACCAAGCCATCGAAGAATTGTTGCACGACGTCGTCTGCAGGCTCTTGCCAAGTTGGGACAATTCCATGCGAATCGCACAGCGGCATCATTGCACGGATGCGGTCGAGCGCGGAGTTGTTGCACAGCGGAACGACACCCCCCGGCAACCTGAACACTCCGGGATGTTGAGGGTCATATTTGAATAGCTCCTGGAGCATCGCGTTAAGCTCCAGAATAGTGAAGTTGAAGTTGAGGCCCGGCCGCAGCCTCATGATATCCGCCGCATTCTTGAATTCCCAGGCGGGTCTCCCCCGTTCCTGCAAGGGGGCGATGCGGCGGCGAAGAAAATCTGCGCCAACAGCGCCTACAGTGAGTCTGGCAAGCCTGAGGCGTAGGATCCGGGTGACGGCAATCTTCAGCCTATCGTCTTCTGGGGCCACGTCACTCCAATCGCTGCCGCGTGCTACTGGGGCTTGGCGCCGGGCGGTAAACGGCTGTGGGTTCTCCTCGACAATCCAGCACCAGTCTGCTCTCCATTCCTCCCACTTGCCGTGGAACTCTCCCTCCAGATAAGTGTCCTTCTTGCCGGCCCTTGAGATCCAGGCGATTCCGCCGGATAAAGGCTCTCCTCTCTCTACTCGGGGCATAAAGAAGTGGCGAAAAAAGGCTACATTGGGATGGACTCCAACAAAGTTTTCGCAGAGATGTGCGAAAACTGCCATGGTCAGAACGGCATTGGGGGTGAAATCAAGGAGGTGGAACCCGTAGGTGTTCATAATATCGCAGAAGAACTCAGAGAAGGGCGGGCAGAGCCCGCAGTAGAAGAACAAGGCGAAGAAAGCATATCCATTTGGAGCCGTCTTCCAAGCGGCGGCTGGAAGTACCTTCGTGCGCGGGTGCGCTCGCGTCTCCGTCGACCAGAAGAGGTAGTAGTTCTCCCTCAGCTCCCTCGCGGAGAGCTTGGGGGGGGGGGAAGACTGCTCGCTCCTTTCGCAGCGCCGCAAGCCGCTGCGCCTCAGTCGACTTCACAGCCTTCCCCTTGTCGGCTTTCGGAGCCATGGTGGAAGTGGTGGAGGAGGTCGACGGCGTCGGTGGTGCTGGTGGCGATGGGGGGCGGGGCGCTGCTCCCTTTTAGATTCGGGAAGACGAGGGAGCGGCGGAGATTTCCGAGATTGAAGAAGCAACCGGCGAATGGGTGAACTACCCCTGTTTCCCCTACTTATAAAGAGGGAGAGGGTGGACGTTCCGCATTTTCGAATAAAGAAGCCACCCACGATCTCTCCCATGACGCCGCATTCAACGCGTGCCGTTCGGGGAGGGCGCGGTGGATACGGGGAGAGATACGGCGTAACCTAGGCCGCGCGTGCCCGTGCCCTATTTTGGGCCTGGCCCAACAGCGCTCTGCACCGTGTATGGCCCAGGCCCGAGGGCTCCTGTCGGTGTACTAGAGTAGGGGTACCTTAGTATCCCGAACTTGTGCACGGGCAGTCGCAGCATCCCGCAGCAAGGCTTGCCGGGTGACCGCCAAGGTCCTCCGTGGTTCCTTTGGAGCCATTCAAGAACAAAGTATCCAAGCCAAGGAGACAAGACCCCGGCAAGAGGAGCTTGCCGGGAAGGCCAACCAAGGCATCTCAAGGAACCTGCCGCGACGCGCCACGCGTCCCGGCAAGGCCCGGTGAGCGACAAGCTCCCGGACGCGACAAGACAACGACCGCGGCAAGGCGCTTGCCGCGGAAAGCCACCACTCTGCGCCCGCGCTCCAGCACATCCACCAACGTGTCGCTCTGGGACCCTTCCAGGCATATGTGGCGGGAGGCTATGCAGCCAGCGGTGAGCGGTGGCAAGCGGCGCTGACAAGATTGCCATCGTGGCGAGCGGTGGCGTCCCTGACGGTCCCTTTTGCACTATTTAGATGACGCAGACGGGCATTTAATGCCCTTGTCCCCTGCCGTCAGGGTTAGGTATGATACACTGTAGCAGGTAGCTGTACCTACCGCAGCACCTTTCCATTTTTGCCCTTGTCTACGCTGCCACCTGTCGGTGACCACTTGAGCACATAAAAGGAGGCCCATGCGCAACGTAGAGGGGGGTTGGCTGGTGAGGAGAAAGAGAACACTCACGCTCGGTCTCGTTAGCTGCTGGAGTGTACTGTAGCACTCCGCGCTCCCGAGCAAGAACTCAATACAAACCGCAAAGCAGGAGTAGGGTTTTATGCATCCGTGTGGCCCGAACCTGGGTAAACTGCTCGTGTGCTTCGCCTCGATCCGCTCTTCGTGCGACCTCCGCCCCCGCTGAACCGAAAGGGACTCGGTCCGCCGGTCCCGTAGGTGCTCGTGGATCAGAACCCCAGCACTGCTATATTCTCTAACCTCTGTGAAAAGATTGTTGAGGTTTTCATGGATGATATTTCCGTATACGGAACTTCTTGTGATGATTGCTTAAGCAACCTTGACTGAGTTTTGCAGAGATGTGAAGAAACTAATCTTGTCTTGAATTTGGAGAAGTGCCACTTTATGGTTAATGAAGGTATTGTCTTGGGGCATAAAATCTCCGAACGAGGTATTGAAGTTGATAGAGCTAAAGTTAATGCTATTGAAAGAATGCCTTGTCCTAAAGATATCAAAGGTATAAGAAGTTTCCTTGGTCATGTTGGTTTCTATAGGAGATTTATTAAAGACTTCTCTAAAATTTCTAGGCCTCTGACTAATATTTTGCAAAAATATGTTCCATTTGTTCTTTATGTTGATTGTGTAGAAGCATCTGAAATACTTTAGAAAGCCTTAGTTTCTGCACCGATTGATCAACCACTTGATTGGAACCTACCCTTTGAAATCATGTGTGATGCTAGTGAATGTTGTTGGTGATGTTCTAGGACAAAGAGTTGATAAGAAATTAAGTGGTATCCATTATGCTAATAAACTCTAGACAATGTTCAAAGGAATTATGCCACTACTGAAAAAGAATTTTTAGCAGTTGTGTTTGCTTGTGATAAATTCAGATCTTATATTATTGATCCAAAGTAATTGTTCACACTAATCATGCTGTTATTAAATACCTTATGGAAAATAAGGATGCTAAACCTAGACTCATTAGGTGGGTTCTCTTGCTACAAGAATTTGATTTACATATTACTGATAGGAAATGAGCTGAGAACCCCATAGAAGATAACTTGTCTAGGTTAGAAAATATTCTTGATGACACACTACCTATTGATGATAGTTTTCCTGATGAACAATTAGCTATTGTAAATGCTTCTCGTAGGACTCCATGGTATGCAGACTATGCTAATTTTATTGTTGCTAAATTAATACAACCTAGTTTTAGCAACAAAAGAAAAGGTTTTTCTATGATTTAGGACATTGCTTCTGGGATGACCCACACCTTTATAAAGAAGGAGTAGATGGTGTTATTAGACGTTGTGTACCTAAGTATGAACAGGAACAGATCCTACGCAAGTGTCACTCCGAGGGTTATGGAGGACACCATGCTGGAGATAGAACTGTGCACAAGGTATTACAATATGGTTTTTATTGACCTACTCTCTTGAAAGATGCTTGTAAGTTTGTCTTGTGTTGTGATGAATGTAAATAATTGGTAATATAAGTAGACGTTAGGAAATGCCTATGAAGTATTCACTTGTTATTGGACCATTTGATGTTTGGCGATTTGATTGTATGGGACCTTTTCCTTCCTCCAATGGGTATACACATATTTTGGTTGCTTTTGATTATTTACTTAGTGGGTAGAAGCTATTCTAACTAGTAGTGCTGATCACAACACTTTCATTAAAATGCTTAAGTTATTTTTCCGAGGTTTGGGGTCCCTAGATATTTAATGACTGATGGTGGTTCACACTTTATTCATGGTGCTTTCTGTAAATTGCTTGCTAAGTATGATGCTAACCATATAATTGCATCTCCTTTATCATCCTCAATCTAGTGGTCAAGCAGAATTAAGTAACAAAGAAATAAAATTGATCTTGCAAAAGACTGTTAATAGATCTAGAAAGAATTGGTCTAAGAAACTTGATGGTGCAGTATGGGCTTATAGAACTTGTCTCCATATAAAATGGTTTATGGGAAAGCATGTCACTTACCTCTCGAACTAGAACATAAAGCTTATTGGGCAATTAAAGAGCTCAACTTTGATTTCAAACTTGCAAGTGAAAAGAGGTTATTTGACATTAGCTCACTCGATTAATGGAGAACCCAAGCCTATGAAAATGCCAAGCTATTTAAAGAAAAAGTTAAAAGATGGCATGAAAAAAGAATACAAAAGCGGGAATTTAATAGGTGACCATGTCTTGCTATACAATTCTCATTTAATATTTTTTGCAGGAAAACTTCTCTCTAAATGGAAAGGGCCTTACATTATCAAGGAAGTTTATCGTTCCAGTGCCATCAAGATCAACAACACCGAAGGCAATAACCCGAAGGTGGTGAATGGGCAAAGAAACAAACATTATATCTCAGGTACTCCCATAAGTGTTGAAACTAATATTATTCATACCATAACACCGGAGGAGTACATAAAGGAAACCTTCCGGAACGCTCCAGAACCCTAAAAAGGAATAGGTATGTGATACGGTAAGTAAGCCAACTCCAAAAGTTTTCCAATAGAAATTTTACCCCGTTTTGGAATATTTTAAAAATTAGGAAAATAAGAAGTAGTCCGAATAGCGCACGAGGAGGTGACAAGCCGTGGGGGCGCGCCTCCCAAGCTTATGGCCACCTTGTTTGCCCTCCTGACTCTGTTTTCTTCCAGATTACTTATTTTGCATGACAAAAATTCATTATATAATCTCCCAAAGGTTTTTACCACCATGTCACGTCAATATCCTCTGTTCTTGTTTCGAACTACTTTTCTGACAGATCTAGATCGCCATGACGTCTCCAAGAGCCATCAAGGACAAGTTCTACGAGAAGGTCATCAACCCCTACCTTCCAGAGGTGATGCAACACCCTCAAAATCCATTGAGATGTGTGAGGGGGTGCTTCACATTAGGGACGTTCAATGGCCAAGGAGGACCGAAAGCGTGGAGGCCAGGCTCGAAGCGTTGGAGTAGGAGGTCTTCAAGTGCCAAGGGATGGTGGAATGCCGACTCAACGCCAACCACTCCATGATCACGGAATTCACCCATGACCACAAGCTGGACACCTAGGATATTGGAGAGGCCATCTTCAAGCTTCATGATAAAAATGAGCATCTCCAAGCCCAGATCTATGACCTACAAACCAAAATTGTGAGTATGAATACAGATTTAAGAGGATGAGTTTGGCTGCATATTTGAGGATTCTGGAGACTCGTTCATCCTTTTACGATGGTGAGCCTATGCCTTGAAAGATGGAGGACAAGCCAGATACATCATCAACCTCATCAGCACCACCTCCGAAGAAGTAGACTTGAGTACATGGGTATGGGCACCCCCCTTGGCTTGTGCCAAGCTTGGGGGACGAGCCCCGGTATCGTATCACCATCACATCTTTATATTTATCATTTATCTTTGTAACGCCCTGGATGCAACTTTCCATATTTGTAACTCCGACTCTAGCCTTTTCTGGAGATGCGATATGAGATTCCCTTCGTGGTTGGGTTTTTGTCTTCATTTTGCATTTTGTTCATGTCATGCATTTCATATCATGTCATCATGTGCATCACATTTGCATTCGTGTGCATCTCATGCATCTGAGCATTTTCCCCGTTCTCCGTTTCTCAATCCGACACTCCTACTTGCACCGGCGCACTCCTCTTGTCTCTTTTTGTGAGCGGGTGTTAAATGTTCTCAGAATGGACCAAGATTTGCCAAGTGGCCTTGGTACACTACCGGTAGACCGCCTGTCAAATTTCGTTCCATTTGGAGGCCGTTTGATGCTCCAACGGTTAACCAGGTAACCGCAAAAGGCCTCTTGTGTGTTGCAACCCAACACCCCTCCAAAACAGCCCAATAGCCCATCTAAACCATCTCCATGTCCTCCGTCGTCGGATCACAATCGTGTGGGCGAAAAACGCACCTCATTTGGACACTACCACCTCCTTCTACCTATATATATGTGATCCCCTTCGAATTTCGCGCAGATGAACACTAGCCCCGCTCCCCTCGCGCCGCCGGACACGTCCAACTCTGGCTGGACATGTCCAGCCTCCACGTCGCCCGGACCAACCCGGGGACGCCACGTCACCCCGCCGCCGCTCTCCTCCAACCGGAGCGCGCCACACCGCCCTCTCTCTGCTCCCACCGCACCGGGCCTGCCGGAGCCCATCACGGGCCCTCCTGGCCTGTTTCCCCGTCGCCGCCACCCGCGGGTGTCCGTGCCTGAGCACCGCCCTTGCTCCGCCGCCCGCCGCCACCTCGCCGCTCCGCCACTGCGCGCCGCCCACCGCACCCCTCCGCCGTGCACCGCGCCGCCCCGCCGCCTCCCGTCGCCGTGTCCGGCCGCTGCCTCGCCGAAACTGCCCGCGGTCGCCGGAGTTTGCCCTGGCCAGATCCACCCCGGGTGGATGAGATCCGCTGGGAGTTGTACCAAATGGCCTCCCCACGCCCCGGATCTCTCCGTCCCGGATATCCTCGTCCCGTTGACTTTTCGGAGGGTAATATTCCACTTAGTCCTTTTCCCTATATTTTTTTCATGCCCTCTTCAACATGTCGTATCTCCGTGCTCGGTGATCTGATTCATGCATATGATATATCAAATTGTTCGTCTCGTTGATCTCTTCATGCCAGTAGCATTTCCATGCATGTTCATGTTCATTATGATTCCATTTTCATTGATGCAAGAGTGCTATAAAATGTTAACTGCTGGTACTTATCAGATCATGAGGTTTTGTCATTTTTGTTGCAATTGATGTGTGCATCGTATGAGCTTGAGGTCTACATGTGTCTTGAACTACATCATGCCATCTTTACAGAGGTGCTTGTCTTGTATTTTTGTGATCTATGTGGTGACTAGCACAAGCATGCAAACTAGGCTTCGTGATGTTGCTGTTTTCAGGGACAGGATTTTGGTAAGTCCTTTTCCTGCTGTTATTTTTGATACCATGTGAACTTGATGCTACAGTGAGATCCATGATTATTTTGGGATACTTCAGTGAGGATGTTTTGAACATGTGGTTATGCTCTATCCATCCATTCCCCTGTTTGCAATTATGGAGTTGTCTAGCATGTCTTGTTCTTGCTCTACTTTTGCTATAAAATGTTCCTGGCAGATTGTTTACATGTTAATCAATTTTGCCATGGTTGTTGCGAGTGATCCATGCATCCTATGAACTTGCTCTTGCCATGGTTAGATTCATGAACTTGTCATCTTGTTGTTGGTATGCTTGTTTTGTCATGCAATGCTTTGTGGTGAGTGGTTTGAGCTCGCAAAGTTGCTATCATAATTCTGTTTATGCCATGCTCTGTTTTTCTGCCAAGTCTGAAACTGTTAATAAAACTTGCTATGTTTACATGGGTGTCATCATATCTTCTGTGTCTTTTTGGCTCATGATCAGTAAGGGACTTTTGATCTATGCTTTTATTAGATTAATTCCATGCCTTGGTTTGCTATGATATGTTCCTGTAGCATGTTGTTTTCTTGCTCTAAATATTGCTTCCTGATGTTGTTTTTGACATGTTAGTAATTTCTCTAAGTCTGTGATGCTGATATCTTTTGCACTTTTGCCAGGCTTGTTTGAACCTGTTCTAGTGTGATTTAGCCGTAGCTCAGTGTTCATGTTTTGTCAACCATCTCTTGTACATCATTTCTAAGTGGCATCGTGCTGTTAATCGCAATTTTGCGTCATTCTTGTGATGCTTGCCATTTGCAAACCGTGCATCCGTTTCTGGTGATCTTTATATTGATTTCAACCGAAATCATCTCATATTTCTAGTGGCATACTTGGTTTGCCAAGTTGATGCCTTGTTCATTCTTTCCCTTCCGGAGCACGCATATGCATTGCATATCATGCCTTGCATATCATGTCATGTATTGCATCATGTTGCTTGTGCATTGCACCGTGATTGATTGTTGGTCCTTTGCTTGTGTTATTGCTTTGGTTAGAGCCGGGAGAAGAGTACGTGATAGAGGAACTTTTTGAGTACGCTTACGAGGATCAAGCTTTCGACAACTCTGAGAACTTCGCAGGCAAGATGACCATACCCTCGAAATCACTTCTATCTTTGCTTGCTAGTTGTTCGCTCTATTGCTATGTCGTGCTCCCTACCACTTGCTATATCATGCCTCCCATATTGCCATGTCAAGCCTCTAACCCACCTTTTCCTAGCAAACCGTTGTTTGGCTATGTTACCGCTTTTGCTCAGCCCCTCTTATAGCATTGCTAGTTGCAGGTGAAGATGAAGTTTGTTCCATGTTGAAACATGGATATTGTTGGGATATCATTATTATATCTTATTTACTTTAATGCATCTATATACTTGGTAAAGGGTGGAAGGCTCGGTCTTATGTCTGGTGTTCTGTTCAACTCTTGCCGCCCTAGTTTCCGTCATACCGGTGTTATGTTCCTTGATTTTGCGTTCCTTACGCGGTTGGGTGTTATGGGAACCCCTTGACAGTTCGCTTTGAATAAAACTCCTCCAGCAAGGCCCAACCTTGGTTTTACCATTTTCCTACCTACCACCATATACCTTTCCCTTGGGTTCTGCAGACTCGAGGGACATCTTTATTTTAACCCCCTGGGCCAGTGCTCCTCTGAGTGTTGGTCCAACCTGTCAGCCGCCGGTGGCCACCAGGGACAACTCTGGGCTGGCCTACCGGAAGCTTGGACAATCTGGTGTGCCCTGAGAACGAGATATGTGCAGCTCCTATCGGGATTTGTCGGCACATTCGGGCGGTCTTGCTAGTCTTGTTTTACCATTGTCGAAATGTCTTGTAACCGGGATTCTGAGACTGGTCGGGTCTTCCCGGGAGAAGGAATATCCCTCGTTGACCATGAGAGCTTGTGATGGGCTAAGTTGGGACACCCCTACATGGTATAAACTTTCGAGAGCCATGCCCGCGGTTATGTGGCAGATGGGAATTTGTTAATATCCGGTTGTAGAGAACTTGACACTTAACTTAATTAAAATGAATCAACCGCATGTGTAGCCGTGATGGTCTCTTTTCAGCGGAGTCCGAGAAGTGAACACGGTTTTGGAGTTATGTTTGAACGTAAGTAGTTTCAGGATCACTTCTTGATCACTTCTAGCTTCTTGACCGTTGCGTTGCTTCTCTTCTTGCTCTTATTTGCGTATGTTAGCCACCATATATGCTTAGTGCTTGCTGCAGCTCCACCTCATTACCTTATCCTATCCATAAGCTTAAATAGTCTTGATCTCGTGGGTGTGAGATTTCTAAGTCCTCGTGACTCACAGATACTTCCAAACAGTTGCAGGTGCCGATGATACCAGTGCAGGTGATGCAACCGAGCTCAAGTGGGAGCTCTATGAAGATCTTGGTCGTTGTTTTGTGTCTTTTCCGGTTGATCAGTAGTGGAGCCCAGTTGGGACAATCGGGGATCTAGCATTTGGGGTTGTCTTCCTTTATTTTGGTTCCGTAGTCGGACCTTTGATTGTACCTTGGATGATGCATGGATTATTTATGTATTGTGTGAACTGGCGATTGTAAGCCAACTCTTTATCCCTCTCTTATTCAGTACATGGGATGTGTGAAGATTACCCCTCTTGCGACAAGCCTACCATGCGGCTATGCCACTAAGTCGTGCCCCGACACGTGGGAGATATAGCCGCATTGTGGGTGTGACAATCTTAGTTCGATCCTTTTGGTTATATCTTGATCTAGTAGAATAAAAGTTTTAGTATGATCTAGTCTTTTGGTTTTTGCTTTTGATCTATCTATGTAATCAAGTGTGAGAGTATATAATAAAGAGTGGTCTTGAGTTGAGGGCTTTGCTTTCTTGCTTTGATCTTGGAAATAAAATAGAATAAAAAGAAATAAAAGATTATGTAATAATCTTATGGAAGTGATGACTTCAGATATAAGGAGTATGATGAATAAAATTTGTTGAGAGTTGACAAACATAGTGTTAGTCACCGGTGCAATTAATAGGAAGTAATAAAGAAAGAGAGGTTTCACAAATAAATATACTATCTTGGACCTCTTTTGTGATTGTGAGCACTCATTAAAATATTATATGCTAATAAGTTGATGTTGGACAAGGAAGACAACTTAATGGGTTGTGTTTTCTTATATCCGAATAGAAGTTATATTGTCATTGATCCTCCAACATGTTGAGATTGCTTCTCATCCTATGCTAGCTAAATCTTTTGCACCAAGTAGAGATACTACTTGTGCATCCAACACCCATTGACCCAGTTTTGCCATGAGAGTCCATTATATCTACCTATGGATTGAGTAAGATCCTTCAAGTAAGTTGTCAGCGGTGCAAGCAATAAAAATTGCTCTCTAAATATGTATGAATTTTAGTGTGAGGAAAATAAACTCTATATGAACATGTGATATGGAAGAAATAAAAGCGACGGACTGCATAATAAAGTTCTTTATCACAAGCGGCAATATAAAGTGACATTCTTTTGCATTAAGAGTTCATGCATCCAACCATAAAAGCGCATGACAACCTCTGCTTCCCTCTGTGAAGGGACTATTTTTTATTTTTATCTCCTACCTTTATACAAGAGTCATGGTGATCTTCACCCTTCCTTTTTACACCTTTTCTGTTTGGCAAGCACTATATGTTGGGGAAAGATCCAGACATGCATATCTACTCGGATGTAGGTGATCATAAATTATTATTGTTGACATTGCCCTTGAGGTAAAAGGTTGGGAGGCAAAATTATAAGCCCCTATCTTTCTCTGTGTCCGATTGAGGCTTTGCTCTCAAAAGTATCACATGAGTGTTAGCAATTGTGAAAGACTAAAAGATGGTTCAGTATGTGGACTTGCTACATAAAAACTCTTACAATGACTCTTTCCGATATTATGATAAAGTGTAATTGCTTCAATGAATGAGATCATAGTTTGTTAGTTTTCAATAAAGTTTTTGGTTCATACTTTACCTTGTGAATGAATTATCACTTTAGCATAAGAAGTTATATGACAATATGTTGTTGTTCTAAAGATGATCATGATGCTCTCATGTTCGTATTTTATTTTTATCGACACCTCTATCCCTGAACATGTGGACGTGATTATTGATTTCGGCTTTTACTTAAGGACAAGCAAGGTCTAAGCTTGGGGGAGTTGATACGTCCATTTTGCATAATTCTTTTATGTTTATATTTATTGCATTATGGATTGTTATTTCACATTATGGTACAATACTTATGCCTTTTCTCAATTATTTTACAAGATTTACATGAAGAGGGAGAATGTCGTCATCTGGAGTTCTGGACCGGAAAGGAGAAAATATGAGATACCTATTCTGCACAACTCCAAATGTCCTGAAACTTATGGAGAATTATTTTGAATATATAAAAAATATTGGATGAAGAAACAACAGAAGGGGACCCACCAGATGGCCACAAGCCTGGGGGCGCGCCCTACCCCCCAGGGCTTGTGGGGCCCCTGGCCATCGCCTGGTGCCCATATTCTGCTATATGAAAGGTTTTGACATAGAAAAAAATCAGAAGGAAGCTTTCGGGACGAAGCGCCGCCGTCTCAAGGCGGAACCTGGGCAGAAGCAATATAGGGCTCCAGCGGAGCTAATCTGCCGGGGAAACTTCCCTCCGGGAGGGGGAAATCGAAGCCATCGTCATCACCAATGATCCTCTCATCAAGGAAGGGTCAATCTCCATCAACATATTCACCAGCACCATCTCCTCTCAAACCCTAGTTCATCTCTTGTATTCAATCTTTGTCCCAAAACCTCAGATTGGTACCTGTGGGTTGTTAGTAGTGTTTATTATTCCTCGTAGTTGATGCTAGTTGGTTTATTTGGTGGAAGATCATATGTTCAGATCCTTAATGATAATTATTACCCCTCTGATCTTGAACATGAACATGTTTTGTGAGTATTTATGTTTGTTCTTGAGGACATTGGAGAAGTCTTGTTATAAGTAATCATGTGAATTTGGTATTCATTCGATATTTTGATGAGATATATGTTGTCTTTCCTCTAGTGGTGTTATGTGAACGTCGACTACATGAAACTTCACCATGATTTGGGCATAGGGGCAGGCATTGGGAAGTAATAAGTATATGATGGGTTGCTAGAGCGATAGAAGCTGAAACCCTAGTTTATGCGTTGCTTTGTAAGGGGCTGATTTTGATCCACATGTTTCATCCTATGGTTAGATTTATCTTAATTCTTCTATTGTAGTTGTGGATGCTTGCGAGAGGGGTTAATCATAAGTGGGAGGCTTGTCCAAGTAAGGACAGCACCCAAGCACCGGTTCACCCACATATCAAATTATCAAAGTAACGAACGCGAATCATATGAGCAAGATGAAAACTATCTTGACGATAATTCACATGTGTCCTCGGGAGCACTTTCCTTTATATAAGAGTTTGTCCAGACTTATCCTTTGCTACAAAAAGGATTGGGCCACCTTGTTGCACCTTTGTTACACTTCTTACTTGTTACTCGTTACGAATTATTGAGCTTGTGTTGGATTTCCCCGAAGAGGAAAGGATGATGCAGCAGAGTAGCGTAAGTATTTCCCTCAGTTTTTGAGAACCAAGGTATCAATCCAGTAGGAGGCCACGCTCAAGTCCCTCGTACCTGCATAAAACGATAGCTACTCGCAACCAACGCGATTAGGGGTTGTCAATCCCTTCACGGTCACTTAAGAGAGTGAGATCAGATAGATATAATATTTTTTGTATTTTTGGTATAGAGATGCAAAGTGAAAAGTAAAGGCAAAGTAAAAAAGCAAAACAAGATTAAAGTGATGGAGATTGATATGATGAGATTAGACCCGGGGGCCATAGGTTTCACTTGTGGCTTCTCTCAAGAGCATAAGCATTCTACGGTGGGTGAACAAATTACTGTTGAGCAATTGACAGAATTGAGCATAGTTATGAGAATATCTAGGCATGATCATGTATATAGGCATCACGTCCGTGACAAGTTGACCGAAACGATTCTGCATCTACTACTATTACTCCACTCATCGACCGCTATCCAGCATGCATCTAGAGTATTAAGTTAAAAACAGAGTAACGCTTTAAGCAAGATGACATGATGTAGAGAGATAAATTCATGCAATATGAAATAAACCCAATCTTGTTATCCTCGATGGCAACGATGCAATACGTGCCTTGTTGCCCCTTCTGTCACTGGGAAAGGACACTGCAAGATCGAACCCAAAGCTAAGCACTTCTCCCATGGCAAGAACTACCAATCTAGTTGGCCAAACCAAACGGATAATTCGAAGAGACTTGCAAAGATAACCAATCATACATAAAAGAATTCAAAGAAGATTCAAATATTATTCATAGATAGACTTGATCATAAACCCACAATTCATCGGTCTCAACAAACACACCGCAAACACAAGAAGATTACATCGAATAGATCTCCACGAGAGAGGGGGAGAACTTTGTATTGAGATCCAAAAAGAGAGAAGAAGCCATCTAGCTACTAACTATGGACCCGAAGGTCTGAGGTAAACTACTCACACTTCATCGGAGAGGCTATGATGATGTAGAAGCCCTCCGTGATGACGGCCCTCTCCGGCGGAGCTCCAAAACAGGCCCCAAGATGGGATCTCGTGGATACAGAAAGTTGCGGTGGTGGAATTAGGTTTTTGGCTCCGTATATGTTCGTTTGGGGGTACGTAGGTCTATATAGGAGGAAGAAGTACGTTGGTGGAGCTCCGAGGGGCCCACGAGGCAGGGGGCGTGCCTTAGGGGGGGCGCCCCCACCCTCGTGACCGCCTCTCCGATGCCTTGGCATAGGGTCCAAGTCTCCTGGATCACGTTCGGTGAGAAAATCATGTTCCCGAAGGTTTCATTCCGTTTGGACTCCGTTTGATATTCCGTTTCTTCGAAACACTGAAATAGGCAAAAAACAACAATTCTGGGCTGGGCCTCCGGTTAATAGGTTAGTCCCAAAAATAATATAAAAGTGGAAAATAAAGACCAATATAGTCCAAAATAGTAGATAATATAGCATGGAGCAATCAAAAATTATAGATACGTTGGAGACGTATCAGGCATCCCCAAGCTTAATTGTTGCTCGTCCTCGAGTAGGTAAATGATAAAAAGAGAATTTTTGATGCGGAGTGCTACTTGGCATAATTTCAATGCAAATCTTCTTAATTGTGGTATGAATATTCAGATTCGAAAGATTCAAGACAAAAGTTTATATTGACATAAAAAATAATAATACTTCAAGCATACTAACAAAGAAATTATGTCTTCACAAAATAACATGGCCAAAGAAAGTTATCCCTACAAAATCATATAGTCTGGCTATGCTCTATCTTCACCACACAAAGTATTTAAATCATGCACAACCCCGATGATAAGCCAAGCAATTGTTTCATACTCTTAACTTTTTCAAAACTTTTTCAATCTTCACGCAATACATGAGCGTGAGCCATGGATATAGCACTATAGGTGGAATAGATTGGTGGTTGTGGAGAAGACAAAACGGGGGGAAGATAGTCTCACATCAACTAGGCATATCAACGGGCTATGGAGATGCCCATCAATAGATATCAATCTGAGTGAGTAGGGATTGCCATGCAACGGATGCACTAGAGCTATAAGTATATGAAAGCTCAAAAAGAAACTAAGTGGGTGTGCATCCAACTTGCTTGCTCATTAAGACCTAAGGCAATTTGAGGAAGCCCATCATTGGAATATACAAGTCAAGTTATATAATGAAAAATTCCCACTAGTATATGAAAGTGATAACATGAGAGACTCTCTACTATGAAGATCATGGTGCTACTTTGAAGCACAAGTGTGGTAAAAGGATAGTAACATTGTCCCTTCTCTCTTTTTCTCTCATTTTTTATTTGGGCCTTTTCTCCCTTTTTATGGCCTCTTTTCTTTCTTTCTTTTTTATTTGGGCTTCTTTGGCCTCTTTTATTTATTTTTTGTCCGGAGTCTCATCCCGACTTGTGGGGGAATCATAGTCTCCATCATCCTTTCCTCACTGGGACAATGCTCTAATAATGATGATCATCACACTTTTATTTTTCTTACAACTCAACAATTACAACTGGATACTTAGAACAAAATATAACTCTATATGAATGCCTCCGGCGGTGTACCGGGATATGCAATATGACAATGATGGAGTGTGTCATAATAAACGGAACGGTGGAAAGTTGCATGGCAATATATCTCAGAATGGCTATGGAAATGCCATAATAGGTAGGTATGGTGGCTGTTTTGAGGAAGGTATATGGTAGTTGTATGATACCGGCGAAAAGTGCGCGGTATTAGAGAGGCTAGCAAAGTTGTAAGGGTGAGAGTGCGTATAATCCATGGACTCAACATTAGTCATAAAAAACTCATATACTTATTGCAAAAATCTAGAAGTTATCAAAGAAAAGTATTACGCGCATGCTCCTAGGGGGATAGATTGGTAGGAAAAGACCACCGCTCGTCCCTGACCGCCACTCATAAGGAAGACAATCAATAAATAAATCATGCTCCGACTTCATCACATAACGGTTCACCATATGTGCATGCTACGGGAATCACAAACTTTAACAAAAGTATTCTTTAAATTCGCAACTACTCAACTAGCATGACTTTAATATTATCACCTCCATATCTCAAAACAATTATCATGCTTCAATCTTTTCTTAGTATTCAACACAATCAAAAGAAAGTTTCACAAATCTTGAATACCAAGCATATTATTATTAAGCAAATTACCATGCTATTAAGAGACTCTCAAAATGATTTAAGTGAAGCATGAGAGACCAATAGTTTCTTTAAAACAAATCCACCACCGTGCTCTAAAAGATATAAGTGACGCACATAGAGAAAAACTACATAGCTCAAAAGTTATAAGTGAAGCACATAGAGCAAAATTATAACGCTCAAAAGATATAAGTGAAGCACATAGCGTATTCTATCAAATTTTAATTCATGTATGTCTCTCTCAAAAGGTGTGTACAGCAAGGATGATTGTGGCATACTAAAACACAAAGACACAAATAATACAAGACGCTCCAAGCAAAACACATATCATGTTCGTGAATAAAAATATAGCTCCAAGTAAATTACCGATGGAAGTGGACGAAAGAGGGGATGCCATGTGGGGCATCCCCAAGCTTTGAATTTTTGGTGTACTTGGATTATCTTGAGGGTGCCATGGGCATCCCCAATCTTAGGCTCTTGCCACTCCTTGTTCCATAATACATCACAAGAATTCACCCAAAACGTGAAAACTTCACAACACAAAACTTAAAGTAGAAAACTCGTGAGCTCCGTTAGAGAAAGAAAACAAAAGACCACTTCAAGGTACTGTAATGAACTCATTATTTATTTATATTGGTGCTAAACCTACTGTATTCCAACTTCTCTATGGATTATAAACTATTTTACTAACCATAGATTCATCAAAATAAGCAAACAACACACGAAAAACAGAATCTGTCAAAAACAGAACAGTCTGTAGTAATATGTAGCTAGCGCAAGATCTGGAACCCCAAAAATTGTAAAATAAATTATGGACGTGAGGAATTTATCTATTAATCATCTTCAAAAAGAATTAACTAAATATCACTCTTCGAATAAAAATGACAGCAGTTCTCGTGAGCGCTAAAGTTTCTGTTTTTTACAGCAAGTTCAACAAGACTTTCCCCAAGTCTTCCCAACGGTTCTAATTGGCACAAACACTAATTAAACACAAAAAACACAACCAAATCAGAGGATAAATAAATTATTTATTACTAAACAGGAGCAAAAGTCAAGGAATAAAAATAAAATTGGGTTGCCTCCCAACAAGCGCTATCGTTTAATGCCCCTAGCTAGGCATAAAAGTGAGGATAGATCTAGGTATTGCCATCTTTGGTTTTAGAGAAAAAGAGAGCAAACTTGTTATCTAAGGAATTAATCTCTCTATTTTGACAAAGTACATGTCCATTAATGGTAGAAGAAATATTAAGAATGTTGCGGAAATTGGCATCTAGGCTAGCTTTTATCTCTTTAATAGATTCGTTTTGGTAAGAAAGCAAGAGAGATGTGATTTCAGTTTTCTCATTAATGGGGTGCCCAGATATAGTTTTCCTCCTCTCATAGGTATCTATGGGGTCCCCTTCAAGAAAACCCCCCTCGAAAATATAATCTAAAACTTGTTTGAACGAAGCGGGTAGCCCAACATAAAAGCTTTTTAAGTAAACCTCAATTTGATATTGGGGTACATAGCTAGCCCGGATCCTTAACACCCTATCTCAAGCATCTTTCAAAGATTCATCAAGTAAATAACGAAAAATTCCAGAATCATCTTCATCAAAATTACTAAGGTTCTCATTGATAACTCCAGCAAGTTGTTCTATAGCATTCCGATTTATTAGTTTAGATAAGATAGCAGGATTGTCTAAAGCACTAGAACTTGGGAGAGAACCCCCAACTCTTTTTGGTTCTGACATGGCGAGGGAAAAGAGGCAAATAGAAAAAGAGAGGGAGGATAGAGAGAGAGAGAGAGGGCGAATAAAACGGCAAGGGTGAAGTGGGGGAGAGGAAAACGAGAGGCAAATGGCAAATAATGTAATGCGAGAGATAAGGATTGTGATGGGTACTTGGTATGTTGACTTTTTGCATAGACTCCTCGGCAACGGCGCCAGAAATGGATCGTTATCGGGAGTCAAATCTTGACTTGCACGAACCTCCCCGGCAACGGCGCCAGAAATTCTTCTTGCTACCTCTTGAGCTTGCATTGGATTTCCCCGAAGAGGAAAGGATGATGCAGCAGAGTAGCGTAAGTATTTCCCTCAGTTTTTTAGAAACCAAGGTATCAATCCAGTAGGAGGCCACGCTCAAGTCCCTCGTACCTGCACAAAACGATAGCTACTCGCAACCAACGTGATTAGGGGTTGTCAATCCCTTCACGGTCACTTACGAGAGTGAGATCTGATAGATATAATATTTTTTTGTATTTTTGGTATAGAGATGCAAAGTGAAAAGTAAAGGCAAAGTAAAAAAGAAAAACAAGATTAAAGTGATGGAGATTGATATGATGAGAATAGACCCGGGGGCCATAGGTTTCACTAGTGGCTTCTCTCAAGAGCATAAGTATTCTACGGTGGGTGAACAAATTACTGTTGAGCAATTGACAGAATTGAGCATAGTTATGAGAATATCTAGGTGTGATCATGTATATAGGCATCACATCCGTGACAAGTAGACCGAAAGGATTCTGCATCTACTACTATTACTCCACTCATTGACCGCTATCTAGCATGCATCTAGAGTATTAAGTTAAAAACAGAGTAACGCTTTAAGCAAGATGACATGATGTAGAGAGATAAATTCATGCAATATGAAATAAACCCCATCTTGTTATCCTCGATGGCAACGATGCAATACGTGCCTTGTTGCCCCTTCTGTCATTGGGAAAGGACACCGCAAGATCGAACCCAACGCTAAGCACTTCTCCCATGGCAAGAACTACCAATCTAGTTGGCCAAACCAAACGGATAATTCAAAGAGACTTGCAAAGATAACCAATCATACATAAAAGAATTCAGAGAAGATTCAAATATTATTCATAGATAGACTTGATCATAAACCCACAATTCATCGGTCTCAACAAACACACCGCAAAAAGAAGAAGATTACATCGAATAGATCTCCACGAGAGAGGGGGAGAACTTTGTATTGAGATCCAAAAAGAGAGAAGAAGCCATCTAGCTACTAACTATGGACCCGAAGGTCTGAGGTAAACTACTCACACTTCATCGGAGAGGCTATGATGATGTAGAAGCCCTCTGTGATGATGGCCCTCTCCGGCGGAGCTCCAGAACAGGCCCCAAGATGGGATCTCGTGGATACAGAAAGTTGTGGCGGTGGAATTAGGTTTTTGGCTCCGTATCTATTTGTTTGGGGGTACGTAGGTATATATAGGAGGAAGAAGTACGTCGGTGGAGCTCCGAGGGGCCCACGAGGCAGGGGCGTGCCCTGGGGGGCGCGCCCCCCACCCTCGTGACCGCCTCTCCGATGCCTTGGTGTAGGGTCCAAGTCTCCTAGATTACGTTCGGTGAGAAAATCACGTTCCCGAAGGTTTCATTCCGTTTGATATTCCGTTTCTTTGAAACACTGAAATAGGCAAAAAAACAGCAATTCTGGGCTGGGCCTCCGGTTAATAGGTTAGTCCCAAAAATAATATAAAAGTGGAAAATAGAGCCCAATATAGTACAAAACAGTAGATAATATAGAATGGAGCAATCAAAAATTGTAGATACGTTGGAGACGCATCAATTATCTTATCACAAAACTATCTGTTACCGATAATTTTAGTGCCTGCAGAAAATACCTTGCTGAAAACCGCTTGTAATTTCCTTCTACTCCTCGTTGAGTTTGACACTCTTACTTGTCAAAAGGACTATGATTGACCCCCTATACTTGTGCGTCACCACTTCCCTATGAGTTTCGTGCCACAGAAATTGACAAGCCTCAAGGACAATAACAACTAGCCAATCAAAGTTTGGTTGACGAGGATCTTCAAGGTAATGATGCACAGAATCAAGAAAAATATGATGAAAAGACGTTGGGGAGACATCCAAAGACGGAGCAAGATATTGTTCAAGTCACACTACCATCATGCTCTCCCAGCATATTCTAAGAGGTATGTCTAGCAATTAATTTACCTGTTTTCAGATTTGGTCGCAACTTTATTGTTGATGCATCTATTAGAAAAATTCTCATGATAATTTTGAAAGACCAGTGAAGAAGGGTAATTTACGAGGTAGCAATAAAATTCTTATAGAGCATATCGCTCAACCCATTGTGCCATTTATAAAGACCGATATTGACTTATTATTGCAGTCAAGGCTTTCCCCCGTTGCTTTATCTAAAGTTCATATCTAATTGGGTAGCTTTCCTTATTTCTTACTTGGCTTGAATTTGGTCTCAATTGAGACATGTTTGTTCTAACTATTTTTGTTTCAGAAACATAAAGTCATGTTTAGATTCTTTTGAGAAAACCGATGCTAGTATAATATCTTATCCAATGACATCGGAAAAAGAATGCAAAAGAAAATGCATAGCCGAATGGGGTGATTCCAAATCTGAACTATTTGTTTGCTTACCTCCAAAGCCGTTCTCATATCAAGATTGGCTAGAAAACAATAAGTATACCTTCAATTAAAGAATGTGTGATCAAATATTTGATTTATTGTTGAAAAATAATTACATTAGAATTCTTGGTCACAATGGTAAGCCATCAATCCAAGGATGAATGTATTGTAAGTTGCATGATTCATCCAAACATAATTTTGAGGATTGCAACATGTTTCATCAAATAGTTGAATCGGCCGTTGATAAAGGACGATTGAAATTTGTTGAGACACCAAGAGAAGACAAGTCTATTTCGATTGGTCCTGATGGCAAAAAGTTTTTGCATTGGCTGCTTCAAGACGATCCACATGAAGAGAAGGTAAAAACTACAGGTGACAAGACCAAGCTTTCAATTAAAAAAGTTGTTGAAGAGCACAATGAACATAAACTTGAGGGTGATAATTCCATCAAAGCTACAATGAAGACACTAAGGACTGGGGTTAACAGGAAAATCCAATGATCAATGAAAGCAAACCAAAAGAAAACAAAGTCCGAAATAAGCGCAAGTGGAAGAGATCAAAAATCACCTTCGCTGGACTATTGGATAAATATCAAAAGAAGAGTCAAGAGAGGAATGCTTATCGGCCAAATCATGCAAAGAAACCAAGATCACCCCAAAGGCGCAAATATGAGGATCGGTATAGGCAAGCTGACAATTTTAATGCAACATATTCATATCCTTATTTTGGGCCGCCAATGCCAATGCCATGGATGCCTCCCTATGCTCATGTAGATCCATATCCATCATGGGACAAGTACAATACAAGGGCACATTCTCCATCTTATTTTAGACCATCTCACCAATATTATGCAGCTCCGAGAAGATCAACATTTGAACAATCACATGTCAAAGACTGTTTCAATCATATGGAATCAGTCTAGAGCTCAAGGAAGAAGAAAGAGGTGGTCAAGAAAGTTTACCGCGTTAAAAGAGATGGTCGTAAGAGTGCGACTTCAGATTTGATCTCAAATGAAAAAGAGCCAATTAAAGTGTTGACATTGGCTATAGAGGCAATGAGATGAAGCAATCAATTGTTGAGAGTCAAAGTGCCAAACCTGGAGAAAAGAATTTGAGAGTGCACAAGGCCAAAAAAGAATTGCCATTGGTCGAAATATAATCACATCCGAGATGCCCACTCGGCTTACCGTATTGGAAAAAGAAGAAATTGCAAAATCTTAGTGCACAAGAGCTAAGAAAGAAGAACATGGCATGCGTTCCCAAGAGGATCGGCCCAAATAAAAATGATGTGCAACCTTCTGTCGCAATAAGGACAACAAAAGTGAAGAAAGAGAAGAATGGAAGTGATAAACAATTAAGTTGAAGGTTTGCGTCACAACATCAAAATCTACGGTTAGCACATCATCCATATTATTCAACCATGCATTTTCCATGGAATTCCTCCTTAGGTATGATCAATTACCCTCCATGGATTTATTTTGATACATCGATGCAACATAATTTTCTACATCATGAGAGGGTATTACCATATCACTGTACATTCGATTAGCTACATTTTTGTTCCTAATCCAAAGGGTCGAAATATTTGATTGTTATTTCATTTGTTTATTTCAGCTATGCATGCTTTGGTGGATGAATACTATATGGACCTCATGGTAATGGCCGATACTTAACTATTGCCCTAAGAAACTATCTAATCATGGCCGGTGTGGAATTCTAACATCGTCCTTAGTTCAATTGGAGACCGAAACAAGGCAAAAGCAAGGATTCAGGAAAGTTCATTGTTTACAATCTACAAGATGCTAGCAGAAGGGTGGACAATATGGTTTGGTGGATGGCTTTGACATGCATATCTTTGGGACTTTGTTGTCGGATTAATGATGTTGAGAAGGTTTCACCCAAGCTTGCATCAGAACATTCGTACAAGAAATGGCAGATATATACTCATCACCCTAATCAGATATAAAATGGTCGATGGAGTGTTGACATCGTCCTTAGAGCAAACTCTGGGCAAGTTATTTTTGGCATCCAAGCTTTGCCGAAAACAGGGGGCATATGTGACGCTAAAAAATAGCATGACTGCAATGAGTGACTTGAGACTATAACAAGATGAGGTTAAATTATGATTGCATATCACCATTGGATGGCTCTCTTCAAGATGATCAGAATAGATATAAATATGGTCCAAAACGGAGCTCAGATGGAAAAGGTATGACAGCTTCGGAGATACCTGTGTTGACATCAGATTAGAATATGGCATGAAACACATTTAAGATTACCTCAGATGGAAAAAGTTTCAACATGAAAGTTCCTCGCCTCGTCGAAATGGACGATTTTGATATAAAAATCATCTTAATCCGAGGTCATATGAAAAAGATAGAGCCAAAACGGTGTGTCGTGGCAGCATTTGGCTGGATCATCCGGACCGGGGTCTAGATCGTCCGGCCTCAAACGACCCAGAAATAGATGGTTTATGATGGAGTCGGATGATCTGGGACCGGTCGCGAATATTCCGGGTGGAGGCCGGACAATTCGGGCAAGAGTCCGGATGCCCGGACAACTTTTTTCTGCTGCAGACTTTAGAAAACAGCCCGAAACCTCTTCAAGATGAGCTCAAATTGAAAAGTGTTCAACATGAAAGTTGTGCGCCTTGTTGAAACGGTTGATTTCAATATACAAATCATTTTAATCCAAGGTCGTAGTAAAAGTTACAGGCCGATCAATGTGCTACTATCACAAATCTGGGCTTGGCCGGATCATCCGGGCCGAAGGTCGTGAGAAGTCCGAATTTGGTTAGATTTTGATGGTTTGGACGGCAAGGCAAGTCTTTTTTGAAGGAAATATGCCCTAGAGGCAATAATAAAGTTGTTATTTATATTTCCTTACATCATGATAAATGTTTATTATTCATGCTAGAATTGTATTAACCGGAAACTTAGTACATGTGTGAATACATAGACAAACAGAGTGTCCCTAGTATGCCTCTACTTGACTTGCTTGTTAATCAAAGATGGTTAAGTTTCCTGACCATAGACATGTGTTGTCATTTGATGAACGGGATCACATTATTAGAGAATGATGTGATGGACAAGACCCATCCGTTAGCTTAGCATTATGAACGTTTAGTTTTATTGCTATTGCTTTCTTCATGACTTATACATATTCCTCTGACCAGACCCGCTCCTGGGTAAATGATCTGTGTGCTCCTTGTCAGACCCGCTCTTCGCACAACCCCACGCCCACCAACCGTAGAAGGGATCCCAGTGACCCCATAGGTGTCGTTCCCACCGACATATCTGGCGCGCCAGGTAGGGGGCGCAGTTGTGAAAATCTGGTCTGGCAGTCAGCCTAGCAGTTTTTGATCGTCATGGATCCCAAGAAGAAGAAGGCCACGGCGGTCGGTTCGTCGGGAGCCGGACGGCCCATACCGGTGCGGGCGACCAGCGGGCCAGTCGCGGACAGAACCCGAGGCGCGACCCGCGAGCACCAACATCGCTCTGGCAGTCAGAGCCTAGCGAGCGGCGTTGTTCGTGCACAAGGTGACGGTCCGCACGCCGCGAAATCCAGAGACGGAGCTGCCCCCCTCCCTCCCCCGTAGGCGGCGCGGGACCCTCCGGGGGCGTCGCTGTACCACCCACAGGCGGCGCGGCGACCTCCAAGACGCCCACTCCGGCGCCCACAACGCACTCTTCTCAGGTTGTAGGCGACGAGCAGCGTCACCACACCGGTGACCCTGGACACCGCCATGGGGAGAGTCATGTGTGTCATTTGCGGGACGAAGGAGGTTAGCATGCCCGCCGACCTATTGGCGAAAATGGCACATAGCCGCTGGGCCGTGACAAAGCTCCTTCTAACTTGGTTAGATGTCGAAGTGTGCCACGGTCCACGCAGCTTTTGCCGCCACCCACGCCGGCAGACGCCTTGGCGCGCGCGCAGCTGCTCCTCGACTTCCCGTCTGCCACAGAGAAGCTCGACAAGTGGAGAGCCACTATCCGAAGCCTCGTCGGCGTCGCCAACAAAGACGAGCCATGGCCGGCGGGGCCCTCGGGCCGGTGCTCCATCGAGCCACTGCACACCGGCGGTGGAGGGGTCGGAGGCGCCGCGGCCATGGTGCACTCTCCTCCTCCACGTCAGCCACCGTGGATGTCGGCCCGTTGTGATGGTGCTTGTGATGACATTTCTATAGCGTCGTCCAACCCACGGACCCACCGCGACCAACACCAGGTTCTTCGGGAGCGAGCCCATGAAGACGCTCGAACCACCATCGAGCGCCAGCGTGATACGCGCCACCAGTCAGACAGGCGGGCAGGGCCCGCTATGGACCACCCAGCACCGGGAGGCTGTGGCAGCCTACCTTACGAGGTGGGTTTCCCAGTCTTTACCCGTGAGCTGCAGCAGTTCCAGTGGCCATCCCACCGCACGTTCAAGCCCGACGTTGGCAAGAAGTACAACGGCAAGACCCATCCGTTAGAGTTCCTCGGCATCTACACCATCGCGATGCAAGCTGCTGGAGCTTGCAGCGACAAGGTGCTTGCCAACTACTTCCCGTTGGCCCTGAAACCCAATGTCATGTCGTGGTTGATGCACTTGCCGGCGGATTCCATTTCTTCTTGGTCGGATCTGTGTCATGAGTTCGTTGGTGCCTTCACTGGAGGCCACCAAGCTCATGGCCAGGCGAGTGATTTGCATATCATTCCCAGAAGGAAGGCAAAAAGCGCAAGTACATACAGAGGTTCAGCCGGGTGCAATACAACATCCCGGATGTTCATCCTGCCAAAGTGATCAGCGCATTCCATCAGAATGTGCGTAACCGCAAGATGCGTGACGAGCTGGCAATGAACAAGGTCAAGGACGTGGCCGAACTTTACGTTCTGGCCGATAGATGCACCCGGACTGAAGAGGGAAGGAAGTACCCCGGCAAAGACGCCGGTGCGAAAACCGACTCTACCGATGGAGACAGCACCGCCCCGACGAAGAAGGGTCGGCGTCGCAACAGGAAACGCAAGGGCAAGGCCGTGCTTGCTGCCAAGGGATCCAACGACACCGGCGCCACCAACAAGGCCAAGGCAGACGACCCCGACAAGGAGATTGCCGGGTGCGCCGCTTGCCGGGCCTTGGTGGCTGCCGACAAGCCAGGGGGCTCCGAGAAGCAGTATTGCAAGATCCACCGCACCAAGGGCCACAACCTCCAAAACTGCCGACAAGTTGAGTTGCTTGCTGAAAAGCAAAAAGCCGAATATGAGAGGCGGGACAAGGAGAAGGGTCAGGATGGTGCCGAAGGATCCGGCAAGAAGTGTGGCGGCCAAGGAAGCCGCCGCGGCAAGGACAACCAGCAAGAGAGGCCCGCTTGAGGCCGCGACAAGAAGCAGGAAAGACGACGATCATGACGAGGACGACGAGTCCGGCGAGCATGAGTTCCAGAAGGCTACATAGGCCATGTGTGTCGATGGTGGCGCCTCGCTGCATACTTCTCACCGCTAGCTCAAGCAGTGGGCGCGTGAGATCACAGCAGCAGAGTCGTCGTTCGAGGCTCAGAAGCCGCTGAAGTGGTCCAGCACGCCCATCATCTTTGACGCCGAGGACCACCCTGATCGCACAACTGCGGTTGGGTGTTTGTCGTTGTTGGTTTCACCAATGATACGCAACCTCAAGGTGAACAAGATGTTGGTTGACAACGGGGCCGGTCTGAACTTGATCTCACCCGTTGTGATCAAAAGGCTGCAAATTCCTGACAGAGACCTCGAGGAAACGGGCATGTTTCAAGGGGTCAACCCGGGAAGGAGTCAGCCGAAGAGCAAGATCAAGCTGCCTGTGACGTTTGGAGGCGAGCTGAACTACAGGACGGAAAAGATTGTCTTCGATATAGCCGAGATTCCCTTGCCCTACAATGGGATTCTCGGCCGCCTGGCACTAGCCAAGTTCATGGTGGCATCACATTACGCCTATAACACGCTGAAGATGCCTGGGCCGATGACCATCATTACTGTCCCTGCGACAAGAAGGATGCGCTGATTTGCGCCGACCTGCTCTACCGGGAAGCGGTTGCGGCAGCTGCCGCCAAGGCGCCTGTAACATCCCAACTTTTCTAAATTAGGATGTTACTAGATCATTCATATGCATATCATATTTTTATTGCATTATTTGCTTTGTCAGAATATTCAAATCATTATGCAACAAAAGGCAATTTATTTGGAGTGGAGATAACATGACTTCTCCCCTGTTTTAAAAATGTTCATAATGTGGAGAATATTATTTAGAGTTTATCTATTATGTCCCGGTATTTTTCTTATTCCCCAAAATATTTTAAATTGTGTGTTATTTTACTGTTTGTGTGGCCTTTTGCATCAAAATGAATTTCTAAAATTGGAATAGGTGAGGAACTAGTGTTCCTGTAGTTTATAGCTATAGGGCTATTTTTACTGTGTGTCTAGGTATTTTTATTTAGTTTTTATATTGTGTATGTTATTTTATTTATTTTGTTTTCTGCTGTTGTGTTAAAAAAAGAGAAAGGCAGCGAGCTAGCCAGCCAGCGGCCCAGCCAGCCAGCCGGCCCAGCAGAGCCACCCACACCACTACATCCACCGCAGCCCACCTAACCCCGCATAGCCGCAGCCCACCTAAGCCGCAGTGAAGCGGTACGCCGCTCACCCGACCCGCATCGCTTCAGCCGCTGACCTGCGGGGCCCACGCGCCCTGTTCCTCTGTTTCCCCGAGCCGGACACCGCTCGACCGCATGTCGCACGCACGCCGAGGCCGAGCCAGACTCGACGTCGAGCCGTGGTCCACCTCAAACGCGCCTGAGTTTCCGTGCGCGAGCCAAAACCCTCGAGGAACCCCGCACCCCTTCTCCTTGATCCTCCCTGTGCCGCACGCATGCGCCCGCGCGGTTTGGATCTCGCCGGAGGAGCTCGAAGTTTGCCGCCGTTCGCCGGAAGTTTGCGCCACCGTAAGATCACCACAGCAGCTCCGCCTGCACCCTTCGCTTTCCCCCTCGAAGCCTCGCCTCGCTGACTTATTTTCGTGGGCAGAGAGACACCGAAGCGAGCAAGTCAAGCTCGTCCGCCGCCGCCGGAGCACACCGCGTTCATGTCGTCATCGACGCCCGCAGAGGACACCCCGCCGCCGTTGAACACAACCATCACCTCCGCCACTCACATCCGCATCCGCCCGTCACTTCCCCATCGCCGGAGAGTCACCGGAGGAGCGCCACCGCCGACGCCCAAGCCGCCGTTGTCGTTCCTCGGTTTTTTTGGTGAACATGCACGCACAGGAGGTCCTCCAGCCAATCACGTGCTGCCACATGGCAACCAGCTACAGTACACGCACAAACTGTGCAGGAGTTTTCTGTTTTCTTTTGTTTTATTTTCAGATTTTAACTCTAAGTTCAACTAGCTATATCTTTTAGTCTACATATCCAAATTAGGTGTTTATTTTTTGCTATGCACTCACAAAACCAGCACTTCATCACAGTACCAAAATTTCTCATGTTTGCACTATTTAAATTTGAATTCATTCAAATTTGAATTGAATCTTCCGGAGGCCGTATCTTTCAAACCGTTTATCGGAATCGAGTGATTATTTTTGCATTGTGACCATAGTGCAATTTAGGTGATGTTAAGCTTCTGTTGTTGAGTTTTAAAAATGGTTTTCTTGCTGTTGGTTTTGTTTTGGTTTTATTCGTGTTCCGGTGATTGATTTGTTGAATTGTGTGAAACGTGTAGATTGTCCGGAGTGCGACACGAACTATTGTCAGGAGTGTGACTTTCTAAACCAGAACCAAGGCAAGTTACATGTTGATCATCCTTTAGCTATTGTTTTCTATGCATGTAGTTATATCACACTATGAATATATGCATGTATAGGATTCCTATATTTTGCTATGTTGTTGAGCTATCTTCCCGTCTTTTGCAAATCGAGGTAGTTGTAGTTTGTTATGCTTTGTAGATGGGGGTGGTTCGTGTATTCGTTGAGTTTATGTGAGAATTATATATAACTAAATTGAGTAGTAATTAAGGATTTAATTCACCTCTGGGCGGAAGTGGTATTGCTTGGTGTTGAGGGTCTTGCACCTTTTCTAAGGCCATGCGCTCATGAGAGTGCACCCTAAGTGGAACGCCGCCCGGGTTCAAAAAGATCAGACAGACTTAGTGACTAGTAGCTTCCATGTGTGGCCACTGGCTATATGGGCTCTGGCTTAGTTGATCAGTTGTTGGAACCCTTGCCCAGACAGTATCGACAGATGTAGCATATATATAGGTGGGATGTGGCCGTCAGGTGGTTAAGGGAACCTCTTCTGAAAGACTTTGTCTCAATCTCCGGATTGGGTCCAGTGGGTAAAGCGTACTAAACTCTTCAGAGTATTAAAACTAATCATGATTAGTCGTGTCCTCGATTATGGGCAACTTTGAGCCACTATGCCGTTACAATTGTTGGATGATCTTGACAAATGTGACACTTGATAATATTTGTGGGAAAACTTAATAAAGGTAGGTTGGAGTTAATTTTGCCAACTCAACCTTGTGTATTTAATTGTAGTAATAAAAGAACTAAATGAAAATTTGACTATTAGGTAGTTGTTAGGATAAAAGCAGCTTTCTACAAAAATAAACCCCAAGCCTTCCTTTTGATATATTATGCATATACATGTAGGTCTGCTTTATTATTACTCCTGTGTAACTTGCCAATAAATTCCAAGTATTGACCTATATGGCTGCAACGTCTCATGTTGCAGGATATTTAGACGAAGAGTAAGGTACTGTTAGGGTCGCGAGTCTGCACTCAGCATCGCCAGTGGGCTTTGATGGGACTCATCGTATTTTCTGCTACTTTCTGCTATTTGATTGAATAATGCTAGCCAAGTGTTATGCATATTGTTTTATTTTATATATTCTGGATCATACGATGTAATAAATGATGCACTTGCTATTCTGGTATTCATTTATACTGTGTGTGCTAGCGAGTTCGATCCAAGGACTAACACGGTAAGCACAGAGACTCAAATCCTTCGAGGTTTGGTCGTTATAGATGGTATGAAAGCAGTGTGTTAACTGTAAGACGTGACCCTAGAAAATATTAGAAAAGCCATGGGAGTGAAAATTATTTTATAAACTAGCTATACTTCTTACTATTTATTAGTAAACCCCTCAAGTATCTTGAACAGTTAAATAGGAACTAGTGCTGATACCACCATTCATGCTTGTTTTACATTGCAACGTTATCGTGTTAGCGTATCTGATTATGCCCACTTTCGTGGTATGAAGATACTAGATTGTTTGCTTGATTGGTAGTTTGTTTGTAAAAGTGCATCTTGTCAAAATTATTTGACTATATATATATAATTATCATATTGTTTGTTGTGTGTTGTTTGTTTGTTGGTGTTATTCGTCGTTGTTTTTTGTTGGCTTGATCATATTATGCATATGGGTAGAATATATTTATATATAGATAGTTTTTGGCCCTACTATATCTATAACTCATCTATTCTTGCCAACCAAAACCCTTAGTATGCCGATTAGAGTGAGTTCCCCAGGAGCTGAGATGATAGCAGGAGTTGGTTGTCATCAGTTGACTTTGTCTATTGGGAAGCATGAGTTTCCTACGGATTTGATTATATTGAAGTCACAAGGTCTGGATATTATTTTGGGTATGGATTGGTTGCAGTTATATAAATGTCGTATTGATTGTGCGAGTCGATCTATTACTCTCAGTGCACCAGGAGGGAAGAGAATCAAATATGTATGTAAGTATAAGCATAATCAGGTGCAGGTGAACTCTCTTAAGGGGGGTAGCCTGGAAGAGGTGCCAGTTGTGAGGGATTATCCAGATGTCTTTCCAGAGGAGTTGCCAGGTATGCCACCAGATAGAGATATTGAGTTTCTTATTGATTTAATATCGGGCACTGGACCTATTGCAAAGAGAACGTATAGAATGCCTCCTCAAGAGTTGGAGGAATTGAAGAAGTAGATAAGGGAATTGTAGGCACAAGGATTTATTCGCCCAAGTTCATCACCTTGGGGAGCTCCAGTTTTGTTTGTAGAGAAGAAGGATGGGACTTTGAGGATGTGTGTTAATTATCGTTCTTTGAATGAGGTAACCATTAAGAATAAGTATCCTTTGCCTATGATAAATGATCTATTTGACCAGTTGGAGGAAGCTACTGTGTTTTCTAAGATTGATCTTCGTTCTGGTTATCATCAATTGAAGATTCGTGAGCAAGATATTCCAAAGACTGCTTTTACTACGAGGTATGGATTGTATGAATGTATTGTTATGTCATTTGGATTGAATAATGCTCCTGCATACTTCATGAATATGATGAACAAGGTGTTTATGGAGTTCTTGGATAAATTTGTGGTTGTTTTCATTGATGACATATTGGTATTCTCCAAGAATAAGCAAGATCATGAGGTGCATCTGCGTTTGGTATTGGAGAAGTTGAGGGAACATCAGTTGTATGCCAAGTTCAGCAAATGTGAGTTTTGGCTAGATGAGGTAGCATTCCTTGGACATGTCGTGTCAGGTAATGGAGTTGCAGTTGATCCATGTAAGGTTGCTGCAGTTACAGAGTGGGAGACAGCCACGACAGTTGGAGAGATTCGCAGCTTTTTGGGCCTTGCAGGTTATTACAGGAGGTTTATTGAGAACTTTTCCAAGATTGCAAAGCCTATGACTGAATTGTTGAAGAAGGAGAAGAAATTTGTTTGGACTGATGAATGTGAAGCCAGCTTTCAGGAATTGAAGCAGCGTTTGGTTACAACACCGGTCTTAACTCTGCCAGATATACATAAGGACTTCCATGTATATTGTGATGCTTCTCGTCAAGGACTTGGAAGTGTCTTGATGCAAGAAGGTAAAGTTGTTTCATATGCTTCATGCCAGCTTAAGAATCACGAGCATAATTATCCTACACATGATTTGGAGTTAACCTCAGTTGTGCATGCATTGAAAACTTGGAGGCCATATCTTATTGGTAATCATTGTGATATATTTACTGATCATAAGAGCTTGAAGTATATTTTTACTCAGAGGGATTTGAACCTCAGGCAGAGGAGATGGTTGGAGCTTATTAAGGATTATGATTTGAATGTGCAGTATCATCCTGGTAAGGCTAATGTTGTTGCTGATGCATTGAGTTGTAGGAGCCATGTTAATGCGGTTAATATTGATGATATGCCACCAGAGTTATGTGAACAGTTCAGGAATCTCAGGTTGGAGATCGTTCCTAAGGGATATTTGGCGACACTTGAGGTAAAGCCTACTTTGCTTGACAGGATCAGAGAAGCTCAAAAGGGTGATAAAGAGATTGCTGAGATAAAAGAGAATATGGCTAAAGGTAAGGCAGAAGGTTTCCATGAGGATGAACATGGAGCCATATGTTTTGAGAAGCGTATTTGTGTACCTCAGGATGCAGATATCAGGAACTTGATTCTTCAGGAGGCGCATGATTCACCTTATTCTATTCACCCAGGTAATACTAAGATGTATTTGGATTTGAGGGAAAGATTTTGGTGGCCTAGCCTGAAGAGGGAAATTGCTGGATATATTGCAACATGTGATGTGTGCCAGAGGGTTAAAGCAGAACATCAGAGACCAGCAGGTTTGTTACAACCATTGCTTATACCTGATTGGAAGTGGGATGAGATTGGTATGGACTTCATTATAGGTCTACCCAGGACTCGGTCAGGTTATGATTCTATTTGGGTAGTTGTTGATCGTTTGACTAAAGTTGCTCACCTCATCCCGGTAAAGACTACTTATACCAGTGCTCAGCTAGCAAAGATTTATATGTCTAAAATTGTTTGTCTGCATGGAGTTCCAAGGAAGGTAGTATCTAATAGAGGTACTCAGTTCAGATCCAAATTTTGGCATCAGTTGCATGAATCTTTGGGCACCAGGCTGGAGTTCAATACAGCTTTCCATCCACAGAAAGATGGGCAGACAGAGAGGTGATACGTCTCCAACGTATCTATAATTTTTGATTGCTCCCTGCTATATTATCTACGGTTTTGGACTATATTCGGCTTTATTTTCCACTTTTATATTATTTTTGGGACTAACCTTTTAACCGGAGGCCCAGCCCAGAATTGTTGTTTTTTGCCTATTTCAGTGTTTCGAAGAAACGGAATATCAAACGGAGTCCAAACGGAATGAAACCTTCGGGAACGTGATTTTCTCACCGAACATGATCCAACAGACTTGGACCCTATGCCAAGGCATTAGAGAGGCGGTCACGAGGGTGGGGGGTGCCCCTCCCTAGGGCGCGCCCCCTGCCTCGTGGGCCCCTCGGAGCTCCACCGATGTACTTATTCCTCCTATATATACCTACGTACCCCCAAACGAACAGGGACGGAGCCAAAAACCTAATTCCACCGCCGCAACTTTCTGTATCCACGAGATCCCATCTTGGGGCCTGTTCCGGAGCTCTGCCGGAGAGGGCCGTCATCACGGAGGGCTTCTACATCATCATAGCCTCTCCGATGAAGTGTGATAGTTTACCTCAGACCTTCGGGTCCATAGTTAGTAACTAGATGGCTTCTTCTCTCTTTTTGGATCTCAATACAAAGTTCTCCCCTCTCTTGTGGAGATCTATTCGATGTGATCTTCTTTTTGCGGTGTGTTTGTTGAGATCGATGAATTGTGGGTTTATGATCAAGTCTATCTATGAATAATATTTGAATCTTCTCTGAATTCATTTATGTATGATTGGTTATCTTTGCAAGTCTCTTCGAATTATCCATTTGGTTTGGCTAACTAGATTGGTAGTTCTTGTCATGGGAGAAGTGCTTAGCTTTGGGTTCGATCTTGCAGTGTCCTTTCCCAGTGACAGAAGGGGCAACAAGGCACATATTGCATCATTGCCATCGAGGATAACAAGATGGGGTTTATTTCATATTGCATGAATTTATCTCTCTACATCATGTCATCTTGCTTAAGGCGTTACTCTATTTTTAACTTAATACTCTAGATGCATGCTAGATAGCACTCGATGAGTGGAGTAATAGTAGTACATGCAGAATCGTTTCGGTCTACTTGTCACGGACGAGATGCCTATATACATGATCATGCCTAGATATTCTCATAACTATGCTCAGTTCTGTTAATTGCTCAACAGTAATTTGTTCACCCACCATAGAATACTTATGCTCTTGAGAGAAGCCACTAGTCAAACCTATGGCCCCCGGGTCTATTCTCATCATATCAATCTCCATCACTTTAATCTTGTTTTGCTTTTACTTTGCTTTTTACCTTTCACTTTGCATCTTTATACCAAAAATACCAAAAATATTATATCTATCAGATCTCACTCTCATAAGTGACCGTGAAGGGATTGACAACCCCTAATCATGTTGGTTGTGAGTAGCTATCATTTTGTGCAGGTACGAGGGACTTGAGCGTGGCCTCCTACTGGATTGATACCTTGGTTCTCAAAAACTGAGGGAAATACTTACGCTACTCTGCTGCATCATCCCTTCCTCTTCGGGGAAATCCAACGCAAGCTCAAGAGGTAGCAAGAAGAATTTCTGGCGCCGTTGCCGGGGACTCTACGAAAAAGTCAACATACCAAGTACCCATCACAATCTGTATCTCTCGCATTACATTATTTGCCATTTGCCTCTCGTTTTCCTCTCCCCCACTTCACCCTTACCATTTTATTCGCCCTCTCTTTCCCAATCTCCATCTCCTTCTCCTTCTCTTTCTCCGCTTGCCTTTTTGCTTGCCCGTGTGTTGGATTGCTTGTTTGTCGCGATGGCTCAAGATACTACGAAATTGTGTGACTTCACCAATACCAATAATAATGATTTCCTTAGCACTCTGATTTCTCCTCTTGCTAATACTGAATCTTGTGAAATAAATACTACTTTGTTGAATCTTGTTATGAAAGATCAATTCACCGGCCTTCCTAGTGAATATGCCGCTACTCATCTGAATAGCTTCGTTGATTTATGTGATATGCAAAAGAAAAGAGATGTCAATAATGATGTCGTTAAATTGAAGCTATTTCCTTTTTCGCTTAGAGATCGTGCTAAAGCTTGGTTTTCGTCTTTGCCTAAAAATAGTATTGATTCTTGGAACAAGTGCAATGATGCTTTTATCTCTAAGTATTTTCCTCCCGCTAAGATCATCTCTCTTAGAAACGATATTATGAACTTTAAACAACTTGATCATGAACATGTTGCACAAGCTTGGGAGAGAATGAAATTAATGATACGTAATTGCCCTACTCATGGTTTGAATTTGTGGATAATTATACAAAAAAATTATGCCGGATTGAATTTTGCTTCTAGAAATCTTTTAGATTCGGCCGCAGGAGGGACTTTTATGGAAATCACTTTAGAAGATGCTACTAAACTCCTAGATAATATTATGGTTAATTATTCTCAATGGCATACTGAAAGATCTTCTAATAAAAAAGTGCATGCGATAGAAGAAATCAATGTGTTGAGTGGAAAGATGGATGAACTTATGGAATTATTTGCTACTAAGAGTGTTTCTTCTGATCCTAATGGTATGCCTTTGTCTACTTTGATTGAGAATAACAATGAATCTATGGATGTGAATTTTGTTGGTAGGAATAATTTTGGTAACAACGCTTATAGAGGGAATTTTAATCCTAGGCCATATCCTAGTAATCCTTCTAATAATTATGGGAATTCCTACAATAACTCTTATGGAAATTATAATAAGATGCCCTCTGAATTTGAGAATAGTGTTAAAGAGTTTATGAATTCACAAAAGAATTTTAATGCTTTGCTTGAAGAGAAATTGCTTAAAGTTGATGATTTGGCTAGGAACGTTGATAGAATTTCTCTTGAGGTTGATTCTTTAAAGCTTAGATCTATTCCTCCTAAGCATGATATCAATGAGTCTCTCAAAGCCATGAGAATTTCCATTGATGAGTGCAAGGAAAGAACCGCTAGGATGCATGCTTCCAAAGATGCCTTTATTAAAGTTGTTCTTCAAATTCCTATGAAAATCAAGATGAAGATCTGAAAGTTATTGATGTGTCTCCTATTAAATCTTTGCTTAGCAATATGAATCTTGATGAAACTGAATATGATCTTCCTTTACCTAGAAGGCGTTCTAAAAATTCAGAGTATTTAGATCTTTATGATGAAATTGATAAAAGTGGGATTGAAAGAAATATAAATCTAGATGTTGCTAAACCCACTATATTGGATTTCAAGGAATTTAATTATGAAATTTGCTCTTTAATTGATTGTATTTCCTTGTTGCAATCCGTGCTAAATTCTCCACATGCTTATAGTTAAAATAAAGCCTTCACTGAACATATTGTTGATGCCTTGATGCAATCTTATGAATAAAAACTTGAGATTGAAAGTTTCTATCCCTAGAAAACTCTATGATAAGTGGGAACAACTATTAAAATTAAAATTAAAGATCATGAGTTTTATGCTTTGTGTGATTTGGGTGCTAGTGTCTCCACCATCCCCAAAACTTTGTGTGATCTACTAGATTTCCGCGACTTTGATGATTGCTCTCTAAACTTGCATCTTGTGGATTCTACCATTAAGAAACCTATGGGAAGGATTAATGATGTTCTTATTGTTGCAAATAGGAATTATGTGCCCGTAGATTTCATTGTTCTTGATATAGATTGCAATCCTTCTTGCCCTATTATTCTTGGTAGACCTTTCCTTGGAACGGTTGGTGCGATTATTGATATAAAGGAATGGAATATTAGATCTCAATTTCCATTAAAAAGGGCATGGAACACTTTCCAAGAAAGAAAATAAAATTTCCCTATGAAACTATCATGAGAGCCACTTATGGATTGCCTACCAAAGATGGCAATACCTAGATCTATCCTCGCTTTTATGCCTAGCTAGGGGCGTTAAACGATAGCGCTTGTTGGGAGGCAACCCAATTTTATTTTTATTCCTTGATTTTTGCTCCTGTTTAGTAATAAATAAATGTTCTAGCCTCTGTTTTGGTTTTGTTTTTTTGTGTTTAATTAGTGTTTGTGCCAAGTAGAACCGTTGGGAAGACTTGGGGAAAGTCTTGTTGAACTTGCTGTAAAAAATAGAAACTTTAGCGCTCATGAGAACTTCTATCATTTTTATTTGGAAAGTTATATTTAGTTAATTCTTTTTGAAGATGATTAATAGATAAATTCCTCACGTCCAGCAATTTATTTTATAATTATTGGGGTTCCAGAAGTTTGTGTTAGTTACAGATTACTACAGACTATTATGTTTTTGACAGATTCTGTTTTTCGTGTGTTGTTTGCTTATTTTGATGAATCTATGGTTAGTAAAATAGTTTATAATCCATAGTTGGAATACAGTAGGTTTAACACAAATATAAATAAAGAATGAGTTCATTACAGTACCTTGAAGTGGTCTTTTGTTTTCTTTCTCTAACGGAGCTCACGAGATTTCTATTGAGTTTTGTGTTGTGAAGTTTTCAAGTTTTGGGTGAATTCTTGTGATGGATTATGGAACAAGGAGTGGCAAGAGCCTAAGCTTGGGGATGCCCATGGAACCCCCAAGATAATCCAAGGACTCCAAAAAGTCAAAGCTTGGGGATGCCCCGGAAGGCATCCCCTCTTTCGTCCACTTCCATCGGTAATTTACTTGGAGCTATATTTTTATTCACCAACATGATATGTGTTTTGCTTGGAGCGTCTTGCATTATTTGTTTCTTTAGTTGTTAGTATGCCATAATCATCCTTGCTGTACACACCTTTTGAGAGAGCCATACATGAATTAGAATTTGATAGAATACTCTATGTGCTTCACTTATATCATTTTGAGCTAAGTAGTTTTGCTCTATGTGCTTCACTTATATCTTTTGAGCGTTATAATTTTAGTCTATGTGCTTCACTTAGATCTTTTAGAGCACGGTGGTGGATTTGTTTTAAAGAAACTATTGATCTCTCATGCTTCACTTAAATTATTTTGAGAGTCTTAATAGCATGGTAATTTGCTTAATAGTAACATGCTTGGTATTCAAGATTTGTGAAACTTTCTTTTGAGTGTGTTGAATACTAAGAAAAGTTGGATGCTTGATAATTGTTTTGAGATATGGAGGTAATAATATCAAAGTCATGCTAGTTGAGTAGTTGTGAATTTGAGAAGTGCTTGTGTTGAAGTTTGCAAGTACCGTAGCATGCACATATGGTAAACGTTATGTAACAAATTTGAAACAAGAGGTGTTATTTGATTGTCCTCCTTATGAGTGGCGGTCGGGGACGAGCGATGGTCTTTTCCTACCAATCTATCCCCCTAGGAGCATGCACGTAATACTTTGGTTTTTGATGGCTTGTAGATTTTTGCAATAAGTATATGAGTCATTTATGACTAATGTTGAGTCCATGGATTATACGCACTCTCACCCTTCCATCATTGCTAGCCTCTACGGTACCGTGCATTACCCTTTCTCACATCGAGAGTTGGTGCAAACTAAGCCGGTGCATCCAAACCCCGTGATATGATACGCTCTTTCACACATAAACCTCCTTATATCTTCATCAAAACAGCCACCATACCTACCTATTATGGCATTTCCATAGCCATTCCGAGATATATTGCCATGCAACTTTCCACCATCCAGTTTGTCA
Organism: Triticum dicoccoides; assembly: GCF_002162155.2. Taxonomy (NCBI): domain Eukaryota; kingdom Viridiplantae; phylum Streptophyta; class Magnoliopsida; order Poales; family Poaceae; genus Triticum; species Triticum dicoccoides. Next base: position 338,048,146 of record NC_041386.1, read on the forward strand.
TGGCACATTCATCATTGTCATATTGCTTAGCATGATCATGTAGTTGACATAGTATTTGTGGCAAAGCCACCGTTCATAATTTTTTCATACTTGTCACTCTTGATTCATTGCATATCCCGGTACACCGTCGGAGGCATTCATATAGAGTCATACTTTGTTCTAGCATCGAGTTGTAATCATTAAGTTGTAAATAAATAGAAGTGTGATGATCATCATTCAATAGAGCATTGTCCCAAAAAAATAAAGAAAGGCCAAAGAAAAAAAGGCCCAAAAAAGAAAATAAATAAAAAGGGGCAATGTTACTATCTTTTTTTCCACACTTGTGCTTCAGAGTAGCACCATGTTCTTCATATAGAGAGTCTCTTAAGATTATCACTTTCATATACTAGTGGGAATTTTTCATTATAGAACTTGCCTTGTATATTCCAACAATGGGCCTCCTCAAGTGCCCTAGGTCTTCGTGAGCAAGCAAGTTGGATGCACACCCACTTAGTTTCTTTTGTTGAGCTTTCATACAGTTATAGCTCTAGTGCATCCATTGCATGGCAATCCCTACTCCTTGCATTAACATCAATTGATGGGCATCTCCATAGCCCATTGATTAGCCTCGTTGATGTGAGACTTTCTCCTTTTTGTCTTCTCCACATAACCCCCATCACTATATTCTATTCCACCCATAGTGCTATATCCATGGCTCACGCTCATGTATTGTGTGAAAGTTTATGAGTTTGAAATTATTAAGGTATGAAACAATTGCTTGGCTTGTCATCGGGGTTGTGCATGACGAGAGCATTCTTGTGTGACGAAAATGGAGCATGACTAAACTATATGATTTTGTAGGGATGAACTTTCTTTGGCCATGTTACTTTAAGAAAACATAATTGATTTGTTGGTTTGCTTGAAGTATTATTATTCTCTATGTCAATATGAACTTTTGTCTTGAATCTTCCTAATCTGAATATTCATACCACAATTAAGAAGATTTGCATTTAAATTATGCCAAGTGGCACTCCGCATCAAAAATTCTCTTTTTTATCATTTACCTACTCGAGGACGAGCAGGAATTAAGCATGGGGATGCCTGATACGTCTCCAACGTATCTATAATTTTTTATTGCTCCATGCTATATTATCTACTGTTTTGGACTATATTGGGCTTTATTTTCCACTTTTATATTATTTTGGGACTAACCTATGAACCGGAGGCCCAGCCCAGAATTGTTGTTTTTTGCCTATTTCAGTGTTTCAAAGAAACGGAATATCAAACGGAGTCCAAACGGAATGAAACCTTTGGGAATGTGATTTTCTCACCGAACGTGATCCAGGAGACTTGGACCCTACGCCAAGGCATCAGAGAGGCGGTCACAAGGGTAGGGGGCGCCCCCCCCCCCCCCAGGGAGTGCCCCCTGCCTCGTGGGCCCCTCGGAGCTCCACCGACGTACTTCTTCCTCCTATATATACCTATGTACCCCAAAACGAACAGGTACGAAGCCAAAAACCTAATTCCACCTCCTAATCCCATCTTGGGGCCTGTTCCGGAGCTCCGCCGGAGAGGGCCGTCATCACGGAGGGCTTCTACATCATCATAGCCTCTCCGATGAAGTGTGAGTAGTTTACCTCAGACCTTCAGGTCCATAGTTAGTAGCTAGATGGCTTCTTCTCTCTTTTTGGATCTCAATACAAAGTTCTTCCCCTCTCTTGTGGAGATCTATTCGATGTGATCTTCTTTTTGCGGTGTGTTTGTTGAGACCGATGAATTGTGGGTTTATGATCAAGTCTATCTATGAATAATATTTGAATCTTCTCTGAATTCTTTTATGTATGATTGGTTATCTTTGCAAGTCTCTTCGAATTATCCGTTTGGTTTGGCCAACAAGATTGGTAGTTCTTGCCATGGGAGAAGTGCTTAGCTTTGAGTTCGATCTTGCAGTGTCCTTTCCCAGTGACAGAAGGGGCAGCAAGGCACGTATTGCACCGATGCCATCGAGGATAACAAGATGGGGTTTATTTCCTATTGCATGAATTTATCTCTCTACATCATGTCATCTTGCTTAAGGCGTTACTCTGTTTTTAACTTAATACTCTAGATGCATGTTGGATAGCGGTCGATGAGTGGAGTAATAGTAGTAGATGCAGAATCGTTTCGGTCTACTTGTCACAGACGTGATGCCTATATACATGATCATGCCTAGATATTCTCTTAACTATGCTCAGTTCTGTCAATTGCTCAACAGTAATTTGTTCACCCACCGTAGAATACTTATGCTCTTGAGAGAAGCCAATAGTGAAACCTATGGCCCCCGGGTCTATTCTCATCATATCAATCTCCATCACTTTAATCTTGTTTTGTGGTTTTACTTTGGTTTTTACCTTTCACTTTGCATCTTTATACCAAAAATACCAAAAATATTATATCTATCAGATCTCCCACCGTAGAATACTTATGCTCTTGAGAGAAGCCAATAGTGAAACCTATGGCCCCCGGGTCTATTCTCATCATATCAATCTCCATCACTTTAATCTTGTGTTGCTTTTACTTTGGTTTTTACCTTTCACTTTGCATCTTTATATCAAAAATACCAAAAATATTATATCTATCAGATCTCACTCTCGTAAGTGACCATGAAGGGATTGACAACCCCTAATCGCGTTGGTTGCGAGTAGCTATCGTTTTGTGCAGGTATGAGGGACTTGAGCGTGGCCTCCTACTGGATTGATACGTTGGTTCTCAAAAACTGAGGGAAATACTTACGCTACTCTGCTGCATCATCCCTTCCTCTTCGGGGAAATCCAATGCAAGCTCAAGAGGTAGCAAGAGGGTAAACCAGATTTTGGAGGATATGTTGAGGGCTTGTGCCTTGGACTATGGGTCCAGTTGGGATGATAATTTACCTTATGCAGAGTTCTCATATAATAACAGTTATCAGGCTAGTCTGAAGATGGCCCCGTTTGAGGTATTGTAGGATCGAGAAGAGGTGTCTAGAGGGGGTGAATAGACTCTTAGCAAGAAAAGTTGTAGTTTTTAGTTTCTTTAAGTTGAAGTGGAGTTTTGGCACAAGTTTGAGCATTCACAATACATATCAAGCGAGCATGGCAGAGTATATGAGCAGCGGAAAGTAAATCATGCAAGTTGCAAGAATGTAAAAGGATGGGGTTGGAGTGTGCAAACGCAATTGGACACACGGAGATTTTTGGCGTGGTTCCGATAGGTGGTGCTATCATACATCCACGTTGATGGAGACTTCAACCCACGAAGGGTAACGGTTGCGCGAGTCCACGGAGGGCTCCACCCACGAAGGGTCCACGCAGAAGCAACCTTGTCTATCCCACCATGGCCATCGCCCACGAAGGACTTGCCTCACTAGGGTAGATCTTCACGAAGTAGGCGATCTCCTTGCCCGTACAAACTCCTTGGTTCAACTCCACAATCTTGACGGAGGCTCCCAAGCGACACCTAGCCAATCTAGGAGACACAACTCTCCAAGAGGTAATAGATGGTGTGTTGATGATGAACTCCTTGCTCTTGTGCTTGAAATGATAGTCTCCCCAACACTCAACTCTCTCTCCACAGGATTTGGATTTGGTAGAAAGAATATTTGAGTGGAAAGCAACTTGGGGAAGGCTAGAGATCAAGATTTATGTGGTTGGAATGGAATATCTTGACCTCAACACGAGTGTAGGTGGTTCTCTCTCAGAAAATGTATGTTGGAAGTGTAGGCATGTTCTGATGGCTCTTTCCACGAATGAAGAGTGGGTGGAGGGGTATATATAGCCTCCACACAAAATCTAACCGTTACACACAATTTACCAAACTCGGTGGGGCCGATTCAGAGAACTCGGTCAGACCGATTTAGTTCATAATGTGACCGTTAGGCATTTCGATGGGACTAACATGATCAACTCAGTGGGACCGATGTGCTAGGGTTAGGATAAAGCCTCAACTCAGTTTGACAGATTACACAAACTCGGTGGGACCGATTTGGGTAATAAGCGAAACAGAGAGTTGGCCAAGCAAACTCGGTGGGACCGATTGCATACCTCGGTGCGACCGAAATTATTGCAATAGGCCATGAAGCTATGTACTTAGGGTAGGGTCATGGATCTGTCCAACATACCCTCCCCAAGGACATCTCTACAAAGAATCAGAAGCAGTCGAAGAGAAATCATCATCCACTCGACCATGAAGATGTGCTCACTCGACCACCTTGAAGACACTCGACCACCAGAAGATGAGAAACTCTCCACTCTACAACGGTCAGGACTTAAACCATAGCTTTATGGGCATTTATAACACTTTACTACAAACATTACCAGTAACGCCCCTCCTTTATGAGCATTGAACCTTGTGTAACGGAGGGGAGCTGGGGTCCTGGCGTACTCTATATAAGCCACCCCCCTCCTCTGGGACAAGGGTTCGCACTTTCTGTAATTCACACACATATATTCAGTCGACCGCCTCCGGGCTCCGAGACGTAGGGCTGTTACTTCCTCCGAGAAGGGCCTGAACTCGTAAACCTTGTGTGTACAACTCCTCCATAGCTAGGATCTTGCCTCTACATTCCTAACCCCCCCTATTCTACTGTCAGTCTTAGAACCACGACAGTTGGCGCCCATCGTGGGGTAGGTGTCTTAGCGACTTGTTGGAGAAGTTGCAATTTTTCTCATCCCCTTCATCATGGTTCTAGGCGAAGGTTTGGCTGAGGGCCGCGAGATCCGTCTCAGCACGCTCGTGTTTGTCGCCGGCGACTCCGCTTGGCTTCAGGAGGCTCCACTCCACACTGACGCGCTCCCCGCCCGCGAGGCGATGCACTTTCGTGCGTGCGTCCGCAGCATCCTCCAGCGGTAGCCGTCGACCCAGTATCAGTCGACTCCAGCAGCTTTCCCCCTCTCTACGGCCCGCCGTAACAAATGCTCCGGTCGGTCCAGGCTTCAGCATTGGGTGAAGCATGCGGTGGCCCGCCAATCGGCCACCCCTCAAGTCGCGGTGATCGAGCCCGACGAATCTCTCTACGGCCTGTTCGATCTGTCGACTGGCTCCATAGAGACCGCATCCGAGTGCGACAGCAGCGACCCAGTGGCAGAAGTCCTGATGGTCAATGGACCACACAGTCCTCCTGGCTTCAATCATGAAGACGGAGGCGACGGGAACAGCGATCCGTCGCGCGTTCACGAGGAGTACCACCCCGAACCCCTCTCCTTGCAGCAGAGGGAGGAACTTCGTCGCCGGAACATGGATGCCCTGCATACTCCTATAGTTGGAGAAACCCCTGAGGCTCAGGCCTTGGAGAAGGCGCGTTTGGCCAATCTGGCTGAGCGCACTCGACTAGAGAACCTCCAGCGCGCACTCGACAATCACACTCGACAACGTGCTCCTGAGTCCAGTCGACGCCAACTTTTTCCACCTCCGACTTAGGTATACCAAACACTAATCCAGAATCTAGCAGCTACTGCCCGAATAGCAGAGTCGATCCAACCTTCCCAATCAGAAGCTGGCCGAGGCCTGGTGCAGATCAGAGCCTTGCTCTGGGCAGCGGGAGAGCAGAATACGGTCGTATCCCAGTCGCAGAATAGGATCCATAGCACATCCGTGGTCGCAGACACAGTTCAGTCGGCCCATAGCCCAAGATCGCCCCCGAGGCGTGAGGTACGTGGAGATCGGCATGATCAGTACAGAAACTGAGAGCAGTATGATCGTCGGGCCGATCGCGATGATCGTCGTCGAGTGCCCACGCCTCCTCCAAGGAGTGGGTCATACGTGCCTTGGCCACATGAAGATAAACACCCTCACAGTGTCGGACGAGGTATTCCAGTTGACCCTAGGGAGCCAGGCTTTGATGCGAGATCTATTCTCGTGCAGGGCTTGGTCGACAGAAACAGAGCTCACCGACAGGGCCATGACAGAGATCCACAAACCAGCAACAGGGTGCATGTCTCTGGTCTAGAGTGCTTCAGCAGAGCTATCAGGGCTGCGGTGATTCCCCCCAACTTCAGGTTGGCGTCCGGGGTCAGTAAGTTCACCGGAGAGTCCAAGCCTGACACTTGGCTCAAAGACTACCGAGTGGCTGTCCAGATTGGTGGCGGCAATAATGAAGTAGCCATGAAACACCTTCCCCTGATGTTGGAGGGTTCGGCTAGAGCATGGCTGAATCAGTTGGCTCCTGGCAGCATCTATACTTGGGAAGATCTCGCCTGAGTGTTTGTCAGAACATTCGAGGCACATGCAAACGGCCGGCAGGTTTGACAGAGTTACAGTGTTGTGTTCAGAAACCGAATGAAACTTTGAGGGACTATATCCAGAGATGGATCACCCTACACCACACAGTAGAAGATGTGTCGGGTCATCAGGCTGTTTGTGCATTTAAGGAAGGCGTCAGGTATCGGGAGTTGAATATGAAATTCGGCCGGACAGGAAATATGACTCTGGCTCGGATGATGGAAATTGCTACCAAGTATGCCAATGGTGAAGAAGAAGAGCGACTCTGGAGTGGCAAGCACAAAGCAGTCGCCCACGAAGCCGGAGGAGGAAACTCCGGTCAGAAATAGAAGTGCAAGGCCGAGCCAGCTGCTCCGGGTGAAGCCTTGGATGTGGTTCAAGGAAAGTTCAAGGGGAAGCCCAAAGGACTGTGGAACCCCAAGAAAGTAAAAGATCAAGATGGAAATGACGTGTTGGATCTGCCGTGCCATATCCACGCCAAAAAAGATGAAGAAGGTAATTTCATTTACCCGAAGCACACCACTCGGCAGTGTCGGCTCCTAATCCAGCAGTTCCAAGAGAAACAGCCCAAGGAAAAGGAGAAGGAAGCAGATAAGGCTGAGGATGAGGGAGAGGATGATGATGGTTATCCCCACGTGAATTCCACTCTGATGATTTTTGCTGACGTTGAGAGCAAAAGTCGATTGAAAGTCATCAACAGGGAAGTGAGCATGGTCGCTCCGGTGACACCCAGTTACTTGAAGTGGTCGCAGAATGCCATTACATTCGACCAGTCTGACCATCCAGCGCACATCGCCACCCCTGGGAGGCAAGCACTGGTGGTCGACCTGGTGGTTGCAGGCACTCGACTAACAAAGGTCCTGATGGACAGTGGCAGTGGCCTGAACATACTGTATGCAGAGATGTTGAAGGGAATGGGCATTCCGATGTCTAGACTCAGTGAAAGCCATATGAGTTTCCATAGGGTCATTCCAGGCAAGAAGGCTGCATCCCTCGGTCAGATTGCACTCGATGTGGTTTTCGGTGATTCTAAAAACTACCACAAAGAAAAGTTGACGTTCGAAGTTGTGTATTTCCAGAGTGCTTATCATGCAATTCTAGGCAGGCCAGCTTATGCACGATTTATGGCTCGACCATGTTACGTATACCTCAAACTGAAGATGCCTGGTCCCAGAGGAGTGATCACTATCTCTGGTAATCGGAAGAAGGCAGAAGAGTGCTTCCAGAAGGGCTCAAAGAACGTCGATGCCCAAATGGCCGTGGTAGAATTGCAAGAATACCAGAAAAATGCAAATCCAAATGACTTGCTGCGAGCCAAGAAGCCAGCCACAGATTCAGCATTCCAGTCATCTGGTGAAACGAAGTCGATTCAAATTCACCCGACAGATCCCAATGCTGCTCCGACTCACATTTCAACCTCACTCGACTCCAAATAGGAAGAAGCGCTCATCCAGTTCCTCCGTGAGAACTGGGACATCTTTGCATGGAAGCCTTCTGACATGCCAGGTGTTCCCAGGGATCTGGCTGAGCATTGTTTGCGAGTCGACCCGAAGGTGAAACCAGTCAAAGAGCATCTTCGACGGTCCGCCGTCCAGAAAAGAAAGGCAATCGGAGAAGAGGTGGCTCGGCTTTTGGCAGCTGAGTTTATCCGAGATATTTACCACTCCGAGTGGTTAGCCAATGTTGTCATGGTCCCAAAGAAAGATGACTCACTTCGCATGTGCATTGATTTCAAGCATATCAATCGGGCCTGCCCAAAAGATCACTTTCCTCTCCCTCGCATCGACCAGATAGTCGACTCGACTGCAGGGTGTGAGCGTTTGTCCTTTTTGGACGCCTACTCCGGGTACCACCAGATCCGTTTGTACGGACCCAACGAGATAAAGACAGCTTTTATCACCCCGTTTCGGTGCTTCTGTTATGTCACAATGCCATTCGGTTTGAAGAATGCCGGAGCCACATTCATGCGGATGATTCAGAAGTGCCTGCTCACTCAGATCAGTCGGAATGTGGAAGCGTACATGGATGACATCGTGGTCAAGTCACATAAAGGTTCCGACCTACTGACTGACCTCACTGAGACCTTTGCCAACCTCAGAAGATATGATATCAAGCTCAATCCATCAAAGTGCGTGTTTGGGGTTCCGGGCAGAAAGTTACTCGGTTTCCTTGTTTCCAAACGAGGAATCGATGCTAACCCAGAGAAAGTGGGCGCTATACTCCGAATGAAACGCCCTGTGCGTGTGCATGATGTCCAGAAGCTTACTGGTTGCTTGGCCGCCCTAAGTCGATTCATTTCTCTCCTAGGTGAAAAGGCGCTACCTCTTTACCGACTGATGAAGAAATCAGATAAGTTGGAGTGGACCCCAGAAGCTGATGCAGCGTTTGCAGAGCTAAAAGCCCTGCTTTCCACCCAGACGGTGCTTGCTGCTCCAATCAGCAAAGAGCCTCTACTGCTTTATATAGTAGCCACTGGACATGTCGTCAGTACAGTACTTACGATCGAGCGGGAAGAAGAAGGAAAAGCTTATAAAATTCAACGCCCAATTTATTATATTTCTGAAGTCCTGACCCCGTCAAAGCAGAGATATCCTCACTATCAGAAGCTCGTCTATGGGATTTACATGACCACGAAGAAGGTTGCACACTATTTCTCATATCACTCTATTACAGTCGTCAGCGACGCTCCATTGTCAGAGATTCTGCACAACAGGGATGCAATTGGTCGAGTGGCAAAATGGGCGATTGAACTCCTTCCCTTGGATATCAAGTTTGAGGCAAAGAAAGTTATCAAGTCCCAAGCAATAGCAGATTTCCTCGCCGAGTGGATCAAACAGCAACTGCTGACTCGAGTTCACTCGGAGCACTGGACCATGTTCTTTGACGGATCCAAGATGTTGAATGGGTCTGGTGCTGGGGTAGTTCTGGTATCCCCCCGAGGAGATAGGCTCAGATATGTCCTCCAGATTCACTTTGATTCCTCCAACAATGAAGAAGAATATGAAGCACTCCTGTATGGGTTGCGCATGGCCATCTCACTCGGCGTCCGTCGCCTCATGGTCTATGGCGACTCAGATTTGGTAGTTAATCAAGTGATGAAAGAGTGGGACGTCAGAAGCCCGGCCATGACTGGTTACTGCAACACGGTGAGGAAGCTCAAGAAGAAGTTTGAGGGGTTAGAGCTCCATCACATACCTCGATTGAAAAATCAAGCAGCCGATGACTTGGCAAAGATAGGTTCCAAGAGAGAAGACATTCCCAGCAATGTGTTTTTGGAGCATATTCACACGCCGATAGTTCAGGAAGATCCTTTTACTGAAGAGCCCCCGCAACCTAAGAGTGCCACAGATCCGACTAAAGTCGAGGTCTCGGCCGTGGTCGACCTGATCATGGAGGTTCTGGCCATTACTCCTGGCTGGACAGTGTTGGGGAACATAGTAATTGTAAAAAAAATTCCTACGCACACGCAAGATCATGGTGATGCATAGCAACGAGAGGGGAGAGTGTTGTCCACGTACCCTCGTAGACCGAAAGCGGAAGCGTTATAACAACGCGGTTGATGTAGTCGTACATCTTCACGATCCGACCGATCAAGTACCGAACGTACGACACCTCCGAGTTCAGCACACGTTCAGCCCGATGACGTCCCTCGAACTCCGATCCATCCGAGTGTTGAGGGAGAGTTTCGTCAGCACGACGGCGTGGTGAGATGTTGATGTTCTACCGACGCAGGGCTTCGCCTAAGCACCGCTACAGTATTATCGAGTTGGACTATGGTGGAGGGGGGCACCGCACACGGCTAAGAGATGATCAACTTGATCAACTTGTGTGTCTATGGGGTGCCCCCTGCCTCCGTATATAAAGGATCAAGGGAGGGAGGCGGCCGAACTAGGAGGAGGGCGCGCCAAGGGGGGAGTCCTACTCCCACCGGGAGTAGGACTCCTCCTTCCCTTGTTGGAGTAGGAGAGAAGGAAAGAGGGGGAGAGGAACAAGGAAAAGTGGGCTGCACCCCTTGTCCAATTCGAACCAGAGGGGGGTGTGCGCCTCTTTCCTTTTGGCCTCTCTCCTCTATTACTGTATGGCCCAATAAGGCCCATATACTCCCCGGCGAATTCCCGTAACTCTCCGGTACTCCGAAAAATACCCGAATCACTCGGAACCTTTCCAATGTCCGAATATAGTCATCCAATATATCATTCTTTACGTCTCGGCCATTTAGAGACTCCTCGTCATGTCCCCGATCTCATGCGGGACTCCGAACTCCTTCGGTACATAAATACTCATAAACTCATAATATAACTGTCATCGAAACCTTAAGCGTGCGGACCCTACGGGTTCGAGAACAATGTAGACATGACCGAAACACGTCTCCGGTCAATAACCAATAGCGGAACCTGGATGCTCATTTTGGCTCCCACATATTCTACGAAGATCTTTATCGGTCAAACCGCATAACAACATACGTTGTTCCCTTTGTCATCGGTATGTTACTTGCCCGAGATTCGATCGTCGGTATATCAATACCTAGTTCAATCTCATTACCGGTAAGTCTCTTTACTCGTTCTGTAACACATCATCCCGCAACTAACTCATTAGTTGCAATGCTTGCAAGGCTTTAAGTGATGTGCATTACCGAGAGGGCCTAGAGATACCTCTCCGACAATCGGAGTGACAAATCCTAATCTCAAAATACGCCAACCCAACAAGTACCTTCAGAGACACCTGTAGAGCACCTTTATAATCACCCAGTTATGTTGTGATGTTTGGTAGCACACAAAGTGTTCCTCCGGTAAACGGGAGTTGCATAATCTCATAGTCATAGGAACATGTATAAGTCATGAAGAAAGCATTAGCACCAAACTAAATGATCAAGTGCTAAGCTAACGGAATGGGTCAAGTCAATCACATCATTCTACTAATGATGTGATCTCATTAATCAATTGACAACTCATGTCTATGGTTAGGAAACATAACCATCTTTGATCAACGAGCTAGTCAAGTAGAGGCATACTAGTGACACTCTGTTTGTCTATGTATTCACACATGTATTATGTTTCCGGTTAATACAATTCTAGCATGAATAATAAACATTTATCATGATATAAGGAAATAAATAATAACTTTATTATTGCCTCTAGGGCATATTTCCTTCAGTCTCCCACTTGCACTAGAGTCAATAATCTAGTTCACATCGCCATGTGATTTAATACCAATAGTTCACATCACCATGTGATTAACACCCATAGTTCACATCGACATGTGACCAACACCCAAAGGGTTTACTAGAGTCAAGAATGTAGTTCACATCGCTATGTGATTAAAACCCAAAGAGTACTAAGGTGTGATCATGTTTTGCTTGTGAGAGAAGTTTAGTCAACGGGCCTGCCACATTCAGATCCATACGTATTTTGCAAATTTCTATGTCAACAATGCTCTGCACGGAGCTACTCTAGCTAATTGCTCCCACTTTCAATATGTATCCAGATTGAGATTTACAGTCATCTGGATCAGTGTCAAAAACTTGCATCGACATAACCCTTTACGACGAACCTTTTGTCACCTCCATAATGGAGAAACATATCCTTATTCCACTAAGGATAATTTTGACCAATGTCCAGTGATCTACTCCTAGATCACTATTGTACTCCCTTGCCAAACTCAGGGCAGGGTATACAATAGGTCTGGTACACAGCATGGCATACTTTATAGAACCTATGGCTGAGGCATTGGGAATGACTTTCATTCTCTCTCTATCTTCTGCCGTGGTCGGGTTTTGAGTCTTACTCAACTTCACACCTTGTAACACTGGCAAGAACTCCTTTTTGACTGTTCCATTTTGAACTACTTCAAAATCTTGTCAAGGTATGTACTCATTGAAAAACTTATCAAGCGTCTTGATCTATCTCTATAGATCTTGATGCTCAATATGTAAGCAGCTTCACCGAGGTCTTTCTTTGAAAAACTCCTTTCAAACATTCCTTTATGCTTTGCAGAATAATTCTACATTATCTATGATCAACAATATGTCATTCAAATATGCTTATCAGAAATGTTGCAATGCTCCCACTCACTTTCTTGTAAATACAGGCTTCACCGCAAGTCTGTATAAAACTATATGCTTTGATCAACTTATCAAAGTGTATATTCCAACTCTGAGATGCTTGCACCAGTCCATAGATGGATCACTGGAGCTTGCATATTTTATTAGTACCTTTAGGATTGACAAAACCTTCTGGTTGCATCATATACAACTCTTCTTTAATAAATCCATTAAGGAATACAGTTTTGTTTATCCACTTGCCAGATTTCATAAAATGCGGCAATCGCTAACATGATTCGGACAGACTTAAGCATAGATACGAGTGAGAAACTCTCATCGTAGTCAACACCTTGAACTTGTCGAAAACCTTTTTGTGACAATTCTAGCTTTGTAGATAGTGACACTAATATCAGCGTCCGTCTCTTGAAGATCCATTTAATATCAATGGATTTCCAATCAATGGGCAAGTCAATCAAAGTCCATACTTTGTTCTCATACATGGATTTCATCTCAGATTTCATGGCCTCAAGCCATTTCGCGGAATCTGGGCTCATCATCGCTTCCTCATAGTTCGTAGGCCCGTCATGGTTAAGTAACATGACCTCTAGAACAGGATTACCGTACCACTCTGGTGCGGATCTCACTCTGGTTTACCTACGAGGTTCGGTAGTAACTTGATCTGAAGTTACATGATCATCATCATTAGCTTCCTCACTAATTGGTGTAGTAGTCACAGAAACAGATTTCTGTGATGAACTACTTTCCAATAAGGGAGCAGGTACAGTTACCTCATCAAGTTCTACTTTCCTCCCACTCACTTCTTTCGAGAGAAACTCCTTCTCTAGAAAGGATCCATTCTCAGCAATGAATAACTTGCCTTCAGATCTGTGATAGAAGGTGTACCCAACATTTTCTTTTGGGTATCCTATGAAGACGCACTTCTCCGATTTGGGTTTGAGCTTATCAAGTTGAAACTTTTTCACATAAGCATTGCAACCTCAAACTTTAAGAAACAACTGCTTAGGTTTCTTGCCAAACCATAGTTCATACGGTGTCGTCTCAACGGATTTAGATGGTTCCCTATTTAACGTGAATGTAGTTGTCTGTAATGCATAACCCCAAAACGATAGTGGTAATCAGTAAGAGACATCATAGATCGGACCATATCTAATAAAGCACGGTTACGACTTTCGGACACACCATTACACTGTGGTGTTCCAGGTGGCGTGAGTAGTGAAACTATTTCACATTGTTTTAACTGAAGGCCAAACTCGTAACTCAAATATTTTACTTCCGCGATCATATTGTAGAAACTTTTATTTTTGTTACAATGATTCTCCACTTCACTCTGAAATTCTTTGAACTTTTCAAATATTTCAGACTTGTGTTTCATCAAGTAGATATACTCATATCTGCTCAAATCATCTGTGAAGATCAGAAAATAATGATACCTGTCGCGAGCCTCAATATTCATCGGACCACATACATCAGTATGTATGATTTCCAACAAATTTGTTGCTCGCTCCATTGTTCCGGAGAACGGAGTCTTAGTCATCTTGCCCATGAGGCATGGTTCGCAAGCATCAACTGATTCATAATCAAGTGATTCCAAAAGCCCATCATCATGGATTTTCTTCATGTGCTTTACACCAATATGACCTAAACGGCAGTGCCACAAATAAGTAGCACTATCATTATTAACTTTGCATCTTTTGGCTTCAATATTATGAAAATGTGTATCACTATGATCGAGATCCAACAAACCATTTTCATTGGGTGTATGACCATAGAAGGTTTTATTCATGTAAACAGAACAACAATTATTCTCTAGTTTACATGAATAACCGTATTGCAATAAACATGATCCAATCATATTCATGCTCAACGCAAACACTAAATAACATTTATTTTAGATTCAACACTAATCCCGAAAGTATAGGGAGTGTGCGATGATGATCATATCAATCTTGGTACCACTTCCAATACACATCGTCACCTCACCCTTAACTAGTCTCTGTTCATTCTGCAACTCCCGTTTCGAGTTACTATTCTTAGCAACTAAACTAGTATCAAATACTGAGGGGTTGCTATAAACACTAGTAAAGTACACATCAATAACATGTATATCAAATATACCTATGTTCACTTTGCCATCCTTCTTATCCGCCAATTACTTGGGGTAGTTCCGCTTCTAGTGACCAGTCCCTTTGCGGTAGAAGCACTCAGTTTTAGGCTTAGGTCCAGACTTGGGTTTTTCACTTGAGCAGCAACTTACTTGCCGTTCTTCTTGAAGTTCCCCTTTCTTCCCTTTGTCCCTTTACTTGAAACTAGTGGTTTTGTTTACCATCAACACTTGATGCTTTTCTTGATTTCTACCTTCATCGATTTCAGCATCACGAAGAGCTTGGGAATCGTTTCCGTTATCCCTTGCATATTATAGTTCATCACGAAGTTCTACTAACTTGGTGATGGTGACTAGAGAATTCTGTCAATCACTATTTTATCTGGAAGATTAACTCCCACTTGATTCAAGCGATTGTAGTACCCAGACAATCTGAGCACATGCTCACTCCTTGAGCTATTCTTCTCCATCTTTTAGCTATAGAACTTGTTGGAGACTTCATATCTCTCAACTCGGGTATTTGCTTGAAATATTAACTTCAACTCCTAGAACATCTCATATGTTCCACGACGTTCAAAACGTCTTTGAAGTCCCGATTCTAAGCCATTAAGCATGGTGCACTAAACTATCAAGTAGTCATCATATTGAGCTAGCCAAACGTTCAGAACGTCTGCATCTGCTCCTGCAATAGGTCTGTCACCTAGCGGTGCATCAAGGACATAATTCTTCTGTGCAGCAATGAGGATAATCCTCATATCACGGATCCAATCCGCATCATTGCTACTAACATTTTTCAATTTAGTTTTCTCTAGGAACATATAAAAATTAAACGGGGAGCAATATCGCGAGCTATTGATCTACAACATAGATATGCTAATACTACCAGGACTAAGTTCATGATAAATTAAAGTTCAATTAACCATATTACTTAAGAACTCCCACTTAGAAAGATATCCCTCTAATCCTCTAAGTGATCACGTGATCCAAATCAACTAAACCATGTCCGATCATCACGTGAGATGGAGTAGTATCAATGGTGAACATCAATATGTTGATCATATCTACTATATGATTCACGCTCGACCTTTCGGTCTCCGTGTTCTGAGGCCATATCTGTTATATGCTAGGCTCGTCAAGTTTAACCTGAGTATTCTACGTGTGCAACTGTTTTGCACCCGTTGTATTTGAACGTAGAGCCTATCACACCCGATCATCACGTGGTGTCTCAGCACGAAGAACTTTCACAATGGTGCATACTCAGGGAGAACACTTATACTTTGATAATTTAGTGAGGGATCATCTTATAATGCTACCGTCAATCAAAGCAAGATAAGATGCATAAAAGATAAACATCACATGCAATCAATATAAGTGATATGATATGGCCATCATCATCTTGTACTTGTGATCTCCATCTCCGAAGTATCGTCATGATCACCATCGTCACCGGTGCGGCACCTTGATCTCCATCGTAGCATCGTTGTCGTCTCGCCAATCTTATGCTTCCACGACTATCGCTACCGCTTAGTGATAAAGTAAAGCATTACAGCGCGATTGCATTGCATACAATAAAGCGACAACCATATAGCTCCTACCAGTTGCCGATAACTCGGTTACAAAACATGATCATCCCATACAATAAAATTTAGCATCATGTCTTGACCATATCACATCACAACATGCCCTGCAAAAACAAGTTAGACGTCCTCTACTTTGTTGTTGCAAGTTTTACGTGGCTGCTACAGGCTTAGCAAGAACCGTTCTTACCTACGCATCAAAACCACAACGATAGTTTGTCAAGTTGGTGCTGTTTTAACCTTCACAAGGACCGGGCGTAGCCACACTTGGTTCAACTAAAGTTGGAGAAACTGACACCCGCCAGCCACCTGTGTGCAAAGCACGTCGGTAGAACTAGTCTCGCGTAAGCGTACGCGTAATGTCGGTCCGGGCCGCTTCATCCAACAATACCGCCGAACCAAAGTATGACATGCTGGTAAGCAGTATGACTTATATCGCCCACAACTCACTTGTGTTCAACTCGTGCACAACATCAACGCATAAAACCTAGGCTCTGATGCCACTGTTGGGGAACGTAGTAATTGTAAAAAAAATCCTACGCACACGCAAGATCATGGCGATGCATAGCAACGAGAGGGGAGAGTGTTGTCCACGTACCCTCGTAGACCGAAAGCGGAAGCGTTATAACAACGCGGTTGATGTAGTCGTATGTCTTCACGATCCGACCGATCAAGTACCGAACATACGACACCTCCGAGTTCAGCACACGTTCAGCCCGATGACGTCCCTCGAACTCCAATCCAGCCGAGTGTTGAGGGAGAGTTTCGTCAGCACGACGGCGTGGTGATGATGTTGATGTTCTACCGACGCAGGGCTTCACCTAAGCACCGCTACAGTATTATTAAGTTGGACTATGATGGAGGGGGGCACCGCACACAGCTAAGAGACGATCAACTTGATCAACTTGTGTGTCTATGGGGTGCCCCCTGCCCCCGTATATAAAGGAGCAAGGGAGGGAGGCGGCCGGCCTAGGAGGAGGGCACGCCAAGAGGGGAGTCCTACTCCCATCGGGAGTAGGACTCCTCCTTCCCTTGTTGGAGTAGGAGAGAAGGAAAGAGGGGGAGAGGAACAAGGAAAAGTGGGCTACACCCCTTGTCCAATTCGGACCAGAGGGGGGCGCGCGCCTCTTTCCTTTGGCCTCTCTCCTCTATTCCCGTATGGCCCAATAAGGCCCATATACTCTCCGGCGAATTCCCGTAACTCTCCGGTACTCCGAAAAATACCCGAATCACTCAGAACCTTTCCGATGTCCGAATATAGTCGTCCAATATATCGATCTTTACGTCTCGATCATTTCGAGACTCCTCGTCATGTCCCCGATCTCATCCGGGACTTCGAACTCCTTCGGTACATCAATACTCATAAACTCATAATATAACTGTCATCGAAACCTTAAGCGTGCGGACCCTACGGGTTCGAGAACAATGTAGACATGACCGAGACACGTCTCCGGTCAATAACCAATAGCGGAACCTGGATGCTTATTTTGGCTCCCACATATTCTATGAAGATCTTTATCGGTCAAACCGCATAACAACATACGTTTTCCCTTTGTCATCGGTATGTTACTTGCCCGAGATTCGATCCTCGGTATCCCAATACCTAGTTCAATCTCATTACCGGCAAGTCTCTTTACTCGTTCCGTAACACATCATCCCGCAACTAACTCATTAGTTGCAATGCTTGCAAGGCTTTAAGTGATGTGCATTACTGAGAGGGCCCAGAGATACCTCTCCGACAATCGACAAATCCTAATCTCGAAATGCGCCAACCCAACAAGTACCTTCGGAGACACCTGTAGAGCGCCTTTATAATCACCCAGTTATGTTGTGACATTTGGTAGCACACAAAGTGTTCCTCCGGTAAACGGGAGTTGCATAATCTCATAGTCATAGGAACATGTATAAGTCATGAAGAAAGCATTAGCACCAAACTAAATGATCAAGTGCTAAGCTGACGGAATGGGTGAAGTCAATCACATCATTCTCCTAATGATGTGATCCCGTTAATCAAATGACAACTCATGTCTATGGTTAGGAAACATAACCATCTTTGATCAATGACGTAGTCAAGTAGAGGCATACTAGCGACACTCTGTTTGTCTCTGTATTCACACATGTATTATGTTTCCGGTTAATACAATTCTAGCATGAATAATAAACATTTATCATGATATAAGGAAATAAATAATAACTTTATTATTGCCTCTAGGGCATATTTCCTTCACACAGTGCCCTACATTGCGTACATCCTCAGGAAAGAACTCCCAGAGGATGAAGAAGAGGCTCGTTAGATCGTCCGTCGATCCAAGGCCTTTAGTGTGATAAGAGGACAACTGTTCAGGGAAAGCATTACTGGAGTCGGTCAGAAATGCATAACACTAAAAGTGATCCTCAATGACATCCACTCGGGGACCTGTGGTCATCATGCGTCCTCTCGGGCCATCGTGGCTAAAGCATACCGAGCTGGATTCTATTGGCCACGAGCAAATGAAATGGCGAAAGATATAGTCGACAGATGTGAAGGCTGCCAGTTTTACTCAGACATGTCTCACAAGCCAGTGTCAGCCCTGAAGACCATCCCCCTCATCTGGCCCTTTGCTGTTTGGGGACTGGATATGGTTGGACCGCTGAGAACCGGCAGGAGCGGCTTCACTCATGTGCTCGTCGCAGTCGACAAGTTTACCAAATGGATCGAAGCTAAACCTATCAAGAACCTTGATGCAAGCACCGCTGTCAGTTTTGTCAGAGAATTGACATTCAGATATGGAGTCCCACATAGCATCATCACAGACAACGGGTCGAACTTCGATTCCGATGAGTTCAGAGCTTTCTACGCCTCTCAGGGCACTCGAGTCGACTATGCTTCGGTCGCTCACCCGCAGTCGAACGGACAAGGAGAAAGAGCCAATGGCCTAATTCTCAAAGGACTAAAACCCCGACTGATGCGTGATCTCAAACACGCAGCAGACGCTTCGGTTGATGAACTTCCGTCAGTTCTGTGGGGCTTGAGGACAACTCCTAATCGGTCGACCGGACGAACTCCTTTCTTCTTGGTTTACGGAGCCGAAGTTGTTCTGCCAAGTAACCTGCTCCACAACGCACCCCGAGTCGAGCTCTTCTCCGAAGAGGAAGCAGAGCAGGCCCGGCAAGATTCAGTCGATCTCTTGGAGGAGGAAAGAGAGATGGCCTTGATCCGGTCGACCATTTATCAGCAAGACTTGCGTCGATTCCACGCCAGAAATGTGAAGGGTCGAGCCTTTCAAGAAGGAGATCTGGTTCTTCGAGTAGACCAACAGAAACCACACAAGCTCCCCCCGACTTGGGAAGGCCCCTTCATCGTCACCAAAGTTCTTCACAATGGAGCATACCATCTTTATAGTATTGAGCATCAGAAAGATGAGCCACGGGCTTGGAACGCGGAGCTGCTCCGCCCCTTTTATACTTAAGCACTCGTTTGAATAAAATGTAATAAGAAACACCTTTTTGCAATTTGTTTATCAAAGACAAGAGCTTACATTCCCCTCATTCGATTGTGTTGTTCTTATTTACTTCTGAAATCCCCCAGTGGGTGGGCTTAGTCGCGAATCTGTTTCGCCTAAGTTCGAAAGAAAATCCTACCGAGTGGAGAGCAATCCTCCCACTCGGGGGCTTAGTTGCAGTCCAGCACTCGCCTAAGTTCTCTCACTAGGAGGCTTAGCTGCAGTCCGGTTCTCGCCTAAGTTTGAAAAAATCCTACCGAGTGGAGAGCAATCCTCCCACTCGGGGGCTTAGCTGCAGTCCAGCACTCGCCTAAGTTCTCTCACTAGGAGGCTTGGCTGCAGTCCGTTACTCGCCTAAGTTTGAAAAATTTTTACCGAGTGGAGAGCAATCCTCCCACTCGGGGGGCTTAGCTGCAGTCCAGCACTCGCCTAAGTTCTCTCACTAGGAGGCTTAGCTGCAGTCCAGTACTCGCCTAAGTTTGAAAAAATTCTACCGAGTGGAGAGCAATCCTCCCACTCGGGGGCTTAGCTGCAGTCCAGCACTCGCCTAAGTTCTCTCACTAGGAGGCTTAGTGAGGGAGTCCTGGATTAGGGGGTGTCCGGATGGCCGGACTATACCTTCAGCCGGACTCCTGGACTATGAAGATACAAGATTGAAGACTTCGTCCCGTGTCCGAAAGGGACTTTCCTTGGCGTGGAAGGCAAGCTTGGCGATACGGATATGTAGATATCCTACCATTGTAACCGACTTTGTGTAACCCTAACCCTCTCCGGTGTCTATATAAACCGGAGGGTTTTAGCCCGTAGGACAACATACAGAACAACAATCATACCATAGGCTAGCTTCTAGGGTTTAGCCTCTCCAATCTCGTGGAAGATCTACTCTTGTACTACCCATATCATCAATATAAATCAAGCAGGACGTAGGGTTTTACCTCCATCAAGAGGGCCCGAACCTGGGTAAAACTTCGTGTCCCTTGCCTCCTGTTACCATCCAGCCTAGACGCACAGTTCGGGACCCCCTACCCGAGATCCGCCGGTTTTGACACCGACATTGGTGCTTTCATTGAGAGTTCCTCTATGGCGTCGCCGTGAGGCTTGATGGCTCCTACGATCATCAATAGCGATGCAGTCCAGGGTGAGACCTTCCTCCCGGACAGATCTTCGTCTTCGGCGGCTTCGCACTGCGGGCCAATTCACTTGGCCGTCTGGAGCAGATCGAAAGCTATGCCCCTGGCCGTCAAGTCAGATTTGGAAGTTTAAACTACACTGCTGACATCCGCGAGGACTTGATCCTCGATGGATTCGAGCCACTGCCGAGCGCGCCGCACTGTCACGACAAGCATGATCTAGCTCTGTCGCCGAACAGTGCCCTGGAGGCCGCACCCGCATTGGCGACAACCCTTAATTCGGAGCCAACTGCGCCGATCGAGGATGGGTGGTTGGACGCCGCCTCGGGGGCTGCGATCCCAATGGCGATCGATCCGAATACCAGCCCCGCACTCCCCGATACTCATGACTCCAAGGAGCCGGACTCCTCTCCGGACTCCGAACCCTCCGCGCCCCTGCCGATCGAATCCGATTGGGTGCCGATCATGGAGTTTACTGCCACGGACATCTTTCCGCACTCGCCTTTCGGCGATATTCTGAAGACACTAAAGTCTCTCTCTTTATCAGGAGAGCCTTGGCCGGACTACGACCAGCAAGGTTGGGATGTGGACGATGAAGAAATTCAAAGCCCACCCACCACCCATTTTGTAGCCACTGTCGACGATTTAACCGACATGCTTGACTTTGACTCCGAAGACATCGACGGTATGGACACCGATGCAGGAGACGATGAAGAACCAGCGCCTATTAGGCCCTGGAAAGCCACCTCGTCGTATGACATATACATGGTGGACACCCCAAAAGAAGGAGATGGCGATGGAATAGCGGAGGATGGCCCCTCCAAGAAACAGCCTAAGCGCCGGCGTCAGCGGCGCCGCTCAAAATCCCGCCAAAGCAAATACGGTGACTCCAGCACGGGAGATAATAATACTCCGGAGAGTGCCGAAGAAAACCCCCTCTAGCAAGATTCAGCACAGGAGGATGGAGAAGCCAGCCCTCATGAGAGAGCGGCAGACAGAGAGGTCGAGGACGATAATTATACGCCTCCCTCCGAAGACGAGGCAAGCCTCGACGACGATGAATTCGTTGTGCCAGAGGATCCCGCCAAGCAAGAGCGTTTTCAACGCAGGCTTATGGCCATGGCAAGAAGCCTCAAGAAAAAACAGCAACAACTTAGAGCTGATCAAGATTTGCTAGTCGACAGATGGACTGAAGTCCTTGCGGCCGAAGAGCATAAACTCGAACGCCCCTCCAAGAGCTACCCAAAGCGCAGGTTGCTACCCCGATTAGAGGAGGAAGCACTTAAACCTACATCACCAGCACTTGATACGGCCGACCGGCCACCTCGTGGCCGCGACAGAGAGGCCTCTCAGCCCTCCACTCAAGCCGCACCCCATACCAAGGCACGGGAAAGTGCACCATATCTGCAAGATATGTTGGAGGACAAGGCAAGGCAAACAAGATCGATCTACGGATCGCGTGGGTGCCCCATGACTCGAGACGGTAATCGTCACGCCGGACACAAATCCGATAGGGCCGAACACAGTAGACAAAGCTCATTGGAGCTACGTCGTGATATAGCCCAGTACGGAGGTGCCACACACCCACTATGCTTCACAGACGAAGTAATGGATCATCAAATCCCCGAGGGTTTCAAACCCGTAAACATTGAATCATATGATGGCACAACAGATCCTGCGGTATGGATCGAGGATTATCTCCTTCATATCCATATGGCCCACGGCGATGATCTCCATGCCATCAAATACCTCCCACTCAAGCTTAAAGGACTAGCTCGGCATTGGCTTAACAGCTTGCCAGCAGGATCAATCAGTTGTTGGGAGGACCTGGAAGCCGCATTCCTCGACAATTTCCAGGGCACTTATCTGCGAACACCAGACGCCGATGACCTAAGCCACGTAATTCAGCAGCCAAAGGAATCGGCCAGGCAATTTTGGACACAGTTCCTAACAAAGAAAAATCAAATAGTCGACTGTCCGGACGCTGAGGCCCTAGCAGCCTTCAAGCACAATATCCGTGACGAGTGGCTTGCCCGGCACCTTGTACAGGAAAAGCCAAAATCTATGGCAGCACTCACGACACTCATGACCCGCTCTTGCGCGGGAGAAGACAGCTGGCTTGCTCGTAGCAACAATATGACCAAGAACCCTAGTAATTCGGATACCAGGGACAGTAGTGGCAGGTCGCGTTGCAACAAGCAGAAGCGCCGCACTAAGGGCGACAATGCTGAGGATACGGCAGTTAATGCCGGATTCAGAGGCTATAAATCCGGTCAGCGGAAAAAGGCATTCAAAAGAAATCCTAGGGGCCCGTCCAGTTTGGACCGAATACTCGACCGCTTGTGCCAGATACATGGCACCCTCGAAAAGCCGGCCAATCACACCAACAGGGATTGTTGGGTGTTCAAGCAGGCAGGCAAGTTAAATGCCGAAAATACAGACAAGGGGCTGCATAGCGATGACGACGAAGAGCCCCGGCCGCCGAACAATAGTGGACAGAAGGGTTTTCCCCCACAAGTGCGGACAGTGAACATGATATACACAACCCACATCCCCAAGAGGGAGCGGAAGCGCGCGTTAAGGGACGTATACGCGGTAGAGCCAGTCGCCCCAAAGTTCAACCCATGGTCCTCCTGCCCGATAACCTTTGATCGAAGGGACCATCCCACTAGCACTTGTCATGGCGGATTCGCCGCATTGGTTCTAGACCCAATCATTGACGGATTTCATCTCACTAGAGTCCTTATGGATGGCGGCAGCGGCCTGAACCTGCTTTACCAGGATACAGTGCGGAAAATGGGCATAGATCCCTCGAGGATTAAGCCCACCAAAACGACCATTAAAGGCGTAATACCAGGTGTAGTGGCCAACTGTACAGGCTCAGTCACACTTGAAGTGGTCTTCGGATCTCCGGATAATTTCCGAAGCGAGGAGCTAATCTTCGACATAGTCCCATTCCGCAGTGGCTATCACGCACTGCTCGGGCAAACCGCATTTGCCAAGTTCAATGTGGTACCGCACTATGCATACCTTAAGCTCAAGATGCCAGGCCCTCGAGGAGTAATTACGGTCAATGGAAACACCAAACGCTCTCTCCGAACGGAGGAGCACATGGCGGCCCTTGCTGCGGAAGTACAAAGCAGCCTCTCCAGGCAGTTCTCCAGTCCAGCCATTAAACGACCGGACACCGTCAAGCGCGCCCGGAGTAACCTACAACAAGACCCCCTGGCACGTTCCAAGCAGGCGTAGCAATGCGGCCCCAACCCTAGCCCTCGCTAAAATGCGACACCAGTACTTCGCGTACATAACTACGCTCTAGAAATACCATGGGTGCAGGGGGAGGGGCACCATCACGGCACGCTCGAAACACGGCTTTAACCGCACCAGGGGCTGCCGATTTTTTAATTTTCTCTTACTTTTAGGACTCCACTCTTCGGAAGGCCTGTTGGGCAGTTCAATTGCCGCACAAACAATGCAAGAACCAGGGAAGCAGACAAGCCATGCCGCATTACAGAACTCCCAGGTGGTCTCTATCACGAGCAGTGTACCTGTTTCACTTACCATTCCGCAGCCTGCCCCTGGAACAGACATGTTAAATAGTCCAACCTTTTGCTTATCGCATTATTTGTATCGTTCTGCTTCGATCGCAGCCCTTTTTAATAAACAATGCATAGCTTCTGTCTATTTTTGCATTACTCTTTTTTTTACAAATATATGTTCCTTAACGACATGTTGCACCCGTACACTTTGGTACGGCCAAGATACGGCAGGGGCTTTAGTACCCCTCAATATGGTGTGAGAAGTCTGAACACTTTAACAAGTGCGGCACCCCGAACTTATAGCATTATATGCATCGGCTCCGAATCATGTCTTGGGTCAATAGTTGGGTTTGCCCGGCTCCTATGTTTTGGTGCCTTACGTTCCGCTATATCAGCTAAGGTAGCACTAGGAGAACTACTACGATTGTGCCCCAGTTGAGCTGGGTCGAGCACCTCAGTAGAGAAAGCTAAAACTGACTGTCATGATGAAGCGAGAGCTGGTCGCTGTTCGAGAGGTTTTTCGAGTCCCTAAAGACTTATGCCGCTTAGAGCGAGGAGTCGGCTCTGTCCGGCCAAGGCGTGGATAGCGCCCCGAACTCGGTCTTCCGAATACCAGGGGCTTCGCTGAAATTTAAAATTATAGAATTCTATGGCTAAGTGAGAGTGTTCAAGCATTATAGTCCGATTGCCTTGTTCGCTGTGCTGAGCGCCTCCCTCGAAGGACCCAAACATGGGAAAAAGAGCGCTCAGGTTTATCCCTGAACACCCCAGCACTAGCGGCACGGGGGTAGAAGCCGATGACTCGCCATCTCTTAGAATTGATAAACAGCAGCACAAAAGATAATATTTTAAATTCTAACAGCATTGCTTAGCGCATATGAACAAGTTTTCAGCGCACAGGACAAAACGAGCGAGTTTTACTCAAAAATTACATCCCTGGAACACTCATCCGCCACAAGGCAGGCACCCTTCAGAACATCCTTATAATAATTCTCGGGCTTGCGATGCTCCTTCCCCGGCAGTGGCCCGTCCTTCACAAACTTCTCAGCATCCAGCTTGCCCCAGTGCAGCTTAGCACGGGCAAGGGCCCTACGGGCACCTTCAATGCAGACGGAGCGCTTGATGACTTCGAGCCTTGGACAGGCCCCCACCAGCCGCCGCACCAGCCCGAAATAGCTCCCAGGCAGAGCCTCTCCAGGCCACAGCCGAACTATGAGGCCCTTCATGGCCTGTTCGGCCGCCTTGTGGAGCTCGACCAGTTGCTTCGGCTGGTCGCTCAGGGGCACGGGGTGTCCGGCCTCAGCATACTGAGACCAGAACACCTTCTCCGTCGAGCTGCCCTCCTCGGCTCGATAGAATGCGGCGGCATCGGACACGCTACGGGGAAGATCTGCGAATGCTCCTGGAGAGCTCCGGATTCGGGTAAGTAACAAGTAACTTACGTTTACGTGTTTGCTTTGCATAAAGAATGCCTTACCCGCCGCTATCTTTTTCACCTCATCCAACTCCTGGAGGGTCTTCTGGGATTCAGACTTGGCAGACTTGGCATTTTCAATAGCCACTGCGAGCTCGGACGCTCGTGTCTTTGAGTCAAGCTCCAAACTCTCATGTTTTTCCATGAGTGCCTGGAGCTCCTGCCGCACCTTGCCAACCTCGGCCTCATACTTCTCCCGCTCGGTGCGCTTCGTGGCCGCCCTCTTCTTGGCCTCGAGCAGCGCTTGCTTAAGGGTCGCCACCTCCGACGTGGCCCCTACAATAGCCACATAATCCTGTCATTTTTTGCAATTGCACCTTTTTTATATATATTTAAACAAGGTATTTCTTACCTTCCTTGTCCTCGAGCTGCTTCTTCGCACGCCCGAGCTCTTGCTCGGACTGCTCGAGGTTCTGCTTTAGCGTGTCCACTTCTGCAGTCAGTGCGGCGGACGCCAGCAGAGAAGCCTGCATACGCGTATTGACTCCTTTTTGTTAGACTCCAGCGAATTTTATTTGATCCTCTATTCGGCTTTTCTTCCCGAACGCCAAACAGAGCATCAGAGGATACTGTCTATGCGGTAATATTATTTCCACATTCTTTACTTACCTCAAAGCCTGTTAAAAGGCTAGTACAAGCTTCAGTCAGTCCGGTCTTGGCGGACTGAACCTTCTGGACCACCACACTCATAATGGTGCGGTGCTCCTCGTCGATGGAGGCGCCTTCAAGCACCTCCAACAGATTGTCACCGGCACAGTGGGCTTGCTCCTCTTGGAAGGAGGTCGCCCGCTGGACTCTGGAACCTTTGAAGGTTCCGGAGCGGTGTCCGGCCTAGAGCCGGACTTGGAGCCCTGGGGAGTTCTATCCCCTTCACTCCTGGGGTCCGGGAGGTCTCCTTGCGGCGCCTCCAGGACCACCTCCTCCTGGCTTGGAACCTGTTGGGACAACACTTCGGTGTCGTCCGTAGGGCGTTGGGAGGAAGCCGTCGGAAGCGAATTCACATCCGACGAGTCCAGTGAACCGCTCGACGACGCATCGAGCCGGTCTTTGGGTGGGCTGCATAAACATATTTGACATAAGGGAAAGATGTGCAATAAAGGAATAGTATGAATTACTCTGGTATCCGGATACTTAAGATTTAGCCAGGGGCATGGCCCTGAGCGGCCACTCCTCTCCGCCGTCGTCGGCGTCGGTGGAATAGTCCGGAGGAAGGGTTTTCCCCTTCCTGGACCCTTCGGCCTCCCCAGTTGAGGCGGCCTTCCTTTTCTTCCCTTCCCCCGCTGGAGGGGGAGGGGTCTCTTCTTCCTCTTCCTCGTCTTCATGGGAGGAGTGCGTCTTGGAGTCGTCGGATGAGGGATCCGACACCTCCAGGTGCCGGGCACTCTTTCGAGTCCCCGTGGCCTTCTTCTTGGCCTTCTTCTCTGGCACCACACGGGGTGCCTGAACCAGCAGCTTCGCCAAACGAGCGTCCGCTAGGCCTTCGGGCAAAGGAGCCGGACAGTTGATCTGTCCGAACATCTCCTGCCAATCCTGTCAAAGGTAAGAGAGCTTAGATCCCGCATGGAGTCAAACTATGAAAAACTGATACCCTGTAAAATGTAAAAACAACTTACCGCAAGAGCGTGACGCTGCGTACTGAATCCGCGATCCTCGGTAGCGGATGCGGGGGCCCCGGCGCCCTTGAAAAGCACCTTCCAGGCATCTTCGTACGTCGTGTCGAAGAGCCTGCTCAGAGTTCGGTGCCGCGCCGGGTCGAACTCCCATAGGTTGAAAGCCCGTTGTTGACACGGGAGGATCCAGAGGATGAGCATAACCTGGACTACGTTGACAAGTTTGAGCTTCTTGTCCACCAGGGTTTGGACGCATGTTTGGAGTCCGGTCAGCTCTCCTTTTTTACCCCACGACGGGCCCGTCTCCTTCCAGGAGGTGAGCCGCGTAGGGGGTCCGGATCAGAACTCGGGGGCTGCGCCCCATTCAGGGTCGCGCGGCTCAGTGATGTAAAACCACCCCGATTGCCACTCCTTCAGGGTCTCACACAAAGGAGCCCTCGAGCCATAAGACGTTGGGCATCTTGCCCACCATGGCGCCTCCGCACTCTGCCTGGTTGCCGCGCACCACCTTCGGCTTGACATTGAAAGTCTTGAGCCATAGGCTAAAATGGGGGCGGATGCGGAGGAAAGCCTCGCACACGACGATAAACGCCGAGATGTTGAGGACAAAGTTCGGGGCGAGATCGTGGAAATCCAGGCCATAGTAGAATATGAGCCCCCGGACAAATGGGTGGAGAGGGAAGCCTAGTACGTGGAGGAAATGGGGGAGGAACACCACCCTCTCATGGGGCCTAGGGGTGGGTATGAGCTGCCCCTCTTCAGGAAGCCGGTGCGCAATGTCGTTAGACAAGTATCCGGCCTTCCTTAGTCTTTTGATGTGTCCCTCCGTAACGGAGGAGACCATCCACTTGCCTCCCGCTCTGGACATGGCTGGAGAAGGTTGAGGTGGGGAGTGCGGACTTGGGCGCTGGAGCTCGGGTGCGCAAGAATGGATAGGCAAAGGAGGAAGAAGGCGTAGGTGAAAAGGTGGATCCTTATCCCCTTATATGGGTGGACGCAACTATGTGTCCCCACCAGCCTGGTAAAACTCGCTTATCCCCAAGCGCCATAATCAATGGCGCAGCTGGGTTACCCACGCCCGTATTGATGAGAATCCCGGAATAAGGGGACACGATCTCTGCTTCGACAAGACGTGCCAAGGAAACCGGCTCGCATGACGCGCTGAGGTGGGATAATAAAACGATTCGAATAAAGTCTTGGCCGTGGTATGTCACACTACAGATTACGTCAGTAGATTAGATTTGTGAAAATATTATTCTCTCTATGGCAATATGTGGCAACTTATTTTGCGGAGCCGGACACTATATTTGTGTTCAAAATCTTCTATGAAGTACTTGGAGGAGGAACCCGCCTTGCAATGCCGAAGACAAACTGCGCGTCGGACTCGTCGTCATTGAAGCCTGGTTCAGGGGCTACTGAGGGAGTCATGGATTAGGGGGTGTCCGGATGGCCAAACTATACCTTCAGCCGGACTCCTGGACTATGAAGATACAAGATTGAAGACTCCGTCCCGTGTCCGGAAGGGACTTTCCTTGGCATGGAAGGCAAGCTTGGCGATACGGATATGTAGATCTCCTACCATTGTAACCGACTTTGTGTAACCCTAACCCTCTCCGATGTCTATATAAACTGGAGGGTTTTAGCCCGTAGGACAACATACAGAACAACAATCATACCATAGGCTAGCTACTAGGGTTTAGCCTCTCCGATCTCATGGTAGATCTACTCTTGTACTACCCATATCATCAATATAAATCAAGCAGAACGTAGGGTTTTACCTCCATCAAGAGGGCCCGAACCTGGGTAAAACTTCGTGTCCCTTGCCTCTTGTTACCATCCGGCCAAGACGCACAGTTCGGGACCCCCTACCCGAGATCCGCCGGTTTTGACACCGACACTTAGCTGCAGTCCAGTACTCGCCTAAGTTTGAAAAAATCCTACCGAGTGGAGAGCAATCCTCCCACTCGGGGGCTTAGCTGCAGTCCAGCACTCGCCTAAGTTCTCTCACTAGGAGGCTTAGCTGTAGTCCGGTACTTGCCTAAGTTTGAAAAAATTCTACCGAGTGGAGAGCAATCCTCCCACTCGGGGGCTTAGCTGCAGTCCAGCACTCACCTAAGTTCTCTCACTAGGAGGCTTAGCTACGGTCCGGTACTCGCCTAAGTTTGAAAAAATCCCACCAAGTGGAGAGCCATCCTCCCACTCA